>NW_005871270.1:90139-204165 GCF_000147115.1 Myotis lucifugus | reverse complement strand
TCCCCAATATAGGGGACATACAAGGTGGGGCAAAAGTAACTTTATAGTTGTTCATATGAAAAATAATACAATAATTAATAATACAAGAATAAATTCTGTATTTCTCATTCTCACAACTGTAAATCTACTTTTGCTCCACCCTCTATAAATCTCCTGACTTGCGCTGTCAACTAACCCAAAGCTTTCTTCTAGTGAGTGCCTAAATCAGTAGCATTTCTCTATTAAGATCACACCCTCTGATGACAAGAACAAAAAAAAACAAAAAGGCAAGTCCTTCAAGGACCACCCAGGAATTCTCTGAATAAATAATAATTCTTGATGTCTCAATGAAACGTATGATACATTCATTGCAGGATACCTAGTACTTCTCATGTGCCATACACTGTGCTAAGCATGGCCATGGAGCCTGCCTTTAGAAAAATTAGTTAGAGAGATAAGGCATTGCACAATCATAGCTATGATATGATACTTTTTCTTTTTTTTAAAACATATTTTTATTGATTTCAGAGAGGAAGGGAGAGGAAGAGAGAGACAGAAACATCAATGATGAGAGGGAATCATTGATTGGTTGCCTCCTGCACGCTGGACTGAGCCTGCAACCCAGGTATGTGCCCTTGACCAGAATCAAACCTGGGACCCTTTGGTCTGCAGGCTGCTGCTCTATCCACTGAGCCAAGGGGACATGCTTGGGTTGTGGGCTCGATCTCCAGTAGGGGGCGTGCAGGAGGCAGCCGATCAATGATTCTCTCTCATCACTGATGTTTCTATCTCTCTCTCCCTCTGAAATCAATAAAAATCTATTAAAAATAAATAAGTAAATAAATAAAATCCTACAATGCACAGGACAACACCACAACAAAAAATTATCCAGCCCAAATTGTCAACTGTGCCAAGTTGAGAAACCCTGTCCCAATAGAGTGAGGAGCAAAGGGAAGCTCAAGAGATACAAATAAAATGCTAATGTGGCAGTTTAGGACTTTCTAAATTATATTGTCAATCTAAAACATCCAAAAAAACCAATTAAGATAAGAGTCTGATTGTGGAGGATTTTGTAAATTGAACAACGGAATTTAGACTTGATTCTTTTTTAAAATTTTATGTTTATTTCCATTTCTCCTATGATTTTTTAAAAATGTATTTTTATTGATTTCAGAGAGGAAGGGAGAGGGAGAGAGGAGACAGAAACATCAATGATGAGAGAGAATCATGGATCGGCTGCCTCCTGCATGCCCCCTACTGGGGATCCAGCCCGCAACCCAGGCATGTGCTCTTGACTGGAATCGAATCCTGGATCCTTCAGTCTGCAGGCTGATGCTCTATCCACTGAACCAAACCAGCCAGGGCTAGATTTGATTCTTCGGTAATATGATTCTTTGGGAAAGTGAAGGGTAATAAGATGAAAATGGTTCTTCGTAAGATTAGTCTAGTTGTGGTGCAGAAGTTGAAGTATAGGCATGAAAGCCAGGTTAGTAGAAAGTAAAGAAACTGATGATGACAATTCCAAGGCATAATCACTAGGACTGGGTAAATTATGGCTTGAGAATCCTGAGATTTCAAATCTCAGGATTAAATTCCAAACCAGAGGGTTCAAATTCAAATGATATTTTGCATTTGCTTGTTTAAGTAAAATGAATCGTTGACTCACAATGCTTCAGAAAACTGAAAGGAGGAAGTAAATTTTTAAAGGCTTAGTCCCTCGTTAAAAAAAATAATAGCAATTAAACAAATGTATGTATAACCAAGAAAAGGGGTGACAATAAAGATCACCACTTATTGGAAACAAAACATTTTACAAACTAAACAGCTAACCTCCTCAAGGCAAAAACACATTAATCGAATCTTAACACTACCACCATTTTCAGTTTGCAAGACAGGTTGTACATGACAAAGTACTTTTACTGCTACATTTTATTTAAACTTCTGAGACATAAATTATGTCCACCTGATTGATAAAGTATTGGGGGGGGGGGAGAAAAAAGCAGGAAATTCTTATAGAATTTTCTTTATGTTGGACTGCAACAACTTATACAATAAACAAGCTGTCAACCACAGAATAAAATACAAGTGCAGTCAAATAAGGTATCAAAAGCCATTCAAAACCTGGCAGGCAGCTACCTTTTTACTGATCTTATCTTCTGCCACAAACTCCAGGTTCCAGTACTTCATGCCCTCTCCTGCCTCCACATCTTGCTCTTGCTGTTTCCACTATTTGAGTACCTTATTGGATGTGCTGCAAACACCTTGTACTCAATATATCCAAAATTAATTTTCTTTCCCTGCCACCTGCCCAACCCAGCCTTCCCTCTCATAATACCTATCTTGGTGAATGGTACTACCCAGTTCCCTAAGCCAGAAAACCAGGCAATCACCCTAGACCAGTGGTCGGCAAACTGCGGCTCGCAAGCCACATGCGGCTCTCTGGCCCGTTGAGTGTGGCTCTTCCACAAAATACCACGTGCGGGCGTGCACATACTGTGCGATTGAAACTTCGTGGCCCATGCTTAGAAGTCGGTTTACGGCCTGGGAGAGTCTATTTTGAAGAAGTACTGTTGATATTTGGCTCTGCTGACTAATGAGTTTGCCGACCACTGCCCTAGACTACTCCTATTTCCTCACTCCCATAAGCAACCAGCCTCCAGTTCTATGGATTCCATCTTTTTAACATTGTTCAAGCCTGATTCCTCCTCTCCTTTCCACTGTCATTGTCCTATTTAAAATCATGATTATGGAAACAGCTTCCAAACACTGGTCTACTTCCTCCCATGTCTCTTCCCATTTGACAGACTGAACTTTCTAAAACATAAATCTGCCCTGGCCTATGTGGCTCAGTTGTTGAGCACTATCCCATGCACCAAAAGGTCACTAGCTCGATTCCCGGTCAGGGCATATGTCGGACTTGCAGACTAGCTCCTTGGTGCGGGGTGGGGGGTGGCGGGCCATGCAGGAGGCAACCAATCAATATTTCTCTCACATCAGTAATTCTCTCCCTCTCCCTTCATTTCTAAAATCAATAAAAGCATATTTAGCCCTGACCGGTTTGGCTCAGTGGATAGAGCGTCGGCCTGCGGACTGAAGGGTCCCAGGTTCAATTCCAGTCAAGGGCATGTACCCTGGTTGCAGACACATCCCCAGTAGGGGGTGTGCAGGAGGCAGCTGATCGATGTTTCTCTCTCATCGATGTTTCTAGCTCTCTATCCCTCTCCCTTCCTCTCTGTAAAAAATCAATAAAATATATATATTTTTAAAAAGCATATTTAAAAATAAATACAACAAAACATAAATCTGACAACATAATTTTCCTACATAAAAGCCTTCAAAGCCTCCTCATAGCTTTCAGGGTCAGATCCATATTCCACATTGCTTTTTTTTTTTTTTTTAAATATGTTCGAGCCCTGCAACCCAGGCATGTGCCCTGACTGGGAATCGAACCATGACCTCCTGGTTCATAGGTTGACACTCAACCATTAAGCCACTCCAGTTGGGCCAGATCCATATTTCCTAACATGGTTTACAAGGTCCTTCATATTTGACCCCCACCACTTCCCACTTCCTTCACTTCTCCAAGCATTACTAGAATTCTAGTCACACTGAACTAGTCATGGTCTTTCACGTGTCCAGATCTCCATGTCCTTGGTTTTGTACACTTTGCATGGCAATTCCTTTTCCAGATTCACCATATGGCTAAATAAATCTCCCAGACTTAGCCTCCCATTTCCTCCTCAAAGCCTGGAACTCTGGCCCAGGTATTTCTCCTCTTACTGCCTTTCAGCCTTGTGCTCACACAGTGCACTTGAACATTGTAAACCATCCCTGCTTTACTTGTCTGCCCCTTCCTCCACTCTATGAGAACTGTATTCTTAGCCACCAGGGCCAAGTGCCTCCTTTAATCTGTGCCTCACACATGTTAAAGGCTCGAGAAATCACTGGTGATGGGCTGTCCCGTTTTTCACTTGAGCAGGAATTCCTACAAAGAAGTTCAACTGGCAGTTCTGATACTTCTGCCTTAAAAAGGCTGCCATCCTCTCTTCATCGAGCTTATTCCTATTCATCCTTCAAAATTCATTTCAAACGTTGCTCTTGCAGAAGGAATTTTCCTGAGCCCCTTGTTACATACTTCCATAGCATCCTGTGTTCTTTCCTAACACATCACATTTATAATTACTTCTTAAACAAACGTCCCTGCAAACAGTTAGCTCCTTGATGGCAGGATCTAGCTGGTTTTGTTTCAAAACTGCATTCCCTGGATGTGGCAGGGTGCCCGAGACAGAATAAACACAATTTGTTCTAAATTTAATTCTGTGAGGTGAGTGGAGATCTCCACCTAAAGGATGGGGGGGTGGGGGGGGGAGGGGAGGGGAGGGAGGAAGAGGCTCAAAGAAGTTAAATAAGGCATCTATGGCCACAGATACTCAGCAGTGGGGCAAGACCAAACCTCAGCCATCTGATTTCAGGACCAGGAGTATGCAACACCCTCAATAAAGTTAACTTGCCTCTTCAGAATAAGAGCAACTGACTAGGAGGAAGGGAGGACTATCCGAATGCAAATACAAGGACCTGCCCCTCTCTCCATTTAAAAACTTCCCAGGCATCCCAAACACGCGGCATTACAACAAAAAATAAGAAGTTCCAAGAAGCCTTTATCTTGGTGCCCTTTAACTGACAGATGCCAAAGAGAGGACACCCAACCGGAAAACCGTTCCGAGGCAGGTTCTCGGGGAAAGAATGTAGGAAGGATCTGGGGCTTGGATTCAAAGAACCGAAGTCATGATTCCAATTATTTCCCTCATTAGCTATACGATCGTAGACCAGCCTGTTCTTTCCGGGATCAATTTACCCATCCGTGCAATGGGGGCGAGATGGGGATAAGGAAGACTACTAAGGTCTCGGAGGTTCCTTTTCGTTAGGGCATCTTAGGAATCAGGCCTCCGCTGAAGCTGATGACCCGGACTGCGAAATTCAGGGGAAGGGCCACCCCGGGAGAGCCCAATTCAGTTGGTCACCCCGGCCCCACCTCAAGAGACCGCGCCCAGGTTACCAGGTCGGCCTCGGGGCCTCCGCCCCAGACCCCTCGGCAGGGTTCACCACGCGCACATAGGCCAGGAACATAGGCCATTAACAACGCCAGGGGCCAGTGGGCCGCGGAAGGCAGCCCAGTCCCTACCGGACCGCGAACCCTCACCTCAGAGCTCGGCTTCACCTCCGGACTGCGAACAGCCGCTTTCCACTTCCGGCAAGAACCGCCCAGCAATCTTCGCGCGACCCACTTCCGGGCCCTCACTGGGCGCCGCACCCCCACCGGAAACGAACGGCCAGCTGAAATGCCTGGCTGGAGGAGCGCGGGGAGGAAGTCCGGCCGCCCCGCTCGTGACTCCACCCCCTATTCACCACGCCCCGGTGTCTACCCGCCAGCCAGGAGCGCACAGGCAAAACAGCCCCGCCCCCAGGGCGGGAGCGACCCCGAAGGGCGTGTCCTATCTGGCCACGCCTCCATCTAACTGTGGGGCCGCAGGCGCCGGGACCAATGAAGGGATGAAATTGCTGGCTAAGCTCCACCTCCAGAGAAGGAGGACAGGTAAGTGGCTAATGCTCCTACCAGTATGGGCTCAATGGCAAGCCGCTCCCTTTTCACAACCGTCCAGAAGGGGTCTTGGAGGGACCAAGGGGTAGTTTTTCTGAGGGGCGGAGTTCTCGGCGGCCATCAACTATGCGAGGCGATGAAGGCTAAGCTCCGCCTCTCTCGGGGCGTGCGTACCTCGGTTTCCCCGTTTGTGACGTTGGCCTTGGACAGTGTTCTGGGTGGACCTGCAGAGGCTGGGTGTGGGGAGAGGGTGGACGAGGGCGCGTGGGCTCAGCCCCGGGCTTCTGGGCGTGCCCGCTGCGGCCTCGCTCGCTCTGCCCCGACTGGGAAGGTGGAAGCTCGCCCCACTTCCTGTTAGTTCGGTGCGCTCTGTGACCATAGATGGTCAGGTCTGGGGCCTCGCGGAAGCCTCCGCCCCGCGGTTTTGGAGTCCTTCCTCCAAGCCCCCAGGGTGTGGTTTCCGAGACTAAGATAGCGGAATTAGAAGAGATACTGCTTGCTCCACTCCACTAAAACCCGGCTTCTGAAGCAGCCTCTCCCCGGGCTGGGCGTGCCCCGCCCGCTGCCACTCAGTTCACGGGAGGTTCTGCACGGCGGCTGCAGCCCGCCGGGGAGGCTTGTCTTCCTGGCTCGGACCTGGGGATCAGAGCTTTGTTGCCTCAAGGCTCACATTTTCCAACCACTGATTACCCTCCCACATAGATTTATTTCCAGCAAAAATTGGCGAGTGCTATATAGTTCCCGTCCCTTCAGTTGAGCGACTGTGATAGTTCCAAGCTTCAAGTTGAATGCAGGCGTTATATGCCAGTCATTCATTCAACAAATACAGTTCTTATAATAAGAACTACCATTTATTACGCGCTGACTACATGCCAGGCCTGTACTGAATGCTTCAAGTGCATGCATTGTCATTTAATCCTAATAGGAACACTCTGTGGTAGGTACCATTATAGCCTTCCGTTTTAAAATGAGGAAGCTGAATTATTTGCCAAGGTTGCAAAGTAACTGTTTTACCTTTGAAAGGAACACATCTACCTGACTCTAAATCCCTTAACCTCCATATAGAGACCATACTGAAATCATTTGGGGCAGTGTTGAGGCAGTGTTGCTTCTCTGGATGAGGAGACATCCTGGGTTTTAGTCCTGGCTTAGGCCCTTAAGTAGGGGGTCAGACTTTTATCAGGTTACCTAATTTCTTTGAACCTGGGCCTCTTCCCAATTTTATGACTCCTAGTATGTTTACAAGAAAAATGACAAGACAAAATATTGTACAAAAATTGTACATTTTTACATTTAACAAGAAAACACAAGCACACACAGACTTTGACTTTATTCAGACGTAACATCAAAAGGTTGTATGAGTGCTTCATATATGTGCAACCTAGGGCAAATAGCCTCCCTGGCTCTCATTGTAATCACCTTTACATTTAGCCCTTATAAATCTCTTTCTCAATTAAAGACAGGAATTACCTAGACCACATATGCATCCTAGAGGAAAAGGAGAGATGAGGAAACAAGAAGGAGAAGGAAGGAAGGAAGTTTCTCCATCTATAAAATCGAGACAATAATTTATAAGGTTGCCCTGTCTGGTGTGGCTCAGTTGGTTGGGCTTATCCTGTGCACCAAAAGGTTGAGGGTTCAATTCCCGGTCAGGGCACATGCTGGTTGCAGGCTTGATCCTTTGTAGGGGGCGTGCAGAAGGCAGCCGATCAATGTATCGTTTTCACATTGATATTTCTCTCTCTCCCTACCTCTCTCTCTAAAATCAATTTTAAAAAATCTTTTAAAAAAATTCATAAGGTTGTAATGTGATACAGGCAATAACCTATGTGAAACCAATCTATAAAAGTGATTTTTTTTTGTAAAGAGTGCACGCATGAGTAAGGCACAACCCCTCCCCCTAGGAAACTTCTAATCTTTTAAGAACTCTAAACATGTGCATTTACAATTCTAGTGGGAGGCAGTTTAAGAGTGTTTGTCACTTTTATTTATTCATTCATTCATTTATACACAGGGGAAAAAATATTGACTTTTTCCTCTGTGCTAGGCACCCTGCTACTTTGTACCAGGCACAACTAGAGTCACAGCAATGGATAATTCAGATCCTCTCACTGCCCTAATGGAGCTTACAGTCTATTGTGGAAACAGGTATTACATCTGGAGTAGTCATCAGAACAGGGCGGACTACTGGCTTCCAGCTTTTTCTTCTTCACTGATCTTATGCAGTACCTCACCCATGGTGGGCTCTCATCGAGCACATGCTCAGTGAGACCCTTGAATTCAGAATAGTCCTTTACTGAGCTGAGGTAGATGGGAAGAACACTGCAGAGCACACATGAGTAAGTAATAGTGGAGATGGCTGAGGCGAGAGCTTCCTGTAGAAATTGGAGATAAAGAAAAAAAAAAAGAGGTTGAGCAATGTGCCAGGCAAGAGAGGTAAAACCTTAATGTGAAAGCAAGGAAGAGCTGGTCATATTTCACTTAGAAATATAACTCTAGCCGTGATGCAAAGCATGGACTTGAGTGGGCAAAAAAAGGGGTAGGAAGCTCGGCTGGTGTGGGTCAGTGGTTGAGTGTCGACCCATGAAACAGGAGGTCATGGTTTGATTACCAGTCAGGGTACATGCCCTGGTTGCAGGCTTGATCCCCAGTAGGAAACATGCAGGAGGCAACCAAATGATGAGTCTATGTTTCTCTCTCTCTCTTCCTCTCTCTGAAATCAATAAGAACATATTTTAAAAAAGGGGGTGGGTAGAGAAACCTGTTAGAAGACAGATACAAAAATGTATCAAGGACCTGAATCAAGGCTATGGTAGGGGGATGCAGGGGAGAGGACAATGCAAAAGACACCATTCTTTTTTTTTTTTTTCTCACCATTCTTATAAAGGGAGCAGTGAGGAGGAGGAGGATAAGGAGTAAGACAAATGGAAAGAGAATGATTTGAATGAGCCTTCAGTCTAGATCTAGTTCCTCAGGGATATACTCCCATTGAATACTACTTTTCCTTCCTGGCAGGTCTCACAATCTTAATTAATTATTTGTGCAATTATCTTGTAATGTCTTCTTTCTCTGTAAGTACCTTGAAGTGAGAGTCCTTGCCTCTCTGGCTCAAAAATGATACTCAATAGATATTTATGGAAAATGTTAACTAAATGAAAAGGGTGGAGGGGCCAAGGTGGCTCTGAGACTTGGAGCATGGGTGAATGGAAGGTGGGAGGAAGACTGGATTGGTATTTTAGGGTTTTGAGCCTTAGACTTACAAATCCAGCCTTGGGAAGAGAAAGAAAGAAAGGAGTGCAGTTAATCATTTTGCAAACAAGAAATGACAACAGATGCTTGGCCAGTGTGGCTCAATGGTTGAGTGTCGACCTGTGAACTAGGAGGTCACGGTTCAATTCCCAGTCAGGGCACATGCCCAGGTTGCAGGCTTGATCTCCAGTGTGGGGTGTGTAGGAGGCAGCCAATCGATGATTATCTCTCATCATGGTGTTTCTATATCTCTTTCCCTTTCCCTTCCTCTCTGAAATCAATTAAAAAAAAAAAGAATTGACAACAGAGTTGATTGATTCTCACACATGCCCTGTCTTCATGTACTTTGCCATTTTCTCATTTTGCCTAGATTTCAGCACATTTCTAAGCCTGCGGAATAGCTTTGTCTCTGAGATTCTTATCTTTGTCTCCAAGATTCTTATCTCTCAGAGTTTCAGACACAGAAGTCTAGCGGTTTATCTGGAATGTTTCCCGGCCTGGCTCAGAGGATTGCCTGCATCTGTGCAGCCTGGCTCAGAGCCTGCCTGCATTTGGGCGGATCCTCTCTCCCCCTGCCAGAAGGGGCTGATGACAGACAATAATCTATGCAAGCCCATCTTTCTTCCCCTCTTAGGGTGGCCCCAGGATCCAGCCTGAGTTAGGGTCTCAAGTCCAAAAATTACAAGTTGGCAAAATAAATATTGGCACTATAATGTTGTGGTTAAGATCTGGATTTGGTGTCACTCTGACCTGAACCTGCATCCCAACTCTGCCACTTGCTAATTGTGTAATCTTGGTCAGGTCAGTGGATATTAATATCCATCTTGAATGGCTGATATGGTGATTAGGAGAGAAAATTTACAAAAATCATTGACTCATTGAGTAGTAACAATTATTATTCAATACAGAGAGTCTATTGTCTATGTCCCTGGTGAAGACCACCAGGAAGCAAAATAAAGTCTGAAGTATCAACACAATGGATGGTGCCACCATAACCACTGCCACTACTACCCCATCACGAGGAAGGTTGCCCACAGTGTCTACTTCTTTATATCATTACCTTTTGATTCCAAGTTGTGGCCTGTGCCCTTGGCTGCAAGTAAGACTAGATAAATCAGTTAGGAATTTGAATGCTTTTGGCGATGGATAACAGAAAACTTGACTGTGGAGACATTTAAAACAAAGTGGAGTTTTTTTCATATACAAGAAGAATGGAGGTGGGCAGTTTTACTGGCTCAGTAATATGAGTTGATATCTCTGTGATTCCATTTGACTTATTCTTTTTTAAAAAATATATAATATTTTATTGATTTTTTACAGAGAGGAAGGGAGAGAGATAGAGAGTTAGAAACATCGATGAGAGAGAAACATCGATCAGCTGCCTCCTGCACACCCCCTACTGGGGATGTGCCCGCAACCAAGGTACATGCCCTTGACCGAAATCGAACCTGGGACCCTTCAGTCCACAGGCTGACGCTCTATCCACTGAGCCAAACCGGTTAGGGCTTGACTTATTCTTTTTTAAAATATTTTTTTATTGATTTCAGAGAGGAAGGGAGAGGTAGAAAATGATAGAAACATCACTACATCAATTATGAGAGAGAATCATTGATCGGCTGCTGCCTCCTGCATGGCCCCTACTGAGGATGGAGCCCACAACCCAGGAATGTGCCCTTGACCGGAATCGAGCCTGAGACCCTTTAGTCCACAGGCTGATGCTCTACTCACTGAGCCAAACTGGCTAGGGGTTTTTGTTTTTGTTTTGTTTTGTTTTTTACTTATTTTTATAGTTACAAGTTGGCTGTTGTAGCCCAAGCCATCACATCATGTTAAGGAAAGAGGAAGGAGAAGGTGTAGTATCTAAAACTAGAAAGTCTAAGTTTTCTAAAGAACTCCATAAAGCATACCCTGCTTTCTGTCTCATAGCCAGAAACAACAGTCAACAAATATTGCAGCTTCCTTATCCCTCAGAGGGACACTTCCAATGTGTTCATTTCACACTGTTTCTGAAAGTCCCCATAGGAACTGAGCCCCCAGTTGTCCACAGAAGTAACCTGCTCATTAATGAACCCTGTATTGACTTTTTTCTCTTCCCCACTTCACTTGTCTCAGGGAACCCAAACTAAAGAGAGGATGGGATTGGCTGGGTCTGTGATACTAGGAAAGTGACAGTGAGCATTGTCAGCTTTGATAGTATAAGGTGTGCACTCTCTCTCTGTTTGGGATATTGCCCAAATGTATGAAGGGGCTGCAGATGCTGAGTGTCCAATAAGAATGATACAAGTCCACATTAATAAACCCCTGGGACAGCGCAACATCAACATATACCCTTCTTTCTATACTTCCACTTCAAAAAATGAAACAAAACAAGACTCCTAACTAAAATAACCTACCTTTTATTGCCTGAAATATCATCATTACATTTATTCCCCACTCCCAAACAGGAATCAACTGAAGTCTCATTAATTACATCATGTAGCTTCAGGTCCAGGAGTGCTGAATAATGCTCATTCTCCCTTCAGTTCCATAATGATCCTGCTTCAGTGTTCTTCGGTATATGGATTGAACTTTATTTTTTTTTAAATATATTTTATTGATTTTTTTTTTACAGAGAGAAAGGGAGAGGGATAGAAAGTCAGAAACATCGATGAGAGAGAAACATCAACCAGCTGCCTCCTGCACACCCCCCACTGGGGATGTGCCCGCATCCAAGGTACATGCCCTGACCGGAATCGAACCCAGGACCTTTCAGTCCGCAGGCCGATGCTCTATCCACTGAGCCAAACCGGTTATGGCTGGATTGAACTTTAAAGTCAACCACCACAATATACCACATTCTACATATATGGGGTGGGGGGAGGAAAGGAGGAGAAAATTAAATATAGTATGTAACTGTTAAACTGACATGGCCAGAAACCTTTCTGTACCTGATTGCCTGGCCTTGGTTGATAGTCTTTTTTTTTTTTTTTAAATATATTTTATTGATTTTTTTACAGAGAGGAAGGGAGAGGGATAGAGAGTTAGAAACATCGATGAGAGAGAAACATCGATCAGCTGCCTCCTGCACATCTCCTACTGGGGATGTGCCCGCAACCCAGGTACATGCCCTTGACCGGAATCGAACCAGGGGCCCTTCAGTCCGCAGGCCGACGCTCTATCCACTGAGCCAAACCGGTTTCGGCTTGGTTGATAGTCTTGACTTCACATATCTACTACCCATTCCATACTCTCTTGGTCTTCAACCAGCACCTCAGTTCCTCAGAGTCATAGTGATGGGAAGAGGGCATGAAGGAGACATGCTACTGTTTTAAAGGCCCTGATCCAGAAGTGGCATATATCACTTCCGCTTATAATGCATTAACTAGAACTTAATCATATAAGTAAGTTTTCTAGAGGTGACCCAAACCTTTTTTCTTGAGGGACTAGAGACTTTGGTGGTGCTGCCTGTATGATATTCCCATAGTTGTCTTCACTAGACATGGCAAGAATAGGAGGTGCCCTAGGTATCCTCTGGATTATATCCATAATCCTCTCTTCCTCTATTATGAAAATTCTTTTGCCTTGATAATAGGCTCATTCATCCCAGTCAATCATCACAATCAGAGATAGGTAAAGTTTAACAATAAGCTCTCCAGCGATAAAATCCCTGATTTGAAGAATTTGTCAGTTTCTGCAGTGTAAATATTACCACCAGGGCCAATTTTAAACAACCAATGTTATGTCACTGAATATAGAGTTGAGAAAAATGCACTGTAGTGTGTGAAATAATGGTCCCCCAATGATGTTCATATCCCAATCTCTGGAACCTGTGAATATGCTACTTTACATGGCAAAAGGACTTTGCATATATAATTAAATTAAGGATTTTGAGATGGGCAGATCATCCTGCATTATCCAGGTGCTCCCAGTGCAGTCACATGTATCCTTATAAGGGAAAGAAGGAAGCAGGAGAGGCAGAGGCAGAAAAAGAGATGTAAGCCCAGCTGACGTGGCTCAGTGGTTGAACGATGACCTAGAGGTCACGATTCTGTTCCTGGTCAGGGCATGTGCCTGGGCTGTGGGCTTGATCCCCAATGTAGGGTCTGCAGGAGGCAGCCAATCAATGATTCTCTCTCATCATTGATGTTTCTATCTCTCTCTCCTCCCTTCCTCTCTGAAATCAATAAAAACATATTTTTAAAAAAGAAATGTAACTGTGAAAGAAGTCTTTGTGATATGACCAAGGAATGTGGGCAGCCCCTAACTGCAAAAGGCAAGGAACAGATTTTCACCTAGAGCCTTCAAAAGGAGCACAGCTGTGTTGATACCTTGATTTTAGCTCATTTTGGATTTCTGATGATCTGCACAACTGTAAGGTAATAAATTTGTGTTGTCTTAAGCACTAAATTGGGGTAATTTGTTACAGAAACAATAGGAAACTAATATATGCACATAATTGACTCTTGTAAGCCTATGTGAGCTGGCTCTAGCACACCACTGAATTCACCTTTGTGTTTTAAATCTATTTACCTACTGGCCTGAAAGCCCAAATTGGTAAATGACAAGCCCAAATTGTCAACTGCCATCCTTAGTTTCCAATCCAATGAAACTATTTTCATGTCCTCTAGTAGAAGATAATAAAACATATGATTAGCCATGTTCAGAATCACAAAGACACGAAGATAAACATTTAAAAGTAGTCAATTAAGTATAATAGAATTGCCACTCCACATTTACCCTTTTTCTTCCGGGATCCATCTGTTCTGGCTATGAGTAAAACACCACCACACATTGGTTCCTGGTTCAGAACTTAGAGTGCATCCTATAGGCTAGACTTTCTATCCTGTAAGTTGTTGTCTCTTACTTCTGTTGGCCACCTTTCTACTCCAGCCATTTCTGTGGCTATCAGGTGCATGCAGGTATGACCTGACAGTCCAAAACTTCAGCTGCTTTCTCCAAATATCTCTTGCTTTTTGCCTCAGGGCTTCTCTCATGGAATTAACCTCATAGGATGCCCATGGGAATTTACACAGCCATGTGATCCTTATGTCATCCTGAAAGTGCTCTTTTTTTTTTTTTAATTTTATTTATTTTTATTTTTTTTATTATTAAATCTTTATTGTTCAGATTATTACATCTGTTCCTCTTTTTTCCCCCCATAACTCCATTCCAGAGACATCTTGAACAATTTTAAAGGAATACACACTAGGCTAAAAACCTACAGCTAAACTGTGGTTACACAACAGGTTACATTTATTCCTGAATTTTCTCAATAAGTTCTTCCTTATATTTGCCTTTCTCTTTTCCAACTTTTTGAGATTTGGCTTTGTGTTGAAGAATTTTTTTCTGATCTTTGTCCAGTTTTAGCCTGGTGATAACCACCTTGCTGGGGTGAATGCCCACGTGGACAGTTGTGCTATTAGCCTTCTCACGCTGCACCCGCTCGATGTAGATGATATATTTCTTTCTGTACACCTGGATCACCTTGCCGATTTGCTGACCTTTGTAGTGTCCTCGAACCACCTGGACCTCGTCGTCGTCCTTGCGGATGGGCATGGAGCGGACGTTGTACTTCTGCCGCAGCTCCTTGGAGAGCAGGGAAGACATGATCTTGCGGCGCTTGTGCGAGGGGGCGTTGAAGAGGCATTTGCGGTTTTTGCTGCAGTCTGAGGTCATGAAGGGGTTGAACTTCACGGTGACCGTCTGGCACCAGAAGTGCTCCTGAAAGTGCTAACTCTTGAAAGTGCAAGGGAGTTAATCCTTCACCAATGAAGGCAGGAGCCAGTGAATGAATGTTTCTCTCTTCCTTCCCTTGGTTGGACAATTGAAAAGCACATTCTACATGGCCTCAGAATATTTCCAGGGGAATAGAACCCCATGTGTCCAAAGCAGTGACCTCCTAGATCCCTCATCCTTGGGCTGACTTTCCTGGCTTGCCTATTTTACTCTTCCCTTTGACTCATGTTCCATGGGATCACTTCTGAAAACAAACAAACAAACCTATTTGCATGCCCTTGTCTCAGGCTATACTTTGGGGGGAAATTAAGTCTAAAAGATTTGATAGTGGATGTGACCTTAGAAATAAAAGTCTCAGGATGGGATTCTGGAACTGGATCAGACAGCAATGAGAATCCCATTGTTGGTGGTAAATGGAGTGATGATAACCCTTGACATACAGTAATCTCTTAATTAGTAAAATTCTTACTAGTGGTATATTGTAATAAGATATAGAAGGAAGGTGAAACATTGATTTAAGAGGAAGGATAGTATTTGAATAGCCTGGGCAATCCTATCTAATAATAGAGAAACAGGGTAATTAGCCATACCTCCGCTACCCTTCCCATTGGCTAATCAGGGCGATATGCAAATTAACTGCCAACCAAGATGGCGGCCGGCAGCCAGGCAGCTTGTAGCGAACAGAAGGCTTGCTTGCTTCAGTGACGGAGGAAGCCAACGTTCCCCGCCTGCCTTGCCGGCCTCTGAGCTTGCAGTTTAAGAAACATTTTTACAAATATAGAAGCTAAACAAAACCCCAGAAACCTGCTTTCAGCCAGCCGGGCTTCAGCCAGCAGGACCACAACATTGTTTCAATTATAGAACAAATGCAGATCCCTGCCTTCAGCCAGCCGGGATCTCAGAGCTGGAGTGAGCAGGACCACAACAGTGTTACAATTATAGAACCCAAACAAACCAGATACCTGCTTTCAGCAGCCGAGGCCTCAGAGCTGGAGCCAAGCCTCAGAGCTAAAGCTGGCCCAGAATAAAAAAAAAAGAAAAAGAGGAGCGGTTGGGAGCTTCAGTCACCCGCCAGCCTGAAAACGGCCCTCAGCCCCTCACCCAGACTGGCCAGGCACCCCAGTGGGGACCCCCACCCTGAAGGGGGTGTGACCAGCTGCAAACAGCCATCATCCCCTCATCCAGGCTGGCCAGGCTCCCCAGTGGGGACCCCCACCCTGATCCAGGACACCCTTCAGGGCAAACCAGCCGGCCCCCACCCGTGCACCAGGCCTCTATCCTATATAGTAAAAGGGTATATGCCTCCCAGCACCGGAATCAGCGGAGCAGCGAGGGCCTCCCAGCTCTGTGAGTGACAGGGGGGAGCTCCCCAACCCCCTGATCGACCCTGCTCTGTGCGTGACAGGGGGTGGCGCCGCAACCTCCCCATCGACCCTGCCTTGAGTGTGACAGGGGGCGGTGCCCCACCCCCCCAATCGGCCCTACCCTGAGCGTGACTGAGGGTGACATTGCAACCTCCCGATCTGCCGTGCTCTGTGCATGACAGGGGGCGGCGCTCCAACTCCCCAATCGGCCCTGCTCTGAGCCCGACCAGGGGCTGCACCTAGGGATTGGGCATGCCCTCTGCCACCCGGGAGCAGGCCTAAGCCAGCAGGTCGTTATCTCCCGAGGGGTCCCAGACTGCGAGAGGGCACAGGCTGGGCTGAGGGACCCCCCTCCCCCCCGAGTGCATAAATTTTTGTGCACTGGGCCTCTAGTATAATAATAAAAGCATAATATGCTAATTGGACTAAACAGCCAAACGACCTTCTGGACGTCCTTCTGGATGAAGCCAGGGCTGCGAGGGCTGAGGCAAGCTGCCGCAGCTGCAAGGGCTGAGCCCCTTCTATGAATTCTGTGCACCAGGCCTCTAGTGGTATTATAATTACTAGAGGCCCGTTGCACGAAGAGATTCGTGCAATAGGCCTTCCTTCCCCTGGCTGCCGGCACTGGTTTTCTTCCGGCACCCAGGACCCAGGCCTTTGCTCCGGCCGCAGCGGAGAAGCCAAGCCTCTTCAGTCTTCAGTCTTCTTCAGTCTTTGCTCAGGCGGAGCCTTCAGTCTTCGCTCTGCGCCTGCATATGCAAATTAACTGCCATCTTTGTTGGGTTAATTTGCATACTCATCCTGATTGGCTGATGGGTGTAACGGAGTGACACCAATTTGCATGTTTCTCTTTTATTAGTGTAGAAGTGTAGATGGTGTTGGTTGGCTTTTTTCCCCCCCTTGGGTTGGCTTTTGTAATGGCTGTTGAAGTCTTGAAAAACAAAAGACAGGATCAGGTTAGCTATCAACATAAATATATATGTCAACCCTGGCTTGAGTGATACACTAAAGTACTTATTTACTTCTCCTCCTTCATCAATCACTTCTTTTGTTTCTTCCTCTGACTTCTCTACTGTCTACTGCATGTTACAGTTCCTAAAAGTTCAGTCTTAGGTTCTTTATTTCTTGTGCTTTCCAATGATGAATTACCTTTGTCCTGTATCTTTAGTTATTATCTTCATTCCAATGGCTCTCTGGTATGTCTGCCATCCTTTCATGTAGCTTTATGTTCTTGAGTATCTTGCTTCAAATATATTAAATGACTTTGGACAGTATGTCAGTAAATCACCACAAGATGGCAGCCTTGCTAGTTTTGGCTACCCTGAATCCAGTTATCCACTTCTTCAAGTTGGAGGGGTTAAGAGCGACTTCTAGTAAGACTTTAATGTTATTGATATACTTGTTGAGAGCCTATTCAATATCAATTCTTTGAATATATTCGTATTTTTTAAATATATTTTATTGATTTTTTACAGAGAGGAAGGGAGAGGGATAGAGACCCAGAAACATCAATGAGAGAGAAACATCGATCAGCTGCCTCCCGCACGCCCCCCACTGGGGATGTGCCCGCAACCAAGGTACATGCCCCTGACCGGAACCGAACCCGGGACCCTTGAGTCCGCAGGCCGACGCTCTATCCACTGAGCCAAACCGGTTCTGGCTATTCGTATTTTTTAATATTTGCAAAAGTTAAGTATAATTCCCTTTGCAGATGAGAAAATTGAGTTAAAAATGGTTAACTTGCTCAAAGTCAGGACCTAGATTTAAAATCAGTTTTGACTCCAAAGCCAACTCTCTTTCCATTACATAAGTAAATCTCAAACTGCAACAGTATTATTTAAGTTTTTTTTTGTTTTTAATTACAATTAACAGAAAACCAACTTGAACCAGCTTAACAACAACACAACAGACCATTTGGGAGTGCCTCATGGAACCCTAAGCAGAAACAATGCCCTGGCTTTAAAAGAGAGAATGACCCTGGCTGGTGGGGCTTAATTGGTTGAGCATTGTCTCATGCACTGAAAGAGTTTTTTTGTCCCATTCCTGATCAATTGTGGGTTTGGTCCCCAGTAGTGGGTGTGTAGAAGGCACCTGATCACTGTTTCTTCTCTCTGTCTCTCTCCCTCTCTCCCCCCACCACCGAGAAAGAGAGAGAGAGAGAGGAGAGAGAGAGAGAGAGAGAGAGAGAGAGAGAGAGAGAGAGAGAGAATGAGAATAAAACCAGAAACTGGCAAGCCTTCAAGATTTGAGGAGAAAGGGAGGAGCAAGGGGAAAGGAAATAAAATAGCACAATTTTAATGCATTTTAGATATTGAGCCCCATGCAAGGTTCAATTTGAAAAATAGGTATTAACTATATTAGACAATACTTTTAAACTACTGAAGTAATATATGTAGCCATTTCCACATTGTTGCATATTTGGGAGATGTTGGATTTTTTTTTCTATTTTTTCACTCTAATAAGTAAAACTGTGATGAATATTCTTTCATTTTGTACTAGACAGTGCATGAAGTCATCCAGTGTTTGCATTTCCCCTGGCCCTTACAAATTTCCTTAAGGGAGGAAAGGGATGGGGGTGTAGCCTTAGGTAATTATAGCCTTTGCCTGAGGCCAGTGCTACTTGGACCTTCCCTGATTGTCAGCCAGTCCAGAAATACTTAGTGAGCATCTAACTACATGCCAGGCACTACCGGGCACTGTGGATAAAAAGGTGAATAAAATAGGTACAGAATGTCATGAAATTACTCTAGTGGGGAAGACAACATGAAACATATTCCACTAAATAATTATAAGAATCACAAGCAGCCCCGGCCAGCGTGGCACAGTGGTTGAGCACCGGCCTATGAACCAGGTGGTCACGGTTCAGTACCTGATCAGGTCATATGTCCTGGTTGTGGACTCGATCCCCAGTATGGGGCATGCAGGAGGCAGCCAATTGATGATTCTCTCTCAACATTGATGTTTTTATCTCTCTCTTCCTCTCCTTTCCTCACTGACCACAAGTGACGGCTAAATAGACAAAGAGATGTTCTAAAGCAAGCATGCCAAACTCGTGGCACACAATGAGTATTTTTGCAGCTCAGCCAAAATAACGGTATGCAAGAAACGTTTTAATAAAAATTTAAAAATTTCGTAACTTAATTTTCACAATATCCTGTTATACATAATTATTAATAATGAACTACAATGCTCATAATGACTCATTACTATAATCGTGTTGCATTCATTTTCCTTATGTGCCTTACTCACAGGCACACCATTTCTCTCCATTAATACTAGCAGTGAATATTTTAGCAGCTGATTACCATATCATTAGTCTTGGACTGACTTGTTTGGTGTGCGCAACAGGAAATATTTCGCTTTTGGAGAACAAGAAAAATAGGTTTATTTGTGTTATGCTTATTAATTTGTGCAGTTATTCAGTGTCTGGTAAGTTAATGTTCAAGAAAAAATATTAATTTTATTAAAATGTTCTATTATTTTATGTTAACGATTACTTATTTACTTCAGCCCTTTGTATTCAGCATATCTCTATTGAAATAAACCTATGTTTCTATGAAAATTGAAGCTTTTGTTTTTTTTGCAGCCCACATAAACTTAAACCTTGTTTATTTGGTCCCTGTTAGCCTTTGAGTTTGACATGCTTGTTCTAAAGATTCAAGAAACAGTAAACAGACAATCTGGGGAGATTAGGGCAAGCTGCCCTTTACTTAACTGAGACCTGAAGGATGAGTAAGATTAGTCAAACAAAGAGATTGGAGAAGAGCTGTTTCAGCAGAGAGAAAAAGTGTGCAGGTCCAAAGGTGAGAGAAAGATCAGCAGTTTCAAGGGATTGAGAAAAGTTCAGTGTGGCTGGACACAGAGAATAAAGGGAAGTGATAAGAGATTGAAGTGAAAGAGACAGCAGGGTCCAGATCTTACAAAGCTCTTTTAAACTATATGAAGGATTCTATAATATATTAGTGGCCCGGTGCATGGATTCATGCACCTTGAAAGGAAATTAATTAGAAGAAATATTTTAATATCGCTATTTGCCCTTTCTCTATAATAGAAGTGTCAATCAAATTCATGATCAACAATGACAGATGGAAACATATGTGTGCGATTAGCGCCAGCAAGAGCTTTATATGTATCGTGCATGCACAAGTCAACTTAGCCTTTTATCTCACTAATAAAAGAGAAACATGCAAATTTGGTGTCACTCTGCTACACCCCCCCAGCCAATCAGAGGGACTATGCAAATTAACCCAACAAAGATGGCGGTTAATTTGCATATGCAGGCACGGAGCGAAGACAGAAGGCTTCGGCCAGAGTGAAGACTGAAGACTGAAGACTGAAGAGGCTTGGCTTCTCCGCTGCAGCCGGACCAAAGGTCTGGGTTCCGGGTGCTGGAGGAAAACCGGTGCCGGCAGCCAGGGGAAGGAAGGCCTATTGCGCGAATCTTCGTGCAATTGGCCTCTAGTATATATAGAATAAACGTGCTTAATTAGATCTGCTTTCTGATTTAGCTAAACTTTTTCCAGCCCAGTCAATGAAGCACCCCAACTTCTCTTTCAGGTAGTTGTCAGCAACACAGCAGTAAATATCAACAGGAAGCAGATTATTATTGTAGATCATGCAGGGAGAACAAAGGGTAAAATATTTAACTGCACCAGTGTTTGACTATATTCTGCACAGTGAGAAAACCTGAAGTCATTTTCAAGGTCCACCATTTCTTCTTTTCAGGCGGCTCAAGTTTCTAAGCTTTCTAAATCTCTGTTTTCTGGCTAATGAACAGAAAATAGGATTCCACCAAGTCTCCTATCTACCTACTCCGGGACTTCTGTGAGGATCAAATGAGATGAGGCACGGGAAAACGCTTCACAGACATTTGGTTAAAGTGTGAAATGTTTGCATCTGGCTATAAAGCAAGTCGTGTTCCTGGGCTGAAGAAACTGTAAGGAGGCTAGTCGTCACTAGAGAGAGGAAGCGGGACGTTGCTACATGACATTACCCAGCGCCCACAGTGACCGTTTCAGGCTGGGCTGGACTGTGGGCTGCATTTTGCACCATGGGGTCTTGGCAGCATCGGCTGTGATTTGGTGGGCTGTGGCTCCGGAGTGGTGGCGGGGCCTGTGTCCCACTTGGGGGAAGCCGAGTGTAGCTTTGTGGGTGCCAGGTTCGCAGTGCCATTTCTCTGTAAATGGCCAGTGCACGTCATGGCAGCTCCTGCATTGAGCGTCTGCCCCCTGGTGGTCAGTGCACATCATAGCGACCAGTCGGACACTTAGCATATTAGCCTTTTATATATATAGATTCCAAGGCTTTTAGGAAATCACTGAAAGACTTTAAACTGAAAAAGTACACGGTCCTATTTGTGTTTGAACAAGAACATTCTGGCCATAGGATGGAGGCCAGTGGGGTTAGGAGTGAGGGTCTGATGCAGATGTCCTGGCAAGATATGAGAGTGGTTTGGACAGCAGTAGATAAAAAGAAATGGACAGATTTGAGAGTGAGTGATCTAAGAGTTGGACATTACAGGAGCTAGGTTGTCTATGAGAGTGTGTGAGTAGTCAAGTAGACTATTAGTTTTCTGGGATGAGCAGCTGGGGAGACAGTATTTCTTTATAGAGACTGGGAACACCGCAGGAAGACTAAGATTGAGGGGGAAAAGTGATGAGTTCAGTTTTAGACATGTTCAGTTTGAGTTGTCTGTGAGATTTCCTGAATGTGCAGGTAGACCTGGGACTGGAGCTTTGAAGACAAGTCTGGCCAGGAGGTGTGGATTTAGGAGTCCTAAGATTGAAAGAATATAAAATGAGACCAGAAAAAGGTCAACCAGAGCTATTGAGGAGCTACATTAATAGTAGTTGGAAGAGAAGCCAGAAAAGGATAGTTAGGCCCTAACCGGTTTGGCTCAGTGGATAGAGTGTCGGCCTGCAGACACAAGGGTCCCAGGTTCAATTCCGGTCAAGGGCATGTACCTTGGTTGCGGGCACATACCCAGTAGGGAGTGTGCAGGAGGCAGCTGATCGATATTTCTCTCTCATCGATGTTTCTAACTCTCTATCCCTCTCCCTCCTCTCTGTAAAAAATCAATAAAATATATTTTAAAAAAGAAAAGAAAAGGATAGTTAGAAGGAGTAACCAGAGAGGTAACAGAAAATCAAGAAAGCCAAGGGAGCTCTAACTGGTTTGGCTCAGTAGATAGAGCATTGGCCTGCGGACTGAAAGGTCCCAGGTTCGATTCCGGTCAAGGGCATGTACCTTGGTTGCAGACACAGCCCCAGTAGGAGGTGCGCAGGAGGCAGCTGATCGATGTTTCTAACTTTCTATCCCTGTCCCTTCATCTCTGTAAAAAATCAATAAAATATATTTCTTTTAAAAAGAAGGAAAGCCAAGGGAAGAAAATATTTCAGAAGGTCAGTGGATACCTGTACTAAATGCAATAGAGTGATCAAATGAAAAGAAGATGGAAAAGTGTCCATTGGATTTAGAAACATGGTGGCCATTGGTGATATTATCAATAGCAATTCTGTAAAGTGGTAGTAGGCAGAGTCTAGATAGGAGTAGGATAAGTGAGAGGTGAGAAAATGGGTACAGCATTGTAGGTCACTTGAAAAATTTGCTCTGAAAATGAGACAATCAAAAGGTTTTGAGGGAAACATTCATTTAGTCTGTTCTGCAAGCTAAAGACTGGGGAGTCATATTCAACTATTTTTTCTCTCATGTACCACTTCCATCAACAAAGCCTGTGGGCTCCAGTTTCAAAATATATTCTGAATCTCACCACCTATTCCTCTTCCCACTGCTACCTACTCCAAATCACTATTGTCTCTTGCCTGGACGATCTTTAAGAGCCTCTTAATTTACCTCCTCATTTGGTCTCTCCCTAACACCCTCCCCTACATAGCAGATCTGTGAACTGTAAGAAGCAAGTTATCTCTCCCTATATATTTTGTACACACAATAGTGGAAAAGGCACAGGATAATCTGTATAGTCATTCCTCTTCCAAGAGAGGGAAAGTAGGAGGCACACACAACAGAGCCAATTCTGAAATCCAACAAGTCTATGTTGATTAGAGCTTAATCCAATTGCCTGAGAGTTGTTCTTATTCACTGTGGGCTTGGTTCAACCCTTTGAATCATTTCTTCCTTTTCCATAAGAAAATTGAGTTTACAACTGAGCAGTCCTCTGAGTAACTCCTGCTGAGACAGGAGAAAGGGAGAGAGAGAAAAAAACATCCACGTGGGAGAGAAACATTGATTGGTTGCATCCCAACTGGGGATCAAACCCACAACCTGGGTATGTGTTCTGACCAGGAATTGAACCAGTTACCTTTCATTGCATGAGACAACACTCAACCAACTGAGCTACACTGGCCAGGGCTTTTTTATTTTATTTTTTTTTATTTTTAACATTGAATATTGACATGAAAGTGAAATGTGCATTGGCTGCCTCCTGCACGAACTCCTACCAGAGATCGAGCCCGCAACCTGAAAATGTGCCCTGACCAGGAATTGAATCCACAACATTTTGGTGCATAGGAAATTGCCCAACCAACTGAGCCACACCTGTCAGGGCTGGTGTCTCTTCTTGTAAGGACACTAATACTATCAGGTCAGGGACCCCCCATCATGACTGCATTTAACCTTAATTGCTTCCTTAGAGACTCCATTTCCCAAAACAGCCACACTGGGGGTTGGGTCTTCAACATATGAATTTGGATGGGGACACATTCAGTGTAGACATTAATTTCTCAGGAACCTCCTGAGAAACAGTCTTGATCTCTGTCCACTATTTGATTCAGACACATACAGATTCATCTGATGGATTGGTATGGCCCTGACTAATTTCAGGAAGCTCAAATGTGCACTTGAGGGAAAATTAAAGAGAAGGAGGAGGCTGCATGAGGCTGTCATAAGAAGACAAATCTAGTAACGGACTATGAGAGGGGAGTAACAGGTCACTGCACTACACAATACCAAAAACACCATACACATCATAATGTTTGTGAATGGAAGTTCCTGGAGTTTTTTGTAGTGCAAAACCTGTAAGGCCATACCTAAATGGTAGTTCTGAATACAATGTATCAGCAATTACTGGTACCCTTCCTGAAACCTTTCCAATCCAGACACTGTGTTGGAATGTCTGGGGAGAAAGGTGCTATATACATGATTTGAAAAAGTTGAATCATTAAATATCATCTCATTTGGGGGTCTTCTTTGCTATCTATGGTATTCTTCTGAGCTTATTGTCCTTTTGCTATGGGATCCTGCAGGGATTGGACCGAAACCGGCTCTCCGACATCCCCCAAGGGGTCCCGGATTGTGAGAGGGCGCAGGCCAGGCTGAGGGACCCCACCGGTGCATGGGGCTGGGGAGGGACCTTGGAAGGGCTCCAGGTCATGTCCAGCCCATCTTGCCCAGTCCCCATTGGTCGGACCCCAGCAGCAAGCTAACTTACTGGTCAGAGCATCTGCCCCCTGGTGGTCAGTGCGTGTCATAGCGACTGGTCAAACGGTCAGACACTTAGCATATTAGGCTTTTATTACATAGGATATATATTTTTATTGAATTCAGAGAGGAAAGGAGAGGGAGAGAGAGATATAAACATCAATGATGAGAGTGAATCACTGATTGGCTGCCTCCTGCATGCCCCACACTGGGGATCCAGCTCACAACCTGGGCATGTGCCCTGACCGGGAATCACACCTGGGGCCACCTAGTTCATAGGTTGATGCTCAACCACTGAACCACGCTGGCTGGGCTATGGGACCCTTTTAATTGAGCTTAATGCTAAGGGTCCAACTACTAGTTAAAGTACTTTGGCTACAAGCACCAGAAGCTAAGTCTGGATAACTTAAGGTAAAACATGAAGGAACTTATTGAAATAAAATATGAAAATTCATAAAGTCAAAAGACAATCTGAGCAGCCAAGTTTCAACATATTCAGGAATCAGGGCAGTTCTGCATATGTAGGTAGCAGAAATGAATAAAAAGTCTCTTCAGAATGCTACCCCAGAATGAGTCAGCTTTAAGAGTTTTCTGTCCTCCTGTCTTCCACTAAAGAGACAGAGGAAGCTCTTCCATTTGCCTTAGTTGGGATTAGATACCATCCTCTGACTAGGGAAGGGCAGAGAACGATGATTGACAGCCCCATCAAACCAGTGTGCAATGGTGAGGAGGCAGTGTACAAAACAAGGAGATAGAATGCTGTTAGAGAAAAACAACAGATGTTTTCTGCATTCCAACCATGGGTTGCCAAGCAACGTCTTCCCACTTTTTTTTTATATCATATATAATTTTTTTAAATGCCTCTGCCTAACAATATAATTATCTCACATGCAAACAAAAAAATACACTCAATTTCTAAAAGGAGACAGCCCACATCCAGTTATGGCATCCGTTCCCTGGTTCCATCATGATCCCCCTGCATATTGTGCAACTTGTGGACAAAATGACAAACTTAACCATCACCAACCCACACCATATGCTATTCTAGGGCAAAGGAAAAGGAAAGAAAAGGATAATTACTTTTAAATATATCTGGCTTTTTTCATATTACTATATGTGGAGTTTAGAAGAAAAAATAATGTTTCTCCTTTTTACACTCACACTTTTGACATCAGGTGTGTTCCCCTTTTTGCTTTGATCTCTGCCCTCAAGTTATGGACAATCAAAACACTCTGGACTTGCATTAACTTAGGTAGCTCCATCTTTACACAAAATTGCACAAAGTAACTGAACTAGTCTTAGCACTTCCTAGGTGTAGTACCCCTCCTCTTCATCACACATTGAAGTCTCACTGAGTTACATTTTTAATAATAATTTTTAAATGTTAAACCACCATTATAAAAATATATAATCCTCAGACCCCCATATAACCCAACTTCTTCTCTTTCATACCTCAGTGAGTGGCAAATCGAAAATTTCACTATTGAGAGACCTTAATTTTTACTTATAGATCAAGTTAATAAAAGATCAATATTTTCCTGACTAAACTATATATGCAGAATATTCCACATCTCCCAGCAATGTGAAGGGCAAGGTGAAAATTCAAATTTTCAGCGTGGCTAAAAAAATCATTCTACTTCCAACTTTACCTAATATTCTATGCCTCCTATTTATTAAGTATCGTATACTTAATATATGGAGGTTCACCAGCAAATTGGTTGGTTGAACAAAGCTAATATTTTTCCCTTCGGTTCTTACAACTATATCATATGTCACAGTATAAGACTACTTGATGGGTTTAGATTTATGTTGCAGATTCAGAGTTGAAGCAAGCTAAATTGCTCTGCATAATAGAGAAGACAAATTTGGAGTATAGAAGGCAATTCTAGAAGAAGGAGGACATAGAAAGGGGAAAGAGATGGGAGCCAGCAAAATTCTGGAAGATTGGGTGTACATGAAGTTAAGTGTCAGTGAGAAATCTGTAGAATGGCAGGATAACTGAAAAGAATTTTACGGTTGGAGTTTTCCCTATGCAAAATTTAAGTGTACATCCTTCATCTTCTCCCTTCCCACCCCTAATTTTCTATAATACCTAATACTCAAGTTAATGCTTAGTATGAGTGGCTTTTATAAAACTTGAAGAGGGGACAGCATATAATTGGAAGGAATCTGGAACCCAGAAGAATAATATGAAAATGTAACCCCTGCAAATTAACAGGATTTAAGCAATGTGCAGATTTTTTCCATTCAGTTTGGGATTAGAGGTTAGAGATAATCTTACGTAATTCGAAGGGTAGGGAGCTGGTTTACATATAAAACCTGTGTGTTTGGCCTCTCCTTTTCTCATCCTACCAGGTGTGGCTTGAGATGGGGGGGCGGAGGGGGGCGCAGAATCCTAGGAATCACCCTTGTTCTGTCTCCATTTGGGTCCACTCCTGTTGGTAGATCTTCCTTGCAGCCCACTAGTCTACAATAAGGGCTGACACACAGGGCCACTGAGCATAACCTGGAAGATGGTGCCTAGCCCACACTCCACACACCAAGTCCCGCATCCTGGCAGAGAGCTGCTTCTCAGGGAGGGGGCACCGTTTATTAACTTCCTCTAAGGTCCTCTGTGGGATAGAGGTGCCACTGGCTGTGTCTGAACAGGAAGGGGAAACCTACCCCTCCCATACATGTCCTAAATAACACTTTCTCACCTACCTTCCCCTGGAGGTTTATACAATTCTCCACTCTTGGGTTTCACTAATTGTTCCTGCTTTAGCTACCTCATTCCCTCTACCACCATAATTTGGAAAGCCACCTCTCTCACAGTGGAGTTAGGACTTCTATTGCAATGCAGAACAGTTGTATTTATTTCTTTGCTCCTTGGCCTTCCAAACTGTGTTCTTTTAGGCCTGCTGGGAATAGTGAGCTGGCCTATTGAAGAGTCAGGTACCTCTTAATGGCTTCTCCCTTTTCTACACAAAGACACAAAGGCCCTGCCAAAGCTTTGAAATTAAACCCTTAAACTCCTCCAGGCTGTGCTTGTGCATATTATATAAAAAGGAGCCTGTGAAAGGGAGAAAGAAAGGGACAAAGAGTGTGGTTTTCTTTTACTAGTTACAATTGTTAGCATTTTCTGATTTTTCTGAAATGAGTACACAGAGGCTCATAGAGGTTATATAACTTGCCCGAGGTCACACAGCTAGTAAGTGGTAAACTGGAGGTTGATCCCATCCCAGGACTTCAGATTGCATATAAGGCTCTTTCCACTTGAACTTAGCTGTCCCTGGAAGGTTGAGGTTGGCTGCCAGTAGAGTACAAAGAGATTTTCCCATAGGAGAGAGACGTCTCGGTCTCTCAGCAGGTGATAAATACAGTGTAGGACCTAAATATCTCTATAGTTGAGAGCTAAAGTACCTAAAGTACCGCCTGAAATGTCTTACCCTCATGTGGGCAGCTCTATGTACCAAGTATACAACTCTAGGGTACATTTCTTTCTCTCTCCCTCTCTCTAATCTGTAATTAGAACAAGGAGTGTCCAATTCAATTCAATCTGGGAAGTTCACACAGAGGAGATGTATACTTAAGGAGCTATGGGTTGGCTACCTGCCATGTGGAACAAAAAACCGGGACAATCTTGCCAGTCCAAAAACCTAATGGGCGAAGGTGGCAATTTGTCCAAGACTTGAAAGCTATTAACATGATAGTTATTTTCCATGTTCCAGTTATTTCAAACCTGAACAATTTTCTGTCACAAGTTTCACCAGATTCAAGATGGTTCACTGTTGTAGACCTCTGTTCAGCCTTTTTCAGCATCCCTAGAGACCCCAACAGCCAGTATCTACTTGCCTTTACTTGGAACAATCAACAATATACCTGGACAGTCATGCCGCAAGGATCTGTTGAGGCCCCTTCTTACTTCTCCGAAGTATTCCACCAAGATGTAAGCATCCCCTAGTTCCCCAGGAAATCAACCCTTTTACAATATGTAGGTGATTTCTCGCTATGCTCAGTTACCAAAGAGGTGGCCATACAGGATTTTGTTTGCTACAACAGTCAGCGGAAAAGGGACATAAAGGATCTAAGGAAAAATTACAATTATCTCCAGACACTGTTCATTATCTAGGTCATAGAAGCACTCAAGGAATCCAGCTAGCTCCAAAAAGAATTAAGCTAATTCAAGAATTTCCTAGGCCCACAATCAAGTGACAGCTTTGTGGATTTCTAGGTCTGACTGGCTATTGGTTCCTAATTTTTCTTAATTGACTTCTCCACTCTATTAACTTACTAAAATTTCAGCCCTTGGACCCCTTCCTTGGGAAAATAAACATGAGCAGGTCTTTAGAAGACTAAACAAGGGTTGCAAGAACCACCTGCCCTACAGCTACCTAACTGTTCAAAACTTTTCACCTTATTTGTTCATGAAAGAGATGACCAAGCCCCAGGAATGCTCACGCCAAAACATGACTTTTACTTACAAACTCCACACACTGTTCAGAGTCTTCTTAACTCTGAATTGACTCAACACTTCTCTCCAAGCAGACTAACCTCCCATGAGATCCTTCTGCCTTCACCACCTAATCTGCATCTTAAACATCACAACATTCTTAATTCAGCTACTATCCCTGCCTGACAAAGATGAGCCCCATGACCGTGGGATAATGACATCCCATTTCGCAGCACTGTGTCATGATTTACAAGGCACTCCTGTGACTAATCCTGATTTAATCTTGTTTGTTGATGGGTCATATTGTAAAAATGAAAAAGGGAATTACCAAACTGGTTATGTTGTTGAACTCCTTGAGAGGGGAAGTCTCCCATGATCTAAATCAGCCAACAAGCAGACTCCGTGCCCTTATCAGAGCATGCCAGTTATCAAAAGGACAAATGGTTAATATACTGATAGCTGATATGCCTTTGGGGTTGTCCATGATTTGGGGATGGCAGGGGTTTTCTTATGTCAACTGGGACCTCAGTTAAAAATGGACAAGTAAACGACCTTCTTACTGCTATTCTCTTACCCTCTGAAATTGCTGTCATCAAATTGAGGTGCACACTAAAAAGACTGACCTGAGTATCAGGGAAAGGCCCTAGCTACTTTCTTGCAAAGGCAGCAGCAACAGAATCTATAAAGGCTGTGACACATGTGGATGAAGTTCATTCTGCTTCTGCAAAAAAAAGACCTTATTGCCAGACTTGTCTCCTCCCCTTTCTGTGTATTTAAGCCTTCCATTTTGTTTATTGATTTAAAGGGGGGGGAGGGGGAGAAAAACATCAATTTGTTGTTCCACTTATTTATGCAGTCATTGGTTGCTTCTTGTATGTGCCCTAACCAGAGACTGGCAGCCTTGGCATATTGGGATGATGCTCTAAGGAACTGAGCTCCCCGGTCAGGGCTAAAGCCTTCCATTTTGTACAGCTCTTTGGAACGCCTTTGTATCTGCTAGATAGGATGCTACCCAATTATTGAATGATTTAATAAAGCCAATTTGATTTTTAAATTTACTCGCCAAATTTTTTAAAAATATTTTTTTATTGATTTCAGAGAGGAAGGGAAAGGGAGAGAGAGAGATACAATTTCAATGATGAGAGAGAATCCTTGATTGACTGCCTCCTGCACGCCCCACACTGGGGATTGAGCCTGCAACCTGGGCATGTGCCCTGACCAAGAATCAAACCGTGACCTCCTGCTTCAACCACTGAGCCATGCTCGCCAGGCTTGGAATATATTTTTAAGGTAGAGCCAACTGGATTGACTGATAGATCCAATGTGGGGTATGAGGAAATGAGAGGTGTCAGGAATAATGCTAATATTTTTGGCCTAAACAACTACAAGACCAAAACAAAACAAACAAAAATATAAAAACAACTACAAGAATGAAATTGCCACTTCCGAAACTAAAATAAGTCTGGGAGAGAAGGGTGGGGTTCCTGTGTTGGGGTGTAGATTCAAGATTTTGAGATGTCAGTTAGTGATGTAAATAGAGACATCAAGTAGAAATTGAGTCTACAAATGTGTATTCAGGAGAGAGGATGAAGCTGAATGAGTAATTTGGAAGGTGCAGTGTATTTAAATTCACAGGACCAGAGGAGATGATCTAGGCCAGTGGTCGGCAAACTCACTAGTCAACAGAGCCAAATATCAACAGTACAACGATTGAAATTTCTTTTTGAGAGCCAAATTTTTTAAACTTAAACTATATAGGTAGGTACATTGTTATTAACTTAATTAGGGTACTCCTAAGCTGGCCTCCTCTCCCTCTTCCTCTTCCTCCTCTTCTCCCTCCTCCTATTCTCTCTCTCTCTCTCTCTCTCTCTCTCTCTCTCTCTCTCTCTCTCTCTCATCAAACCTGACACCCTTCAGTCCGCAGGCCAACACTCTATTCACTCAGCCAAACCAATCAGGGCTCTTCTCCTCTCTTTTTTGGGGGCTCTTATCCTCTCTTCTTTTTCCCTAGAAGAAGGAAAGGAGAAAGGCAGAAGGTTTTGAATCCGTACCAAAAGGAGGGATAAAGAACTCTACTTGGACACAGAGCAGTCCAAGTAAGACCCCAGAGGCTTGAAATAGTGTACAAGTTGGGGAATTATGATGTGTTCCAACCATAAAGTGAAAGAAAGGATGGGAGGAGATGAGGTTGGAGAAAGGGCTCCCAGGCTGTCCTCACATGGAAGTCATTACAAAGCCTCTCTTTCCCACACTCCCTCTTCACTCTCTTTCTCCCTTTCACCAGGTTCACCTATTTGCTTTAAAATAACCCCTCAATTGAAAATTGAAAACAATTCAGGCCTTAGGATTTTCACCTTTATCCTGAGAACAATAGGAAACCATTTGGCAGACTTAATTAAATGAGTGGTCAGAGCAGGTTTTCTTTTTAAGTTTATTCTCGTTGCTGCATTGAGAATGGTCTGAGAAGGAATGGACAAGAAAGATTTGGACAGAGCAGTCAGGTGGTGATAGGTAAGAGAGATCATGGTGAACTGAAGTGGTGGTAGCAATAAGATAGAAGGAGTATTGGACAGGTGTGGAAAATATTTCTAAGGTAGAATTGATAGGTCTTGCTGATGGGTTGAATGATCTTTTACCCTCTCTGCATCCACCCCTTGGGCATTTAACTTTGAAGTGTCCTCTGCCTCTGTCTCTGGACTTGACCATGTGCCTGACTTTGGGTAATAGAATGAAGCAGAAGTGCAAGTATGGTGCTTCTAAGTCTACAATTCGAGAGGCCTTGCTTTTTCTTGTGTTTCTGTCATCTCCATGAGGACATTCCTGAGGTAGCCTACTGGCATGGAACAGATACATGTCAGAGACTTGAAGTGCCCAGTCAGCCCGGTTGAGACTCGTCTAGATCAGTGGTCGGCAAACTCATTAGTCACCAGGGCCAAATATCAACATACAACGACTGAAATTTCTTTTGAGAGCCAAATTTTTTAAACTTAAACTATATAGGTAGGTACACTGTTATTAACTTAATTAGGGTACTCCTAAGGCTTAGGAAGAGCCACACTCAAGGGGCCAAAGAGCCGCATGTGGCTCGCGAGCCGCAGTTTGCCGACCACGGATCTAGGCCAATGATTCTCTACCGGAATGATCTACCCACTAGAGAAAGTTTTAGAAAATCACCAAAACATTGAGAAGGGGGATATGGGAGTGGGAGGTCATGATGATTAGGGTGAGGAACACTATAAGGCTTTATGGGTGGGGCCAGGCCTTCTAAGCATCCTGCAATGCACAAGATAATCCTATGTTATAGAAATTGTCTTATATTTTACATCATTTTCAAATGTCCTATTGGACATTCATTTGGTGAAAATATGTTTATATTTATTTCAACCTACATCGGTTCTGCAATACACAGTATTTCTTATATGGTTTTAATATACACTGAGATTCCCAACAATGTGATTGATGGGAGAGAGAGCTTTGTCTTGTTTGGAAAATCAATAACACCACTGCTCTCTGTATTTTAGATGCCAATCCTAAATCAGTCTGCATATGCAGCTTTGGCAGGTACAGTGATTCTAGGGATGGATGGCTGCAAGCACCTGATGATTACATTAGAGCTTCTGCTGAAGTTGTGCATAATTTTACATGTTCAAATATATAGTTGTATGCATTAGTTTCCCCTTATTTCTCCTTTTATTACAGGGACTTAAATTCATTATTTTGAAATTACATGTGAAGATAATTTGGAGGGGGTGAGGGATAGTCTGCATTTACCCCTCCAAACCCGATCCACTCTCTGCTCTTTCGCACCCTTGCTTCCTGCCCTGGGGGGCCAGCTTTTATGAAAGGCATGAGTCAAGCTCCCTTGCCCTGTACTTTTTGGTTGGGTTCAACCAAAGGAACATACCACTCCCTTATCTTGGCCTAAGGATGGCAGACACTCCCTCTAGTTTTTTGAGAAATTTTGATGAGTTTATTTGACATTTTTTCACCCTCTAATTCTTTCTTATTCCTTGTTTGTTCTCTTAACTTTGCCTATATCTTTGTCAATAATCCCTTGCTTAAACTGGCCTCAGTTGGACTTGGCTTGAGTGTGCCATCTGTTTCCTTCCAGGCTCTAACTAATACAGTAGTTACATTATTCCTGAATTTCACTTCAAGACAGTAAAGGGACAATTAGAAAAGATGTGTTATAAAAAGGGAATAAATCCAGAATGTGGATTACTCTACAGAACAATTGAGCTGGTTTCTGCAATCAGTCAATGGTATAAAAAATAAAGAGAGGAGGAGGACCACTGCAGATTTAAAAGGTTGAAAGGGCATAACAAAATGTAATGTGTAGACCTTGTTTGGATCCTAATTTGAACAAACCCAGTGTAATAAGACATATCAGAGACATTAGGAAAGGTATAATTATGAATCATATATTATATGATATCAAATAACGATTTTAAATTTTGTTAGGTATGGTCATGGCACCATGGTTATCTGAGAAGATGGCCCATGTCTTTAAGAAATGACATGGAGCCTAGCCGGTTTGGCTCAGAGGATAGAGCGTTGGCCTGCGGACTGAAGGGTCCCAGGTTCGATTCCTGTCAAAGGCATGTACCTTGGTTGCAGGCATATCCCCAGTAAGGGGTGTGCAGGAGGCAGCTGATCGATGTTTCTTTCTCATCGATGTTTCTAACTCTCTATCCCTCTCCCTTCTTCTCTGTAAAAAAATTCAATAAAATATATTTTTTAAAAAAAAGAAATGACATGGAGCCCTAGCTGGTTTGGCTCAGTGGATGGAGCGTCGGCCTGCCGACTGAAGGGTCCCAGGTTCGATTCCAGTCGAGGGCACATGCCTGGGTTGAGGGCTCAATCCCCAGTAGGGGGGTGCAGGAGGCAGCCGATCAATGATTCTCTCTCATCACTGATGTTTCTATCTCTCTCTCTCCCTCTCATTTCCTCTCTAAAATCAATAAAAATACAAATTTTTTTTAAAAAAATGACATGGAGCCCTGGCCGGTTTGGCTCAGTGGAGACATCATCAGCCTGTGGACTGAAGGGTCCCGGGTTCGATCTGGTCAGGGCATGTACCTCAGTTGCAGGCTCCTCCCCAGGCCAGGCCCTGGTCAGGGCACGTGCAAGAGGCAATCTATCAATGTGCTTCTCTCACATGGATATTTCTCTCTGTCTTTCCCTCTCTCTTCCATTCTCTCTAAAATAAATGAAAAAATATCCTCGGTGAGGATTAATAAAAAAAGAAAGAAAGAAAGAAATGATGCCCTAGCTGGTTTGGCTCAGTGGATAGAGCGTCAGCCTGAGGACTGACAAGTCCCCCTGGTTGATTCGGGCTCGAACTCCAGTGAGGGCATGCAGGAGGCAGCCAACCAATGATTCTCATCACTAATGTTTCTCTCTCTCTCTCTCCCCCTCTCCCCTCCTCTCTGAAATCAATAAGAAATATATTAAAAAAATAAAAAAGAAAGAAATGACATGGTGAGTAGGAGAGACTGTTCCATGACTTGACCATGCATGACCAGTGAGCTACACTGGGCCAGAAAGGGGAGATTGCTTACTGCAAACCTCTCTTAGAGAATGATTGTAACTGATGTTCATTCTGACATACATCAGCACCCCTCGCCTGCCTCCCACTTATGCCGTTTCCTGGAACAGGCTATTGTCCTGATCTGGTCAAACATGTAAAGTGATTTCCATACTTGGTAGCATTCATGTACTAGTACCTATGACTATTCCTGTCCACCCCCTACCTCCACCTCTTTTATCCTATGTAAGTCTTTGGTGCCTGCCAAGCAGCACAAGGATCCATTTCATCTTGCAGTCACCCAAGACACACCTTGTATGCAAGTTTCCCTTAATAAACTTTATATTAATTACCAGACTGGAGTGGCCAGCCTCTTTCTTCAGTCTTTCCCTGTCCTTTGCTTACAGAGGTAGATTTTCAGTCTCAGGGCTTTTCCCTGGGTCTGTATAGATGAACACATGGTATGTGGGATTTGCTTTAAAATACTCTGCAAAGAAAAGAGAAAAAGGGCCGGAACCGGTTTGGCTCAGTGGATAGAGCGTCGGCCTGCGGACTGAAAAAGAAAAGAAAAGAGAAAAAGGGATAGATAAAGCAAATGGGGAAAATATTGTTAAATATTGATTCCAGGTAATAAGTATATGAGAATACATTGTACTGTTCTCTTGACTTAAAAAAAATAGTTTTATTGATTTCAGACAGGAAGGAAGAGGGAGAAACAGATAGAAACATCAATGAAGAGAGAGAATCACTGATCAGCTGCCTCCTCCACACCCCAAACTGGGGATGGAGCCTGCCACCTGAGCATGTGCACTGAGACTGGCAATCGAACTGTGACCTCTTGGTTCATAGGTTGATGCTCAACCACTGAGCCACACCAGCCATGTCGGCTGGGCTGTTCTCCCTATTTTCTTTGTATGTTTGAAATTCCTTATGATAAAACATTTAGAAAATAAGTTAGATTAAATTAAAATGGAACATTGGGTCTGACAGGAGCATCAATCAAGGCAGGAAGTACAGGCAAGAGAAGAGGTCTAAGACTGGATCCTGGGCACTCCAGGTAGAGGTTGGGAATATAGAAGGAAAAGCCATTGAAGGAAAAAGAAAACAGAGAGCCTTAGCCGGTTTGGCTCAGTGGATAGAGCATTGGCCTGTGGACTAAAGGGTCCCAGGTTCGATACCGGCCAAGGGCACATGCCTGGGTTGCAGGCTAAATCCCCCCAGTAGGGGGCGTGCAGGAGGCAGCCAATCAATGATTCTATCTCATCATTGATGTTTCTATCTCTCTATCTCTTTCCCTTCCTCTCTGAAATCAATAAAAATATATATATATAAAAAAAAAAAACAGAGAGAAGGGTGTCCCTGTGAGGTCAGGTGAGTGTTTCAAGGAGGAGTGATCATTTGGGCTGTGGATGGGGTGAGAAAGAGTGCAACTGAAAACTGACCATTGGATTTAGCAACATGGAAGTCATTGATGACTTTGGAAAGAGCAATTTTGGTGTAATGGTGGGAACAACCTGACTGGATTAGAGTCCAATCATCCATCTCTCTAGATACTGTCCCTTTTCTCTGCTCCCCTTGATGCATTCCCTGTGTTTAGGGTAAGTGGATTGGAGTGGGTTCAAAAGAGAATGGGAGTAGAGAAAGTAGAGAGAGGATAGAGTCAAATTTCCAAGATGATTTGCTATAAAGTAGATTAGAGAAATGAGGTGGTAGCTAGAAAATAAGTGTGCTGTCAGAGAAGGATTTTGATTTTATATGATTTTTAAGATAGGAGATAACATGGCATGTTTGTAAGTTGCTGAGAATGCATCAGTAAAAGGGGAAAATGGAAGATGCAAGAGGGAGAAATATGATAACTGTAGAAGGAATGTGCTTGAATAAGGCAGTGGAGATGCTGGTGGGTAGGTTGATACGGTGGTAGTAGAACGTAGAGGTTCCCTTCTGATTGCTTTTCTGATGAAATAAGAACCAAGATCATCATTTGAGAATATGAAGTGGAAAACTTTAGAAATAATTGATAAGTATTAATTGCATGTGTGCTGTTCTGAGTAGCATGATGATATCTCAAGTCATCCCACTCCATCCTGCCCGGGATATGAATCATCCCTTTATTCAGCATATCTACATTGTACGCACTCCTCTTCTGTTAGTCACTTAGTAGCTGCCTTGGTGATCAACAGTCATAGTGTTGCGTGCTTGTGTTCAGGTGACTCTTATTTTACTTAATAATGGCCCCAAAGTGCAAGAATGATGATGCTGGCAATTTGCATATGCCAAAGAGAAGCTGTAAAGTGCTTTAAGTGAAAAGGTGAATTCAGTGCAATAAGATATTTTGAGAGAAACCACATTTATATAACATTTATTACAGAATATTTTATAATAATTCTATTTTATTACTGATTATTATTGTTAATCTCTTACTGTGCCTAATTTATAAATTGAACTTTATCATAGATATGTATGTATAGAAAAAAATTATGTATAGGGTTTGGTGCTACCCATGGTTTCAGGCATCTAATGTGGGCTTGAAAAATATCCCCTGCAAATAAGGGGGTCTATTGTAGTTTTTACCTCTGGTGGAATGGATATTGATTATATGGAGCATGAGGAACCTTCCAGAGGATGGAAATGTTCTATATCTTGAACTAGGTGGAGTTTATATGGCTGTACAATTATTTTTCAGTATTCACAGGGGATTGGTTCCTGGACTCCAGAGGATACCAAGATTCAAGGATGCTCAAGTCCCTTAAATAAAATGGTGTAGTATTTGCTTGTAACCTATGAAAATCCTGCAATATACTTTAAATAATTTCTAGATTACTTACAATACCTAATGCAATGTAAATGCTATGTAAACAGTTGTTATACTGTATTATTTAGGGAATAATGACAAGAAAAAAGTCTGTGTTTAGTACAAATACAACTGTTACTGGAAAGTCCCTTGAGTCGGAGGGGGGCTATACTATTATTCAGCTCTTGTCAGTCTTATAAGAAAGATTTCAGACAGGTGACAGACAGCAGTGTGGGAGCAAAGCAAGAAAATTTATTAAAAACTAGAGGCCTGGTGCACAAATTTGTGCACTGATGGAATCCCTCTGCCTGGCCTGCTGAAACCAGCAGTTCGACATCCCCTGAGGGGACCTGGAGTGCGAGAGGGCACTCTACAAAGTTGCTGTTGCTCAGCAGCTCCTACGTTGAGCATCTGTCCCCTGGTGGTTGGCCGGTCACTTAGGCTTTTATATATACAGATGAAAAAATACACTTGGCATATAGCACAGTGGGCAACCCAGCTAGTCTGAGCACCCTGCCTTGTAGAGATTTAAGGGTTTTATACTTTTCTGTCTATAGATTTCAAGGTTCCTCTGCCAGATATCTTGGGCAACAGACTGGATTTCAAGGTCCCCCTTTTACTTTGTGGCTTTTCCCAGAATTTATGAGAACATCTGGCTCCCAGCTGGCGTGGCTCAGTGGTTGAGTGTCTACCTATGAACCAGGAGGTCACAGCTCAATCCCCGGTAGGAGGCGTGTGGGAGCCAATCAATGATTCTCTGTCATCATTGATATTTCTATCTCTCTCCCTCTTCCTTCCTCTCTGAAATCAATAAAAAAATATTTTTTAAAAAGTACTGTTGCAGAAGACCAAAGAAATACCAAGCACGCTTCCTAGAGAAAGGGAGGAACCCATTTATTAACACTAGTGGACTCTGGAATAATTTCCAAATCAGAGTGAGTAACACACAGAGGGCTTCACTTTTTATAACCTTCTGGGGTCGTTGTCTTGCAAATATGATTCCGCCCCCTTTTGTGGGCTTACAGGAAGGCCCCCAGGTGTTGGAAATTCCCAGGCCATATCCGATGATCTGTCCTGGGGCCAGCGATAACTACCTCCCCCCCCCCTCCCCCGGCAGTGCATTGTTCACAGGTTTTATGGCCTGACACACCTAGCAAGACCAGTTTCCTCCTCAGGGTTAGAAAACCTAGGTCTTTTCCCTTGTAGCCTCAGCCACTGGGTCCCTGTAAGCAGGGAGTGGAACAGCTCCTCCCCCACACTGCATTGTTCCTCGGTGTTATCATTTATGACCAAGCTAATGATCTGGTAGCCATAGACAAATGTGGAACTAGCTTTGGAGTCTGGGTCCTCGTGGAAGTGAAGGGGGAGGGAAAAACAACTTGGTAGGAAAAGAAAAATAACTCTGAGCTTGGGAATAAGCCCTAGATTCCATTCTCTTCTGACTCTGACTGTGTACCTTGTGCAAATCCCTAGGCTGGGTTGTTCCTCTGCCTTCCCTAATACAGGCAATCCTTTGAGGCTGCATGAGACTCCTGAAGAGGAAGGTACTGGGATGAGTGACTGCCATGACTGTCATGAGAGACAGTAGAGGCTCTAGGTCTCATTCCCCATCTCTTATGAACCACTAGAAGGGCAGATAGCTCCCTGTTTTTCTGACCGTAGGTCACCCCAAGACATCCAAGACTCCTCCCAAACTATCTGGGTGATATTTGAAAGCTTTGGGGTGAGGACACAGTCCATCCAACCTAGGCCAATTTCAATGGAATCTCTGCCAAACTGAAGGCAATTTCCTGGAAGGTGAGCAATCAGAGCTGACTCTGGGCTGGGCCTCTTTAGGGCCTCACCCCAGAAAGGGCCTCAAGCCACAGAAATCAGAGATTTCCTTGATTGCCCAGGAGATTTGAGCCCCACCCTACCTGCCCAGTTGCCCTTGAGGAAAAGGTGGAAGCTCTGGATCTAATCCAAAACACCTTCTCTGGCCCACTACCTCCTCTGTCATTGTTGCTTCTTTCTTCTCCCTTCTCTCTCCTGCCTCCCTTCTTGGGGTTACTGAAAGGGCGAGGGCTACGCCCTCCATCTTACCCCGGATCCTCCATTTTTGGGCAGCAGCCATTAGCCATGTGCTCAGCAAGGAGCTTCTTCCCAGAAGCCCAAGCCTCTGCTAGCCATACCTAGAATTTCTTTAAACTAACCAATGATAATCAAGGGAAGTGCGCGCCATAGACACAACCACATCCTGTGTAACAAGACACTGACTTGCGCCTGGCCAATTGGCAGGGCCCACAGTCCTCTCTCCTCCCCTTACTCCAACCCCCCTATAAAACCCCTCTCCCCACAGAGCTCTCTCTCTTTCTCTGCCTCCTGCCGCTGCGTCGGCGAGTGTGGTGGACGTGGAGCTCGAGCTAGCTCGAATAAAGGCTCTTTTGCTTTTGCATCGGACTCAGCTGGCTCCCTGGTGGTCTTTTGGGGATCCTGAAATCTGGGCATAACATTACAAATACATTTTAGCAAGTAGGAAAATTCAGAAATATAGAATCTGCTAAGAATGAGGATCAGCTGTGTGTTATGCTGGGGGTGCTTGGAGGAACCTCTGACTCTGCCTGGAATACAGAGAGGTCCAGACAGGGGGCCTATAATCAAAAACGAATCAAATAGCTACAGTATTTCTTTTCTATTCCCAGGTATTTTGTTGAGCTCATAAATGTTGTCTTCTCTCACCATATCTTCTAACTCAGCACTGGATAACAACTTTCTGCAACAATGAACAAGTTCTATAAAACTTGTGGTTATCGAGAACTTAAAATGAGACTAGTATGAGTGAAAAAAATTGAATTTAAAGTTTTATTTAATTTTAGTTATTTTAAATTTAAATTTATATAGCAACATGTAGTAGTGGTTATCATTTGGATAATGCAGTTTTAACTGTTTGTTTTATGTAAAGGGTATTGATTTTTTAATATTAATTTTATACCCACCTTGGCCAAGTGGCTCAATTGGTTGGAGCATTGTCCTGTACACCAAAAGATTGAGGTTCATTTCCCAGTCAGGGCACATATCTAGGTTGCAGGTTCGATCCCCAGTCCAAAAGTGTATGGGAGGCAACTGATTGATGTTCTCTCTCACATTCATGTTTTTCTCTTTCTTTTTCCCTCCCCCTCTCTCCCTTCATCTCTCTCTAAAATCAATAAGCATATACTTGGGTGAGGATAAAAATAAAAATAAAAATTTTATACTCATTTCTTTAGTGAATTTTCTTGTTGATAGTTGTTTTTCAGTTGATTAACTTGGTTTCTCTTAGAATACAAATATGTCATTGATAGATGAAGATAAATTTACCTATTCCTTTCCAATTTTTGTTTTTCTTATCTAATTGCATTGACTATGTTAAAAAGAAACAACAGACCCAAAATGGAGTCACTTGTAGTAAACCCCACCAAAACTTAATACCTAACCTAATTACAGTTTTAATCTCCCCAAGGAATGAAATTTTAAATCAGTCAGTCTGGAATTTCCTGAAAACACTAGTAAGGTAATCTGATTGATAAGACCCCTGTCTTTCCCTAAGGAAAGTTAACCTTACCTGAAATAATCCACTCTTTAAAAAAAAAACAAAAAACATTTTTATTGATTTCAGAGAGGAAGGGAGAAGGAGAAAAAGATAGAAACATCAATGATGCGAGATAATCATTGATCGGCTGCCTTCTGCACGACTGGGGATTCAGCCTGCAACCCGGGCATGTGCCCTGACTGGGAATCGAATTGTGACCTCCTGGTTCATAGGTCTACGCTCAACCACTGAGCCACTGCAACCAGGATTGATTCCTTTTTTTATATGAAAACTAGAGGCCCGGTGCATGAAATTCATGCACAGGTGCAGTCCCTAGGCCTGGCCAGTGATTGAAGCTCGAGCATCTGGTGTGGAAGAGCAGGTCCCAGCTGACCTCTGGGCCCTAGGCAGTACCTGGGCCCCTGAGACCCCATGCGCCCCCCTCCATCTGAGTTGCGGTCCTGAGTCCCCACATGGAGATGTGGTGAGTGCGGCCTGACACCGCAGGCCGGGGCACAACATGGGCCTCTGGGCCGCTCAGCAGCACCGCACGGAAGCCGAATGGGCAGTGTGCTCTCTCCCTGCTGGCCTCGCAGACCAGCTGCTGCTGCGTGAACCCATGGGGAGCCCCACTGGCCCCTGTGGTCTCGGTGGCTGTGGCCCGGCTCACCCAGAAGAGGCCGAGTGGGTGCGGGGCAGGCTCCTCATGGGTGCCTGGCACCTGAGTGTGGGGGGGGAGGGGGGGCTTCCCTGGTGCACGAGCCCTGGAATCCTGGGGGAGGATAGCTGGAGGAGTGAGAGTGAGCTTAGCAGACACCCCGCATTCTCACCACACCTCCATCCCTGCCACCCCCACCCCCAGGTAGCTGGCAAGAGGTTGCAGCCCCCCACCTGGGTGCCATGAGAAGTTGGTCACCGCCACTCACCCCCAGTTCCCTGTCCCAGCCTGGGGCCCAGTTCCGGGGTGATCAGGGCCTGCCAGCTGCTGGTCGCCATCTGTGGGGTGATCAATGGGGCGATTGGGCCCCCGCTCGCACCTGTCTTGGTCTGGTGCCGCCTGCACACCTGCTCCACCATTCCGCCGTGATCCTGTTCTCATCAGGGCCCATCAGGGCTGGCAGTGCCTCCACTGCCACCCGCTGCCCGTGTCGCGTCACCGACGCCCACCATGTTCCATGCTGCCCTCTGGTGGTCAGTGCACGTCATAGCGAGCGGTTGAACGCCCAGTTGAGGGGACAATTTGCATATTAAGCTTTTATTACATAGAATAACTAGAGGCCCGGTGCACAAAATTTGTGCACTAAGGGGGCGACGGTCCCTCAGCCTGGCCTGCACCCTCTTGTAGTATGGGAGCCCTCAGGGGATGTCTGACTGCTGCGGAGGTGGGAGAGGCTCCCACCACCACTGCTGTGCTCACCAGCCGTAAGCCCGGCTTCTGGCTGAGTGGCGCTCTCCATGTGGGAGCATACTGACCACCAGGAGGCAGCTCCTGCATTGAGCATCTGCTCCCTGGTGGTCAGTGCGAGTCATAGTGACCAGTCGTTCTGCCATTTGGTCGATTTGTATATTAGCCTTTTATTATATAGGATACAAAGAGGTGACAAATGAATTGTTCTGTCCCCCAAGCTTGTTCCTCTTCCAGTTATCCCTGAGGCAGCATTGTTTCCCAAGTTAGAAATCTAGGCATCGCCCTTATTTCTGTCTTTCTTTCCCTCTCCCCCGCATCCCCCCCAATCTCTCTTTATTATCCAGGCCATCCAGCTGTCAAATCTGTCTTCTTTCCATTTTCACTGCCACTGTTAACAGCGAAACAGCACCAGATGTTAGCCATCAGTCCTTGAAAAAATTCAGAGCCAAGGAACTCAAATCACCAGAGAAAGTTTATTTAGAAAGTCACAGAGATAGAAGAAGTGGGCCAGCTGGGCTGCAAGGGCTCAGGAAACAAGTTACAAAGCTTAGGAGAAAGGCAAAGAAAACTCACCTCAGGGAAGAGAGGGGGAAAGGCTTGGGCATGCTCCAGAGAGAGCTCCACTGGGTCTTTTGTCTTAAGGGCTTTTATCTGGTTTCCAAAGGAGGAGTTTTTAGGGGAGTTCTCAGGGGAGGATCTCAATAGAATAGCTTTTCCAGGTGTGTCTACTGAGGGTTTTGGTCTCCACTGATGGGTCAGCTCCAGGGCAGGAGGTCATTGGTCATTGTAGCTGGTCCTGATGTCAGCCATGCTGTCACCGGGCTGGCCTTGCTGCTTTTCTGGGCCTGGAGCTGAAACACAACTTAGGCCTAGATGTTATCTCTGGTTTGACCAAAACTCTGTCTCTATGGTCAACACACCTGAGGCTTTGTTCCTAAAATTGTTTGGTGGGGCCAGAGGGCTTAATGCTTAAGGGAGTGGTCCTACAAGGGCTTATATGGGAGTTATATGAGGTTATACTCTGTCCTCCTTGTTCCTCCTCTAAGTGGGTCTAATGCATGATTGGCGACATGCCTGGGGAGGAAAGGCAAGGGAAGGGGCCCAACCGTATGACCTAAGATATGAAAGGTCAGGGGTTCTAAAGCTCGATATGCTAGGGGAGGAAAGGTCACCCTGGGGGCAAGGTCCCACCTTATAATTGTCCATTGCTGGTTTATCATTTCTACTCTGCTTATGTCTAACTACCTACTATGTTATCACCACCTAGTCTGGTCCTTTTCATTGCTTAAGAATATTGTAAGAGCAGTCTCTACACAACTCATCCTGTTTCCACTTTCACTTCCTTCAATCTTTTCTCCACAAAGCAGATGATATGGTCTTTCTAAATTCTTTGTCCAAGTAAGAATGTCCAAACATGTAGAAAATTTCTTAATAATTTATTTGAGCCAAATTGATGACATACTGGGAACCAAGATCACAAGTACTCTGGAGAATGACAATTTTGCATTTCCTTTTATACTTTGGAATTAAGGGAACTAAGGAAGATTATATGAAGGTGGGAGAAAGCAAGGTGGGGATTACAGGATAGTTAACAAGATTATGTACTCCCTTGAGGATGGCTACACCTCCCAAGGGTCTGAAAAGGAGAATTAGTTTGACATTTCAAAGGTGTGTTAACCTAGATGCATAAGAACAAGGGAACCTAGCCAGCATTGCTCAGTGGATGAACCAGGAGGTCACGGTTCAATTCCCTTAGGGCACATACCCAGGTTGCAGACTCGATCCCAGTGTGGGACATGTAGAAGTTAGTCGATCAATGATTCTCTCTCATCATTGATGTTTCTATCTCTCTCTTCCTCTCTGAAATCAATATATATATATATATATATATATATGACAAGGGATAGGGCTTGCTTAAGGCAAAGATTAACCTTTTTATAGACCTGAGCCAGTGACTACCCACCCTGACCTGCCCAGTTTAGAAATTATATGATCCAACCCTATGAGGCTACTTTCTATCAGATATAAATCTGAGCCCCTTTTTTGTCCACATCTTGATCTAGCATATGACTCTCCTACTTAAAACTCATCAGTGGCTTCTTACTGCTCTTAGAATAAAGATCAAAGTGCTTAACATGGCCTACAAAGCACTGTGCCATCTGCCACTGTTTGCATTTAAAAAAAAAAAAAAAGAAATCACTTTTGTTTAAGTCTTTTTAATGGCTCTTTGGTCTCAAAATAAAATTAAAACTCTCGCCCTAGCTGGTTTGGCTCAGTGGATAGGGTGTTGGCCTGGGGACTGAAGGGTGTTGGTTCAATTCAGGCCAAGGGCATATGCCTGGGTTGTGGGCTTGACCCCCAGTAGGGGGCATACAGGAGGCAGCCAATCAATGATTCTCTCTTATCATTGATATTTGTATCTCTCTCTCCTTCTCCCTTCCTCTCAATAAAAACATATTTTAAAAAACAGCAAAACTCTCACTGTGGGCTACAAGGCCCTGGATGGTCTAATTCTTGTATACCTCTCTAGACTCACCTCATACCATCTGCCCTCTGTTCACTCCACTCTGGCCACAGTTTTCTTCAAGTACTTGAAGTCACCAAGCTCTTTTCTACTTCAGGGTCTTTGCACTAGCTGTCTCCTCTACCTGCATTGCTTTCCTAGAAGCTCTTCGATGTATGCTAATTCTCATTCATGCTTTAAGACAAACATCACTTTTTCAGAACATTCTTTCATCAATTTAAAATAACCCCCACACAAAGTTCCCTTTATGACCTTGCTTCTTTCTTTCCTGGTGCTTATTACAATCTGAACTTCTTTATATGTCCCTTCATTGTCATTGATCTCCACTGAGAATGTAAGCCCTAATTTGTTCACCACTCTATCTTCAGGGCATAGCTGGTGCATGACACATAGAAGGTCCTTTATAAATATTTGTTCAATAAATGGATAATCAAGATCACAAAGCCAGTCAATGACAGACCTGGAATTCCTTCTTTGCAATATTGAAAGATGTTGCTCATTTCTTCCAGCAGGTGGAGCCAAAACTACATCTGGTCCTTGGCAAGGGATTTGGAAGGGGGGGGGGGTGGTGTGGATTTGCTGAGGACAGAGTCAAAAGGGGAGAAGCAGGGGGTTTTTTGGTAATGCTGGATCCAAGTGGAAAGAAAGTCAGGATGGCACTTCTCTCCAAGGATAAGTAGATATGAGCTGTCCAAAGGGACCTGGAGTAGCCAGTGACCCAAGGGGGTTCTGGGACCTCAGACTGCTTTCCCACTTGCCCACCTATACCACCCCCATACCCTCCATCGGGGGTCTTTGAAAAGGAAAACAAATTTGAAAAAAAAAGAACAATTTTCTGTGAGCATGAAACTGGAGAGGCAAGGGTTTTCATTTCCAAATCCCAAGTGTACAGTTGGGGGAAGCCAAGAGAGAAGCATCATAGTGGATCACTAGGAATTGGGCCTGGCTCACAAAGCCCTCTTGTCACAGCTCGTGTTTATTTAGCTCCACAAGCCCCAACCCACTATGCCTGGCCCTGGACTCATGTGGGAGACCACAATGAAGTGAGCATGGAAATTTCAAAGCTGCCCCTAAGGGTAGGGGGTCAGAAATGACTTTAGAGAAGCATACTGAAACCAAGACACATTGGGCCAATGTCTGCCAGGGGGACCAGAGGCCAGAGGTATATTCCAGGGCTGGTCAGTGGCCTGCAAAAAGGGCTTATATCTAGATCTGGGGCTGGTGAGGCTGGAGGGGTTCTCAAACTTCCTCCTAAAGGCAACAGGGACTCACAGGAGAGTTTCTAAATAGGAGAGCTGCTTGGTTATCTTGGGTAGTTTGTAGGAGGAATATGAGATCAAATCAAAGACAGATCAGTGAGAATGCTGGTTTTAGTGTTCTGATAAATAATTGTAGGGATGGGAAAGAAGAGAAGATAACATCTAATAATTGTAGGCATGGGAAAGAAGCAAGTGTGAGTGCTTTAGGAAATTAAAAACAATTAAAAAAAAAACACAGGACTTGTGAAAGGATTAAAGAACATATATGCATAGCCCATGGATACAGACAATAGTGTAGTGAGGGCCAAGGGGTTGGTGGGGGCAGGGGCTGGGTGAAGGTGGGCAAAGGGGTGGGGGGTGTGGATGGGGAATATATGCAATAGTATTAACAATAAAAATTTGCATTTAAATAAAAGCATAGAAATTTAAAATAAAAACAACAGGAGTTGGTGGTTATCATTCACTAATTGAACTGATCTTTATTAAGTGCCTGTTAGTATCACTTTATAAATTTACTAGAGGCCTGGTGTGCAAAATTCGTTCATGGGGTGGGGGGTCCCCTCAGCCCAGCCTGCACCCTCTTCAATCCGGGACCCCTTGGGGGATGTCCGACTGCCAGTTTAGGGCCTAAACCGGCAGACATTCCTCTCACAATCCTGGACTGCTGGCTCCTAATCGCTCACCTGCTTGCCTGCCTCATCACCCCTAACTGCTCTCCCCCCCCCCCCCCCCGCACCAGCCTGATCGCCCCTCACTGCCTCTGCATGCCGTCCTGGTCACCCCTAACTGTCCCCCACTGCCAGCCTGGTTGCCCCCTACTACCCCCTCTGCTGGCCTGGTCGCCCCACGCAGCCTGCTTGTTCAGTCATTTGGTCATCCCTCACTAACGCCCCTACTGGCCTGGACATAGGCGCCATCTTGTGAGGGCATGAGGGTTAATTTGCATATTGCCTCTTTATTACATAGGATAAGTGGCATGGCGGAACTTCATTAGCAAAAGAATGGAGCCCCACACCCAAGTTTAAGTACTCGTAAGTGCTTCTCTGGGCCTCAGTTATCAATCTATAAAATAAAGAGGTTGGACTGGTAGCTCCTGATCCTAACAGCTTTACTTTTTCTGATTTTTGGAGCTTGGATTAAGTGTATAGAATCCTTGCCCTAACCATTTTGGCTCAGTGGATAGAGCTCCGGCCTGCAGACTGAAGGGTCCCAGGTTCGATTCCGGTCAAGGTCATGTACCTTGGTTTCGGGCACATTCTCAGTAGGGGGTGTGCAGGAGGCAGCTGATCGATGTTTCTCTCTCATCAATGTTTCTAACTCTCTCTCCCTTCCTCTGTAAAAAATCAATAAAATATTTTTTTTTAAAAGTGTATAAAATCCAGTGATGTGCCAGGGCAGGCTCCTATCTATTTGCAAGAGCCAACTGTTAAATTTTCAGGAATTTTGCAAGAATGTAGAACTAGAAACTGGTTATAGTGAGAGTACTTACAAATGGAAATAGGCAAATGCTACAAACTAGGCTTTCAATCTCTCCACCTCCTGCCACTGTGCTCCCTGCCAGAGGTGGTTTTCACCTGCACACCAGTGAGACCCCTCTTCAACTGACACACATATACCCAGTCAGGTACATTCTCACTTTCCAACAATTGTGAAGAATCACAGGTCTCTAGGACACCACATGGACCATCACACAGAACCTGCCCTAGCACGGCCAGGCCCACATACTCAGGCCTACACAGGATGCAAAACACCCAGTGTGGGTCTGGGCAGAGCTACTATCTGACAGTAGATCAGTCATTATCAGACAAAGGGGAGCAGAGGTTGGTGGTGAACGTATTGGAGTCTCACAGACCTAAGATGGAATTCGTTAGGTCCTCTTGGCTATGTGATGTTAGCCAAGTTCCTCTCAACACTGGAGCTCAGTTTCCTCATCTTTCCCTCCACCCCCTTTGATTTTTTTTTCTTTTAGTAAGTGGAAGGGGAGAGAGAAACATCGAAGTAAGAGAGACACATGGATAAATTGCCTCCTATACACACTCCAACAGGGGCATAGAATCAATCCTGCAGCCCCTTGGTGTGCAGGCCAACACTCTAACCACTGAGAAACACCTGCCAGGGCTCCTCATCTTTAAAATGGGTGCAAGTCCAGCCCTGGCTGGTGTGGCTCAGTTGGTTGGAGCATCACCCTGCATACCAAAAGGTGGTGGGTTGCATCCCTGGTCAGGATATGTGTGGGAAGCAACTGATTGATGTTTCTCTCTCTCTCCCTTCCTCTCTCTAAAATCAATAAAGTTCTTTTAAAAAAATAAATAACATGGGGAAAAATTCTGACATAGCAGGATGGTTTCCAGGATTGAGAATACCCACAAAGTGAATGTAAAGACTCCATACCATGCCCAGCCACTGTGGCTCAGTGGTTGAGCATCGACCTATGAACCAGATCATGGTTCAATTCCCCGTCAGGGCCCATTTGCATGTTGTGGGCCCAGTGTGGGGCATGCAGGAGGCAGCCGATCAATGATTCTTTCATCATTGATGCTTCTATCTCTCTCTCCCTCTCCCTTACTCTCTGAAATTAAAAAAAAAAAAATCCTATATAATAAAAGCCTAATATGCTAAGTATCCAGTCTTCCGGTCAACCAATCAAAGTGTAATATACTAATGATATGCTAAGGCCACTCAACCACTCGCTATGATGTACACTGACCACTGGGGAGTGGGGGCAGATGCTCCAACCAGTAGGTTAGCTTGCTGCTGGGGTCCGGCCGTGGAGCCCTCCCGCGGTCCCTCCCAGGCTGGTCAACTTCCAGCATCCCTCCCCGGCCCCAATCATGCACCAGTGGGTTCCCTTGGCCTGGCCTGAACTCTCTTGCAATTCAGGTCCCCTCGGGGGATGTCGGAGAGCGGGTTTCAGCTCAATCCCACAGGCCAGGCTGAGAGACCCCACTGGTACACAAATTTGTGCACTGGGCCTCTAAAAATATATATACAGTGGGGCCTTGACTTATGAGTTTAATTCGTTCCGTGACGGAGCTTGTAACTCAAATTACTCGTATGTCAAATCATAAAGTGAACGAGTGAGACACGTGATGCTGGGCTGATGTTGTGGCGTTCACTGTGACGTTCGCTGCGCCAACTAGCGGTGGGGTATCTGAAGCTGGCTCGTAACCCAAATTTTAGCTCTCAACTCAAAGCAAAAAATCAGCCGAGAGACGGCTTGTATCTCGAAAAACTCATTAGTCGGGACACTCGTAAGTCAAGGCCCCACTGTATATATATTTTTAAAAATACTCCACATTATGCCTGGTACAGATAGGTGTTTAGTTAATGTTAGCTAATGCTGTTATCACACCTCTAGACTCATTCTCCCTAGCCAGGGTCCATTTGGCTCAGTGCTCCCTTCTCACTATCTGAATTTTGGCACAGAAGGCCTCAGTGGTGAAGGACAAAGACAGAAACATAGTGCTCTGTTTTTCAGCTTTTATGAAAATTAATAACATTAATAGCTCACAGACATATACATACACACATATAGCTATATACATAGTCATTAAGTTATTAATTAGTGTCCGTATAAAATGTTTCTACATTAGTGTCCTGGGCTAGACCCCATCAGTCCTTGGCATATTCACAGTAGCAGCCCCAGGGCTCGGCCCCATGGGCGGGGAGAGAGGCAGGTGGCTGTATGAATAGACTGCCCAAGGTGGGCATTGGAGGTGTCCTGGGCCACATACTCTCAAGTCTTTGGCTCCCTTCCTGGCACCTGGAGACCAGCTATTGAGTGAGCAGGCAAGCAGGTCCAGATTCCTCGTGTGACCTGGTGACTCAGGCCTTGTGCTTGGTGACTTCAGGCAACACAGCGGATCCTAGAGGATGCTAGCCAACTCTGTAGAGTCTGTGTCAGAGCAGCCTGAGCTGCTGGCCTCTTCCCTGCAAGAGCCAGAGAAGATAGGTTAGAAGAACCATCCTTACCCCTTCCCTGCCCCACCTGCCTCCTTCCTTGCATAATCTTTGGCCCTGCGATCTTAGCCAGCTGTCAGGCAAGTCTAAAACACTCCCTGTCTCTTGCCTGGCCGGAGTGGCTCAGTTGGTTGAGTGTCTTCCTGTGCACCAAAAGGTTGCCAATTTGATTCCTGGTCAGGGCACATACCTGGGTTCCTGGATTGTAGGCTCCATGGTCAGGGCACTTATGGAAGGCAACTGATCGATGTTTCTCTTTCATGTCTCTCTTTCTCCCCCTCCCTCTTTTTCTGCCCCTCCCTCTTTTTCTGCCCCCACCCCCTTTCTCTCTCTAATCATGTTCTTGGGTGAGGATTTTAAAATCCTATCTAATAAAAGGGTAATATGCAAATTAACCGTCACAAATATGGCGGTGCCCATAGCCACAAGATGGTGGCACCCAGTCCTCTCAGCTCGCTGGAGTCCCCCAGTCCCGGGAGGGCAGCCACTGAGAGTGGGCAGCGTGAGCGGCCTGGAGGAATGCTTGCTTCATCGCTGTGGTGATGAGGCAAGCATCCCGCGCCCAGCTGTGGATGGGCCTCTGGCCAGACCGGGGCATGGAACGCTTGTGTAAGAAGAGAAGGAACCGGCGAGCTGAGCAGAGTCAAGTGGCCCCCAACTCCCAGGCAAGGTCAAGTCTGGGCGGCCAAAGGGTGGAGGGGGTGGAGGATAGTGTGACAGGAGGGGCTGGTGGCGGAGGCACAGGGGTGAAAGCCAGCCGAGAAAGTGGAAGGAAGCCCTTTATTGGAGTTCCTGAGAACAGGGAGGGAAGTCATTTGCATTTCCAGGCCGTGGATGGGCCTCTGGGCCGCAGAGAGCCTCTGGGCAGCGGGCGAGGAGTGGCCAGGCCCCGCAGAGAGCTACTGGTGTGCAGGGCTACTAGTAAATAAATAAATAAAAATAAAATGCTCTCCCTTTTAGCCCAGAAACTGCTGGTTGGTTTAATCACTGTTCTTGCTACCCACAAGACATTACAAGCCCAAAGAGTATGCTCTGACCTAGGCTGGCTGATGGGCTGGCATGACTCACTCCACCCTGCCCTCTGGTCTCCCAAAAGGCAGGGCTCAGGCCACACCTGAGGTCCCGGATGCCAGGAGTGCCATGAAGAGTACATGGTGTGGAGTCAGAACTCCAGGCCTCAAACTCGGCTCTACCCTTTATCAGCTGGGCCAGTCACTCTTCCTGGTTAAGCCTGAGTTTCTTCATCTGCAGAGTGGGAATCATAGTGCTCTGTGACACCTAGGGTTGTCGGAGGACTACAGAAGGTCATGAATGTACATTCTCTAAAACAAACTCCTTGAAGGCAGGGATTTAAAAATATATACACATATTTTTTTTATTGATTTCAGAGAGGGAGAGAGAGATAGAAACATCAATGATGAGAGAGAATCATTATCATTGATTGGCTGCCTCCTGCATGCCCTACACTGGAGATTGAACCCACAACCTGGGCATGCCCTGACCAGGAATCAAACCGTGACCTCTGGTTCATAGGTCAACGCTCAACCATTGAGCCACGTAGGCTGGGCGAGGGCAGGGATTTTTGTTTCATTCACTAGAGCAATGCCTACCACATAGTGGGCTTCCAATAAGCATTTGTTGAATGAATAAATAAGTGTAAAACCACTTGGCATGCAACTATATGTTTAAGAAATATCAGCTGAGCCCTGGCTGGTTTGGCTCAATGGACAGAGCGTCAGCCTGCGGACTGAAGGGTCCCGGGTTCGATTCCAGTCAAGGGCATATGCCCAGGTTGCGGGCTCGATCCCCAGTGCGGGGCATGCAGGAGGCAGCCGATCAATGAGTCTCTCTCATCATTGATGTTTCTATCTCTCTCTCCCTCTCCCTTCCTCTCTGAAATCAGTAAGAAATATATTAAAAAAGCGAAATATCAGCTGGAACTATTATAAATTGGCAGAGGGAAGGGTGGAGGAAGAGCTGTCAAGGGAAGGTGTGTGGGAGGAAGTCTGGAATGGCCACAGAATGCATAAGCTGAGGACTTAGTCCGGATGGTGCCTCTCCTCCACCTCCCTGTCCCCTCCCTCACTCACCTCAGAGCCTGGAGGGCCTTCTTGTTCTGCCGCCGCTTCTCCTCATCAATGGGGTACAGCTCAAAGAGCAGCAGGCCTAGTAGGATGAGGACTATGGGAGCCATTGTCACCAGAATCTTCAATGTAAACCTGACGGGCGCTGGCTGGGAGCAGCCACGGGTCTGGTATCCGGCAAAGCTGTGGGACCCAGTGGGAAGGCGAGCGGTAAGGATGGGATGCCTGGGGCCTGTACCTGTCCGGCACTGTCCCAGGCCCCCACCCTACTCACTCAAGACTGAGGGTAGAGACGCCCAGTGAGACTCCAGAGGCGAACTTGGTGAAGAAGACATAGAAGGAGAAGAAGATGGGCTCAGTTCCATGGGAATGGGGGTGCTTCAAGTGGAAGTCGTCAATGACATCGGGCAGCATGGACCTGTACAGAGTAGTGACAGCCATGAGGACCCACCCACCAAGCAACCCCAGGCCCCTACTAGCCCATTCAGTACCTCTCTGTGTCAATGAGAAGAGGTGGCTCTCTGGGAGTTTGCAGCCCCATGGACACAGCTCAGTGAGGAGATGGCAACTTGATGTGATTAAGGCCCCTTCCTTCCTATGGTGAACTAGCCCCACCAGGTGCTCCACTGGACTAGTAGCATGCAGACTAGACTTAAGCCCCCATTTCTCAGTCTGATTAGATGTGGGTTTTTTGGTGTGTTTTTTTCTAAATCCTCACCCGAGGATAATTTTTCCATTGATTTTTTTTTTTGAGAGGGTTGGGGGGTTGGGGGAGGTGCGGAGGGGGAGAAGCGGGGAGACAAACATCAATGTGTGAGAGACATATCGATTGGTTGCCTCCCACACATGCCCTGACCAGGGTTGGAATTGAACCTGCAACCCAGGTATGTGCCCTTGACCTGAAATCGAACCCCGGACCCTTTGGTGGGCAGGCCAATGTTCTAAACCACCTAGCAACACCAGCCAGGGCTGATTAGGTGTTCTTGTACAGTTTACAACCTGTATAACTATGGGAAGACCTGCCCCACACCTGCAACCTGGACCCACAGAATGGCCTTCGAGAAGAGAAGCCCTCACAGAATTCTCCCAAAGGAACGTTAGAAGTGGGGGTGGGGAACTGGGAAACATACCCAGATGGGTCTGTATACTTACCAGGGTAGTAAGAAGGCAGCTGCTACACTGATGCCAGCTGCCACAGCTACCACATACGTGACAATCAGGTTACTCTCTATGAGGGCCACCAGGATGAGAAATGGTACTGCTGACTAGGGAAGGGGGTACAGGAAGATGAGTCAGCTGGGAAGCTCCCACCAGCAACCACCAGCGCAGGCATTTCCCCCTTTAGTCCCACTCACTGAGATCCCAATATATACAGCCGTCTTCTTGCCAAACTGGGTTAGAAACCACTGCCAGAAGGGAATGGTGAATGTGGCCGAGAGCTGTAGATGTAAAAGGGGTGAGGGAAGTGGGTTAGAGCTGTGGAACCCTTCCTGCCTTTCCCAGGACCCCAAAGGTACTCCCAGCCCTGCCTGACATCAGCCAGATGACCTCATCTGAGCAGTGAGGAAGTTGACAGGCACCTTTGATGGCTCCCAAAGGGGGCTGAGAATAGGTTCCAACCTCATCTCCTGCCTTTTCTGAGCACACTGAGCCAAAGTTCCAAAGTTCCTGGCCTCTACCTCTTTGCTCTTGCTTGGACACTTAACTCCAAGCAAGGAGTTTTCTACTATACAAAAAAGATGGCCAGTGTTGTTCCATTTAACTCCAAACTCTTCCTTCCCTCCTCCCATCCCATGTTATTGAGATATAATTGACATGCAACATTGTATTAGTAGTTTAAGGGTACAACATAATGGATTTCATACACGCACCCAAACTTTTCACATTCCTATCTAAGCAATGATAGGTCAGATCCAACCAAATTATTTTGAGAAACCTCCCTCACCCCTTTATGACCTTGGGTCAGTCTCAGAAATACCCTCTGACTCTCCTAAGAACCATCTCGCAATCTATGCCACTTCAGCCCAGGCTGCCTACCCAGCCTCGGGGCCCCACACTCACCATGATGGCCAGGAGCAGATTCTGGAATTCGTTTCGGAAGCCCAAGGTGTAGGTGCAAAACAAGGCGAAGTTCCCCTCCACCAGCTGGGAGACAGGACAAGGGAGGGAGGAAGCACAAAGAAACACGTGATATTGGGGCTGGGCCTCCCCAAGACATTCCCTATGCTCCAGCGGTCTCTGCTTACCCCCACCCCTCACTCCACCATCTCTCAGGCTTGTCACATCCTGAGTCCTCTGCTCACCTCCTCCCCCCTCTAGGCTGAACATGTCAGACCCCCACTCACCATGAAAGCCAGGGAGGTGAAGAGGAAGCCAGCAATAAGCTTAATATATGGGCCATGGCTCATGACCAGTCGGAGGCCCCGAAAGAAGGGTATTGGCTCAGCCTGCTGAGTCTCATAGGCTTCTGTGGACCAGAGGGAACAGTAAGGAAAGAGAGCAGAAGCTCCTTCCAAAGCCTGAGACCCAGGCAGAGTGACAAAGCCATTCTGTGCTGGGGCCTGCACCCCACCCCCCTCACGGCTTCTCACCTCTCTGTTCCCTCACGCCCAGGACCAGGATGACAGCGCAGATGACATAGATGGAGGCTATGACCCCTGCCGCCAGCAGGTATGCATTTTTCTATAAAGGGGGATAAAGGCAACATAGAGAGACAGTCAGTCTGGTCTCATCTCAACTCAGTAGCTCCACTCAATGACCTTGGACCAGTCCTTCTATTCTGAGGCCTCACTGACTTCATCTGTGAAATTGAAAAGTCACCCTCGGCCTATTGCTGTTTCCCAAGGCTGTTCTGCTGGAAAAGTCCAGCAGAACAAAATTTTAAGAAGCCGGCTATGGAGTCTGAGAACCCACAGACAAATCTCTCCCAAATCTAGTTTCGGCAACTCACTAACTCTATCACCACTCATAGAGCGGCAAATTATTTAGCCTCTCTATGCTTCAGTTTCCTTATCTACAAAGTGGCCATGGCCACATTAATAGTTTGCATATCAAATGTTCAACATTTAGCAACACTATTACTGTTTTGAGGATGATTGCAAACCACCCCATTGTTCCTCATCTCCCCAAACCCTTGCCCTGACAGGGGCCTCACCGTTTCTCTGAGTGAGGTGGTGCTGTGTGTATGACTGGCATCTTCCGTGGCCACTGCTGAATCTTTGGGGTCCTCAAGACAAGGCATATTTGCTTGGCCTACGATTTGCCCTTGGATCGCTGTGCCCAGCACTGTGCCCAGTACCTCCACAGTCATCCCTAAGCAATAAAGAGAAGGTTCTTTGAAGGGGACCCATGGGTTGTGGGCCCCAAGGGAGGAAGTTCAGATGAGTAGAAGCCAAATTCTAGCCCCAGATCATGGTAGCAGCTCCAAGTAGGGTGGCCATAGGGTGGTGGGGCAGATGGCACCTTGGCCTAAGTTCCAGCGGTTCTCAACCTGTGGGTCGAGAACAATGAAAATACATCCTGCATATCAGATATTTACATTACGATTCATAACAGTAGCAAAATTACAGTTATGAAGTAGCAACGAAAATAATTTTATGGTTGGGGGTCACCACAACATGAGGAACTGTATTAAAGGGTCGCGGCATTAGGAAGGTTGAGAACCACTAAACTCATATCCTTGCTCTGTGTGACCTCTGACTAGTCCCTGCCTCTGGTCTAGACTAGCGTCTGGTCTCACCAAAGCCATAAGGGGATTGAGTTATTTTTAAGACGGTTTCATATTCATTCCCAGCAAGGGAAGAAATGTGGCAGGAGGGTCAAGGAATGGGGGACCCAGGGTTCCTAGTAGGTGGGATCAGTGGGTTAGGGAGAGACTTACGGTAAGCAGTGGCCGAATCCCGCTCACTCTGTTCTGTGCTGATGAACATGGTGAGAGCTGAGTAGGGAACGTGGAAACACTGGCATGGAAGAGAGGCCTCGGCCAGTCAGACGATGGACAAACAGATGTGGCTTTGGGCACCAACCCCAGAGGCCCCAGGGGACTGCCCTCACATCCAGGGGAGGTGCCCACACTCACCGTGACTAGTGTCTCAAAGAGGCAATAGAAAAGCAGGTACCATAGGATCTGGCCCTGTGGGAAGTCAGGCACGAACCATATGAGGAAGTAGGCAATGATGGCCAGGGGTGTGGAGAAGATGATCCTGAGGGAGGGGAGGATATATATTATACACATCTAATATGTATATTATACAGCCTTAAGAAGGAATAAAATTCTGACACATGCTACAACACAGATGAACCTTGAAGACATTATGTTAACCGAAATAAGCCAGACACGAAAGGACAAATGCTGTATGATTCTACTTATATGACATAACTAGAGTAGACAAATTCACAGAGATAAAAAGAATGGTAGTTGCCAGGGGTTAGGGAGAGGAGGAATAGGGAGTTACTGTTTAATGGTATAGAGTTTCAGCTTAGATGGATGGTTAGTAAGTCACACAACAATGAGAGTATACTCAATGCCACTAAATTGCACACTTAAAAATGGTTAAACCCTAGCTAGTTTTCTCAGTGGTTAGAGCGTTGGCCCGCAGACTAAAGGGTTTGATTCTGGTCAAGGGCATGCACCTTGGTTGCAGGCTCCATCTCGGAGGCCCTCAGTCGGGGCGTGTGAGGGAAGCAACCGATTGATGTCTCTTTCTCACATCAATGTTTCTTTTCTTTCTCTCTGTCTCTCCCACTCCTTCCACACTCTCTAAAAATCAGTGGAGAAAAAAATTAAAAATAAATAAATAAATGGGGGGGAAATGAGGATTAACAACAACAAAATTAAAATGGTCAATTTTGGTATGTATATTTTACCACAAAAAAGTCATATAAACATATTAAAAGTTGATTAAGCCCTAGCTGGTTTGGCTCAGTGGATAGAGCGTCGGCCTGCAGACCGAAGGGTCCTGGTCAAGGGCACGTACCTTGGTTGCAGGCTCCTACCCGGCCTGGGCCCTGGTTGGGGCTCGTGCAGGAGGCAACCAATGGATGTGTTTCTCTCACATCGATGTTTCTCTCTGTCTTTCCCTCTCTCTTCTATTCTCCCTAAAAATCAATGGAAAAATATCCTTGGGTAGAAATTTTTAAAAATAATAAATAAAATGTGATTAATTGCTATGGGTTAAATAAAGCAGGCTAAACAGGAATTAGGAGTATGGGGGTGCAATTCACAACTGAGTAGACAAGGTAGCCTTCTTTGAGAAGGTGACATCTGTGCCAAGACTTGAATGAGAGGAGGGAGTTGGCCTTGCAGATGTCTGAGGCAAGAGTGTGTCAGGCAAGGGGAACAGTTAGTGCAAACATCCTCAGGCGGGAATTGTGCCGGGCAGGTATGAGGAATAGCAAGGAGGCCAGTGAGGCTGGAGTGGAGTGAGCATGCACCATGCAATTAGGAGGTAAGATCAGAGAGGAAATGGGACACCAGGTCATAGAGGGGTTTACAAGCCAGGTAAGGACCTTGGTTCTATATCCTAGGGTTGAAGTCGTTTTGAGACTTAAATAAGTTGGTATTAAAATGTAGACTAGAGCTTGGGATACAGTAAGTGTTTGCTGTGATTATCACACCAGGAAAACTAAAAGGGAAGAGTACGGCCAGGGAGCTGTGGAGGGCACTGGGCTGGGAGTCAGGCCTCAGGTCCAGCCCTGCTGTATCTCAGCCTCCCCATGTGACCTTGCTGACACCCTGCCTCCCATGGGGCAGCCTTGGGAACCCCCGGGAAACTACCTGTCAAAGTCTTCCTGGTCTGAAAGGGGGATTTAAATGGTGGCTGAGGGCAGATCTGGTCTAAAGCCTGGGAGGAGAATGGGCCACGTGGCTCACAAACTCAGAAAGGCCCAGCCTCTTGCTATACTGACAGAAGGGGTGTCAGGTCCTAGGTGCTAACTGTGGCATGGACGGGGAGAAGGTCACAGTACTACAAGGCAGCCCTTCAGCCCATGAGTGGTCCGTGTGCCCTCAGACAAGGGTGTAGTGCCACTCGAGAGGTATCACCCACACAGGTGAGGACATGTCCCAAAGCAGAAACCAGCCTGAAGGGCCTCAGCAACTTCACCAAGCTGCTGCCACACCTGCCCAGGGCCTCCCCGGTCCTCCCTCCCAGCCCTCCTCCTCCGCTCCCAGATCCACGTGTCTTCTCAGGGAACAAGGGCGTCAGCTTTCGTCAAACACTCCATCTTCTCCTCGCAAGCAGCTGATGAGGAACTGAATGTGACTGGGAGTAACCCGGGCTGGACTGCTGCCTATTGGGCTGGCGAGAGGGGCTGCCTCCCATTGGCTGGGCCTCATGAGGCGATGTGGCAGTGGAGCCCCGCCTCCGCCGCCTCGCTCCCAGGGAGGCGGGCACAATAGCTTCATGGGTGTGTGGCTCCAGGCGGTAGGGAGCCCTGAGCAGGCTGCCCAGGTAAGGCAGGCTGTCCTGCCCTCTGGCCCTGAAGTCTTGGATCAAAGGCCCCAGCCTGGGCCTTAGCCAGGGACTGGCAGGATTGTAGTGGGAGGGGGCTCGTGGGAAAGGAAGCTGTGGGAGAGAGGCGGGGGCTGTGGGAAGAGCTTTGAAGGCTGAAGGCCGGAGACCAGGTATGGGCACCCCAGGGGCAGGAAGGCGCCCACTTGAGCGTGGATGGGCTGGAGATGAAAGGAAATATCCCCCCCCACACCACCACCACCACCAAGCAGGATGTCCTGGGGGGAACCAGAGCTCCAGCCTGTCCGCCTGTCCCATGTGCCTCCTTTGCTGTCTGATCTGTAGCACCCCTCCTACCTTGCCAGATAGCCGGAGGCTGAGTACTGTAGGTTTTGTACCAAGGGGTTATGGGTCTTATATCCCATTCTCGGTCTTGCCCCACTAGGAGTCATTCTGAAGGGGTGCCAAATTAGATATCACTTAATCTGTGCCAGGCACTGTTCTAAGTACTTATAAATAAAATAAAATAAACATTTGAAATTCTTACAACAACCCTATGGGATAGGCATATTATTGTCCCCATTTTACAGATGAAGAAACTTGAGACTCAGAGATGTTAAGTGATTTGTCTAAGGTTGCACAGCTGTAAGTGGTGAAGCTGGTATTCAAAATGAGTCAGGCTGGCTCCAGAGTATAACCTCTCAGCCACTATGCAGTACTACCTGTCCTACTATGGGAAGTGACTGAGTGGGAAAAATTAGAATTCCAGTTTCATTGAAGGGAATGGAACTTGGGAAGCAATAGGGTTTGGGCAGGGGGAAGTTGCTCAATCTAACAATTTGGCCAGCCTGGAGATAAACTGGCATGGCATCCAGGCCCCCTGCCTGGGGTAGCTGACCTCAGCTAGCATTTCGACACTCGGGTTTTTGCGTCATTCCTTCTCCTCACCCCTCAGCTTGTGACAAAGCACATGGAAAAACTGAAGGGTAGTCTTCATGCTGAAGCCCTGCCTTCTGCCATCTTGAAGGAACGTCTTCTACTCACCAGGGCATAAGACGGCCCAGACAGGTCCAGGAAGATTTGCTTATGCAGAAGCCCACCAGGGGGTCTGTGAAGGCATCCCAAGCTCGGCCCACAAATAGGATGATAGAGGCAGAGAATGGGTCCACCTGGAATGGGGAACAGGCAAAAAATGACCCCTTCATCCTTCTACCTACCTCAGCTTTCACTGGTAGGCAAAAGCAGGGGCTCCCTCGCCTCCTCAGCCAGGCCCTTGGCAGACTGTGCTGTTCTCACTCAGGCCTTAAGCACCTTCACTTGCCTTGTTAATAATGACAGTAACAATTCTGATAGCTATAGCACTGTGTGCCTCCTTAGAAACTTTCCCAGATCTGTTCCCTTACATCCTCCCCTTCACTGCCCTTGAAAACACTCCCATCAATTAGAATGAATCCAGAATGATTTCCTTGCCTCCCTTTCACAACCCTGATCCCCCAGCCACCTGATACCAGAGTTAGCATTTGCTGGTTAGGACCACGGTAGATCTCAGTTTCCCTATTTATATAATGGGGGTCATGATCCCTACCTATGGCTCAAGCTCTATCTTGGACGTGGAAAAAGGAACCTATAGATGCTTTTAAAAAGTGGCCTATCACTACCCACTCAAGCTATTCCCTCCCCCAAATCTTCTAGGCCTGAATAGACAGCTTCTTTGGTCTCTCCCTCACCCATCAAGTCCCTACTATTGTGCCCGGCCGGTGTGGCTCAGCTGGTTGAGTGTTATCCCATGCACCGGAAGGTTGCTGGTTCAATTCCCAGTCACGCCACATGCCCAGACTGTGGGCTCAATCTTGTGCAGGAGGCAGCTGACCAATGTTACACTCTCACATCGATGTTTCTCTCTCTCTCTCCCTTCCTTTCTCTCTAAAATTAATAAAAACATATTTAAAAAGAAAAGACCCTACTATTGCTATTGCTCCAGGAAGCTAGGGAACTTCTGGCCTCTCCCACGTGGCAGTCTCCCTAATCAGACTTCCAACTTTAACATACAACGGTTTTACACTTTAGCTGCAGGTTCCTCATATTTGCACCCCACTCAGGACCCAACCCATGAAAGTTGCTTGAAAACTAGCTGTTGAATGCTGCCATTTGTCCTTTCTGGGGCTCAGTGTTCCCGACATATAAATGCATACAACTAAGATGCCCTGCTTGCAAAGTCCGATACTACATAAAAAAGATGGCCAGTGTGGGAGCCCTGAGATCCGTGGTTGTGCAGCCTCCCACTCTCTCAGACAAGATGAATTCTCAGGATGCCAAGCTTCTGGCTAAAGCTTCTCGAGTACAGAGGAGCCCAGCTTCACCTTAAATACCCTCCCAATCAAAGACCCTATGTACTGGGGCACTCTAACTCAGTCCAGCACTTGAGCCTTCCCCTCCCTCCCCCCACATGCCTCTGCTCCTCAGGTGAAAATGAGATGCACCTCATCCACATGCCTGGCAATATCTACCAACCCCACAGCCAAGCAGCTGACTGCTTGCTGTCCAGCTGGGGACATGGTGTGCCAGTCTCTTCTAAGAACAGCGTCACCAACAGGCTCCATTCTCCCTCATACCACCGCCTACCCTTCCAGGCTCTGTTGCTCTTGCCAGACAAGGAGGAGTTGCCTGACTTTGCCAGCTATGACTCCTGGGGCATATAGACTCTCATTCTGGATACTTCCAAACCCTTATTTCTCATCCAGTGTGACTCTGACAGGCAGCAAAGTAGGGATTCCCAGTCCCATTTCACAGATGGGGAAAACCTTAGATGCTGCAGAAACCCTGGCATGCTCAGTCCACTCACCTGAGCCACATCCAACAGGTAGATCTGTAGGAAGAACCCCAGGGCACAGCCCGTCATCTGGTAGGGGGCCCCCCCAACTGCATAGCAAAGCTTGTTGCAAATGGACAACTGTTGTTTCTTCTTTGGTTCCTTTTGGGAGAAGAGAAAAGGATAAAAGGAGACCCAATTTCCTAGTCCCCATCCTAGAAAATTCCGAAGACAGGACCATCCCTCCAGATAATTCTGCCAGGAGGAACAATCTGTCTTGCTCTATTCCCACCCAGCTGGATAGCACTTCCCACAAGAAAAGAGAGGTATTCTCTATTCTTAGGAACCTGGAAAAGGGGAACCCATACTGAAGACATTTCCCTGAAGCCACCCAACCTACCCCACCCCCAGATTCTTATCAGCCCACCATCTTTAAAAAACTCCCCCCAAGGCCGCAGTTATGCTCCTTTCCAGGTTGGAAGAGGAACATGCTCCAGCAGCGGACCTGTCCCCACCCAGCACCACCTGCCACAACCTGAAAATCCTCTTGCTGACAAGAGCTGCCGAAGCGAAGCCCCAGCTCCTGCCCTGGTTCAGAGGCCAGGACCCACCTGCCTACTGGGCCAGGGCTCTAGAGCTGTGGGGGCCCAGCCCAGCTGACTGCAGGCACAGCTGTTCCTTCCATCTGTCCCAGCGCATCCCTGGCCCCTGTGGGCAGCCAGAGCTTCAGGCAAACCCAGGAGCTGCCCTGCCTTTCCTCAGCTCCTAGGGGACCTTGGAGAGGGGAGGGAAAGCCTCTGGGTGCAGGGCTGGGTTCTCTCTGGGTGGGGCACCAGGGAGGCTGAGGTTGCCCAGGGAGAAGTAGAGATTACTCACACATGGCAGCAGCTTAACTGCTTGCCCGGGCTCCTTTCAAAGATCAGTTAAAACTAAAAGTAAAAGGCAATCACCTTCCAGGCAGAAATCTATGGCCTGGGATCCCTCCCTGATTTCGTTTGGTCCTTCATTAAATCCAGAGAAGAGCTGGGGGTGGTGCCCAAGGTCAAGATCCCCAAAGCACGGGCAGGAGATGAGCCCCTGCACCCACACTCACACAAACGCCTCAGGAATGCGGCTCCTTTAAGAGCGGAGTCCTTGTTCTTATGAATGAACTTGAGCGGCCCTCTCAGAGTTGAGGCGAAAACGTAGGCATGTGGGGGTGGGGAGTAGGTATGGGGAACCCAGAGGACTTTCCCAGACTTCGGGGGTCTCTCTGGCTTCTGGAATCTTTTTGGCTTCTAAGCCGCAAGTCACAGAAGAATGAAAGACAGCCAGGCAGAGCCGGGAGCCTCGTGGAGCCGTGGGCTGGCGCGCTCCGTAGAGATGCGGAGGGAGGGTGAGCAAAAGGGGTGCTGGGGTTTACAAACTCCTTCATCGCTCCCGGCCCCAGGGCCCCTCCAGGCTCACTCCTGCCCCTGGGGCCGCCAGTCCCCGGGTGGCCCAATGTAACCCAGACCCAGGATCACCCTTCGATGCCCCCATCAGCCTGCGCGCGCGCGCGCACACACACACACACACACACACACACACACACACCAACCCTGGCCCTCCACCCGGATGCCAGGTTCTCACCTTCACCTGGGCCGGGCGTTCACCAACTTGGAGGATGCTTGTAGGCAGCAGCCCCGTGGCGGAGCCGCTCTCGGCGCCCTCTCCTTTGGCCATGACCCGCGGGCCACGCCGCCTGGTATCGGGACGCGGGGATGCTCTTCTGCTCCGCCGGCCTCTGCTCCGCCCGGGCCCGGGTAGTAACCGCCGCCGCCGCCGCCACAGTCACCGCGCGAGAGTCAGCCCCAGGCCGGCGGCAGACGCGAGTGCACACTCCCTTACTCTCCCCCTCGCACCTCTTAAAGGTTGGCCCGCCCCCCCGGACCCGGCCAATCCCGGAGCCCTGCTGCCCCGCCTCCAGCCAATCCGCTCGCCCGCCGGCCCCCCGCCTCCCCAACCACCCGGGAGGCTCTCAGTCTTTGAGCCACGTTCTGAAGCCCGAACCTCGCTACCGGGTGAAGGCGGGGAGAGCCACCTGACATCACCAGAAACTGAAGCCTGAGGCTGAGCGTGCCCGTGGTCTCCCAGAATAAGCTTTCCCTGAGTTCAGCCTGCACTCCGTGACCCCAAGTCTGAGAAAGGTAGGGACTCAGAAGCCTCTTTATAGTTTTTTCAGAACCCCCTTTAAAATCTGGAATCGCTTGAGTCTCCCTCTCCTCCAAACCTGGAGGATGTGGCACTGACATTTCCCCTCTTTCATTCCCCGTTTCCTCTTCCTGCCATTGGCATCTTTGGGGCCCTCAGAGATGGGGGAGAAAGACGAGGCAACGCTCCCCTGCGGTCACCAAACTCCCAAGTTGTGGAGAGGAGCCGGGACCACAGCCGCTACTACACTACTACACGTTGATGATAAGAGCAGCCTTTTATGGAGAGCTTCCTAGATGCTCACCATGATGTCATTCAGTCCTCACAGCCGCCAAATGAGGGTGGTACTATTATTATCTCCATTTTACAGCTGAAGAAAGGGAGACACACATGTGGGGGAGCCAGGCCGGAAAGATTTTGTCCCATCCCAAAGCCTTCCCTCTTTCCAGCCCTGCTCCGTCCCTCTGGCAAACATCCCTGGAAGACCGCATGTGTCTCCCCAGCAAGAAGTCCTGGGAGATACAAAGCTACAATGGCACTCTGGGTTGAAACAATTCAAGAAAGGTTTGAAAAAGAGAGTACTGAGTAATCAACCTGGTCCTTGAAAGAAGATGAGAGGACATTAGTCTAGAACAGAGACCACACATGGATGCCAATAACAGTCTTCCTGACACCTCTTGGTCAGTTGTGCCAACATCATCCCAGGCAGACACTCAAGAGGCTGGTGGTGCCCGGCTGGTGTGGCTCATTGGTTGAGCTTCGACCTAAGAACCAGAAGATCACAGTTCGATCCCATGATCAGGGCATATGCCCCAATTGCAGGCTCAATTCTCGATCTTGCAGGAGGCAGTCGATCAATGATTCTCTTTCATCATTGATGTTTCTAACTCTTTCTCTCTGAAATCAATAAAGATTTTTTTTTTAAAGAGTGACTATCTTAAAGGGTTATTTTGGTGTGAAACAAGAAAATGCACAGGAAGTGCTTAGCACAAGTGCCTGGGAGCTGAGGCTGAGCTGGTCCCAGTCCTGGCCCGATTCCAGTCTGTCAGTGTAGCAATGCAAGATTCCAGATATGGCCTGACCAAGCCAACACAATAGGCCCATTATTTCCCCTAGTCTGGACTCGACACATTGTTAATGCAGCCTAAGGCTGCTGGGCTCCCGAATCTTTCTCTCCCATGATTAGTTCCCATCAGGTTGTGGTCAACTAAATCATTCAGATCCTTTTCACTGGAGCTGGGGTCAAGTGAGGTCTCTTCCCCTGCCTCTGCTTTGTGCAAAGACTTGAAGCTACAGAAGGACAATGTCATCTTGCTTATTCCAGCTTGTCAAAATTTTGTGGGTTTTTTTGTTGTTGTTAATTTTTGTCTATATGGTTTTTTAAAGGTAAAACCCCATTTTTCATTTTTATTGAGGTGACATTGTTTAATATAATTATATAGATATCATGTGTACAATTCTATAATACATCATCTGTATATTGTATTGTGTTTTCACCAAATTTTTTTTTTTAATTTATTGATTTCAGAGAGGAAGAGAGAGGGAGAGACAGACAGAAACATCAATGATGAGAGAGAATCATTGATCGGCTGCCTCCACAGGCCCCCTACTGTGGGCATATGTCCTTGGCCAGAACTGAACCCAGAACCCTTCAGTCTGCAGGTCAACACTCTATCCACTGAGCCAAACCAACTAGGGCACCAAAATTGTTTTGAATGTCAGTTCTATTGCCCCCTGTTTTTTCTCCCTCTCTACGTTTAGTTTTTAAAATATGTTTTTATTGATTTTAGAGAGAGAGGAAAAGAGAGCGAGAAACACTGAGCGGCTTCCTGCATGCTCCCTACTGGGGATGGAGCCCGAAACCCAGGCATGTGCCGTGACTGGGTATCCAACCAGTGACCTCTCATTGCATGGGACAACACTCAACCAACTGAGCCACACCAGCCAGGGCTCTCCCTCTCTGCGTTTAGATCTAGGCTGTTCCTTGGGACTTCAACTCCACCATACACACTGTTGGTCTGGAAAGAGCCCCATAACACATCACTACAGACACTCATTTACCATTAACTGCTAATCCAACAGCTCCCAATTATTGAACACCCACTGTGTGCTGGGCAAGCATGAGGAAAGCACCTGCCATTTACACAATCTCATTTACTCCTCACAACACCACTGAAGAGGGTAGTTGTTACCCCTATTTACCATGATGAACCTGAAACTAAGAGAGGGGAAGCAGGAACTAATTTTATTGCTGGGGTCCAATCCCAGCGGGTCCAGGGGTCCCCAAAGGTGTGGACGGAGTCGGCGAAGAAGGAATGACACGAAGACAGCCTTCAGTTGATCAGCAGCCTAGTCAGGACCTCTAGCCAGGATCTCCAGCCAAAGTTCTGGTCGGAGTTCTGGTTAGGAACTGACGAGGATCTGATGTTTATTGTCTTGTTACATCCGTATTTATACCAGCCGATTTTAATCCTGTCAATTTCTATTACAAAGGTTAGGGCGTTTCTTATCTCCATTCCAGGGAGTAAAGATTATGTAGCTTAACTACCCACCTGGCACTTAATTAAGGGGTTGTATCCCCTCCCTAACCTCAGGGAAAAATCCCCACCTGGGGAAACAACCTTTCTCAGAGAGGTGACCTTGTGTGCTGGGCAAGCACGAGGAAAGCACCTGCCATTTACACAATCTCATTTACTCCTCACAACACCACTGAAGGGGGTAGTTGTTACCCCTATTTACCATGATGAACCTGAAACTAAGAGAGGGGAAGCAGGAACTAATTTTATAACCCCAGAATCAGGCATCTTTTTCTGTCAATGAATTTGTCACTTAGAGATGTTGCCCTCCAGACGAATACAGTCTCCATTGGGCCTCTTGCCATTCTCCCTCCTACCCTCATCCCCCCACACCACCAGGCCTGGAGCCCAAGGGGCTTTGGTGAGGCTCCAGTCCACAATGGACAGAAGGTAACCTCTCTAGCCCTATTACCCTCAGGAGCCTGGAGCAGAGAACTGGGCCCATTTTTCATAGCAATGTTCTACCTAGGATAGCAGTGCGGACAAGGGCTTCTCCCTGAGGAGCAGACCAACAGCTCCCTGCTCTGTGGTGGGAACACCCTCCTGGCCATCCTTAACCCTTTCTGGATCTAGCCCAGCCTCATGACCTAAGGCAAATGAACGTCCGTGCTCCCCTGGTTGCTCTGCAACTATCTGGGCCCTCACAGGGCACCATGCCCAGCCTTGAGGGCTTCTTCAATGCCCCAGAACACTCCCTTGAAGGCCTTTGGGGGAATTCCCCAGGTCCCCTGAGCTTCCTGGGAAACAGAGCGGCAGAGGTAAGTGCAAAGATCCCAGAAGACAGATTACCGGGCTTCATAGCCTATCCTACCATTACAGGTTACTCTTGGGCAAATTAGTGAATCTCTTTGATCCTCACTTTCCCCACCTGCCAAGTGGGGATAATAATTGCATCTATCTCATAGGGTTGTCACGAGGATTAAGTGGGGTGCCTAGAGCAGTGCTTGCCATATAGAAAGCACTTAAAAGCGTTTATTATTACCATTATCATTATTAGTATGTTGAGCAAAACCTCACCAAGTAAGACCACTTGAGTCAGAAGGGAGAAAATTTGGTCCGAATAGCTAGGGACTAGCTTTATGTCAGGGACTCAAGGTGGTATTTTTAGCAGACCGGAACGCTTCTAGGCAGGATTGTCAGGTAGAGCTGTTGAGGTGTTGGTGCTAGGAGATTGTTGCTAAGTGAAGGTGTTGTCAGATGCCAATGTTGCCAAGTAGTATAGCTTACGGTCTGTTGTCTAATGGTAAGATCTTTTCAGGCCCTAACTAGCAGACCTACCACCCTGACTTCTGGAGAAAAGGAGCCCAGCCCATGCCCTAACAATACTTAGTTCAATAGCCACTGGTAAGTTTACATCCTGCCCGCTGGTGCTCTAAGGCCTGAGCCCGGGGAATGGCCAGGTTGAAGAGGCATAGGCTGGAACAAGAGCTTCCTGGAACAGCTACGGTGTTGGGAATACTTCAACCTGTTCCCATTAGTCCCTTTGTTTGTCCTGGGTGGGGGGTTGGCGGGAGGGCGGTAGAGCGGGGAGCGGGGTGGCAGACAGAAAGTAGGAAGGAGGGACTCCTGAGGATCCCAAGAGAGGTTCTTTGGGGGAAAAGTAGCTGAGGACTCTTGAAGTCACCTGAGGCTGCCAGTTCCTGCCTGGATGTTGGTTGGGCAATTGTGGGGCAGAAGTCTCAAGGCTGATCCGTGATCCCACAAAGCTATAGACCACTCCAGAGAGAGGCCCCCTCTCCTGGGCTTCAGGAATGGGCTGGGTGGTGAGACTGGCTTCTGAGCCTCAGTTGTCAGGGGGAGGAGGGGCATGAAGAGTTCCCAGACATTCCTTGTGTGGATGAAATAAAAGGGTTCTATTGAAAGTCACCTCACAGGTTCCTAACTAGGCAAGTCATGGTGGATCATGCCCTAGGCATATAACTTTGTTTTCCCTTTTTTTTTAAAAAAAAAAAAATGTTTTTATTGATTTTTTTTAGAGAGAGAGAGAGGAAGAGAGAGAGAGTGCACGAAATATCAATGAGAGAAGAAACATTGGTGGATTGCCTCCCTTATGGACTGAACCCACAACCTGGCCATGTGCCCTGACTGGAAATTGAACCGGTGACCTTTCAGGGTACAGGCCGACACTCAACCAACTGAGCCACACCAACCAGTGCCTAGGCATCTAACTTTTTACTAAAAGGTTTATCTTGCCTGGCCTGTGTGGTTCAGTAGTTGAGTGTCAAGCCATGAACCAGGAGGTCACGGTTCAATTCCTGATCAGGGCACATGCCCGGGTTGCAGGCTCAATTCCCAGTGTGGGGCGTGCAGGAGAAAGCCGATCAATGATTTTCTCTCATAATTGATGTTTCTATTTCTCTCTCGCTCTCCCCTTCTCTCTGAAATCGATAAAACTATATATATATTTTAAATGTTTATCTTTGCCACCCTGGCCAGGTGTTTTAGTTGGTTGGAGCATTGTCCTGTACACCAAAAGGTTGGGGGTTCGATTTTATTCCTGGTAAGGGCACATACCTAGGTTGTGGGTTTGATCCCTGGTCAGGGTCCATAAGGGAGGCAACTGATGTTTCTCACACTGATGTTTCTCTCTCTCTCTCTCTCTCTCTCTCTCTCTCTCTCTCTCTCAAAAGTAATAAATAAATAAATAAATTTATCTTTGCCTTAAGCAAGCTCTGTCCATTGTTCTTGTGCATCTTCAGGGGTGGGGAACATTGGCCCAAGGGCCATATAAGACTGAGAAATCATTTGATCTGGCCATGCCAAGGCATTAGGGGTGAGGTGAGTTAATTAAATGTTGACCAAATATAGCAGGCTAATTTTTAACTTGATAATTTTGTATGGCCGTGAATGATGTTATAAATATCCAAATGGCTCTTGGCAGAAAAAACGTTCCTCACCCCTGATAGATGAACATACCTTTGAGATGTCAGCAGTAACACCCTTTAAAGACATAACCATTCTTAAGAAAGCACATAACCTTGTTAACTATCCTCTAATCCAATCCCCACATTGCTTTCTTCAATCTTCCTTACATCCCCTCCTTAATTTCAAATGCATAAAAGAAGTTGCTAAACTGTTGTTCTCTGGAACATTTGAGAACTTGTTCCCCAGTATATGTTGTCAGTTTGGCTCAAATAAACTCTTAAGAATTCTCTACAGGTTTGAATGTTTCTTACATCGACACTTGGGACACCTGGTGGCCCTCCCTTGCCCCCACCAACCAGTGCCCTGCATCTTCTCATCCTGGACTCCCCCAAGTTCAAGGTCCTCCCAGGAGAGAGAAACAATCCCACTTGCCAAGAAAACTCTGAGTGCTGAGAAGACCTAAGAATGACGGAGTGGAAGAAGCTGGGTAGGTCAGCTGAGAGAGTCATATCTATTCAGGCCCTGGCACGCTCTGAGGGAGCCCCAGGGGTTGGACAACCTACCGATAGCCTCAGGAGCCACAAGATCAGGTGAGGTGTACTCTGGGCAGGAGCGGGGGTGGGGCCTGAAGCCTGAGCCATACCTCTCCCTTCCTGGCTGGCCAGGAGTCTGACCTGGCTTTCCTCATGCTCCCACCACATGGAGGCCCTGCCTTGATCTCCTGGCCTGGACCCTCTCAGAACTGGAAGAGTCTTTCAGAGTACATGATTTGCTGGACTCAGGTCAGCATGGCAGAAGCAAAACCTGCCTTGGGAAGCCCAGAAGTTCCCCCACTCCCCCAACCCCCGCCCCACATGCCCAAAAAGCATGTTGGACAACTCAGCACCATGTGATGGCTGCTTCCATTTTCACTATGGCATGTGGAGGCCTCCGGCTTTTGGTGGCTGCCTTCAGACTTTGTGGTGATCCTATGCTGATCAGGAGCAAAAGATAATGGCATCGCTGAGGTCCTTAACAAGTACAGTTTAGAGTCAGGCTCTCCTGGGTTTCAATCTACTTCTGTCCCTAGCTAGCTCTGTGACTTAGGGCAGGTCGTTTAACTTCTTTGAGTCTCATTTATCTGATCTGTAATAATGCCTCACATTTTTATCCTGAAGGTCAGGTGAGACAATTTGTGGGTACAAAACAAACCTTACAGTTGGATCTCAACAAATGATAATTTTCTTTCCTTTATCCATTTCCTCTGATTGGCAAGATGCCTTTGATGAACAGACAATGATGGAGGAAGAGATTGAAAGAAAAAAGAAGAGAGAAAAACTCATAGACACAGACAACAGTGTGGTAATTGTGGGGGGGTATGGAGGTAGAAGAGGGTATGGGGGGATAAATGGTGCTGAAAAATAAATAAAAGAAAATAAAGAAATAAATAAGAACAACAATAACAAATAGACAATGGAAAAACACATCCCAAGTGGGATTGTTTCTCTCTCCTGGGAGGACCTTGAACTTGGGGGAGTCCAGGATGAGAAGATGCAGGGTGAGGGCCTGCCCTGGCTGGGTGGCTCAGTTAGTTGGAGCATCATTCTGTACACCAAAAGGTTTCAGGTTCAATCCCAGGTCGGGGTGCAGATGGGAGGCAACTGATCAATATTTTTCTCACATCGATGGTTCTCTCTTCCTTCTTCTCTCTGTAAAATCAATAAAAAACATATTCTTGGGTGAGGATTTTTTTCAAAAGAAACATGAGAGCCTTTTAAAAAATAGTTTCAGGTTGTTTTTTTGTTAGTTTGTTTTTAAATATGTTTTTATTGATTTTCAGAGAGAGGAAGGGAGAGGGAGAGAGAAACATCGGTCCCCTACTGGGGATCAAGCCCACAACTGGACATGTGCCCCGACCAGGAACCCAACCTGCGACCTCTTGGCATATGGGACAATGTTCAACAAACTGAGCCACACCAGCCAGGACATGAGGCCTTTAAAAAAAAAGAAAAGAAAAAGATACTTGGAGAAGGTGTGAAAGTTGCCTTGGTGTTGTGTTCGCTAAGCCTACTTGGGCCCATGCAGCAACACAGAATTGAATAAAGCGTGGGTGATCTTTGAGGAGGTCACATCGAATTGTGGAGACAAACATAAGCCGGAAAAGTTACAAAGTAATGTGACAAAGACCTAAATGGAGATCTGAGTGCACTAGATTCTGTTTGAGGGGTGAAAGTCTGGGAAGGCTTCACCGAGGAGGCAATGATGGAACGAAACCTGAAGGGCAAGTAAGAGTGCCCGAGACATGGAAGGGCATGCCAGGCAAAGGACATGTGATGAAGGATGGTGAGTACAGAAACACTCAGCAGCTTGGACTGTCTGGACATTTGCTGTTTGGGAATTGGTAAGCCCTAAGGCTGAGAAGATGGAAGGAGGCCTTGCATCCTTATCCTGAAGATAGCGGGGGGCTAGTGGGGGTGGGGGAACATGAAAAGATTCTGAGCAGAGGATTAAGGTGACTACATCTGTCACTTTATAAAGTTAACAGTGCCATTACTGTCATCCTCAGACCCTCATCCCATTTCTCCTGGACTGTTGCAGCAATGCCCTAACTGGTCCCCTCTGATCCAATTTCCAACAACAGAAATTGTTGGGTGTGGTGGGGCTCTAGACCACCCTAATTATTAGGCTGGACTTTAGGTTTTAGAGCTAAGATGGGTCTGTGCTGGGTTGTAGGCTTTTGGCTGGATAGGTTCTAAACTGAAGTCAGACTGCTCTGGGGTCTAGATTTTGGATTTAGCTTTGGCCTGAATTCTAGGCCTGAATTTTAAAAGACCACAAACCTGACCATTTCACCCCCCTGCTTAAAGTTTACCTATTATATGTGTTCCATAAATGTTTGATGAATGAAAGACTACATGGATGAAAGGGCTATTTGTAATAACTCCTTCCTCTATGTTTCCCCGATCTATGGGTCTAAATAAAGCACTTCCTGGTTTCCTTTCTAGGAGAAGTGATACCAGAGAAAGGAAGGGACTTGTTCAGGGTCACATAGCAAGTCAGCAGCAGTGGGATTCTGAGGGGTGGACCATGTGTTGCCTGCTATCTGACTCCCCAGGATGGACCTTCCAGGCCAGGGCCAGGAGGACCACAGAACACTCCCCCTGCCACACACACAAATAATCAGTTCCTTTTCACCTCCAGCCAGAAGTAAGGTTCAGATCTGGAATTCCTCCTCCTCAGTTTGCAGCCTTGATTTCTCCCTTTGGTGCTGCCCCTAGAAGGAGCATCAAGGATCTGCTAGGCTCTGGGCTGGGTGTGGTGGGGCTCTAGACCACCCTAGTTATTAGGCTGGACTTTAGGTTCTGGAGCTAAGATGGGTCTGTGCTGGGTTGTAGGCTTTTGGCTGGATAGGTTCTAAACTGAAGTCGGACTGCTCTGGGGTCTAGATTTTGGATTTAGCTTTGGCCTGAATTCTAGGCTCTGAGCGTTGGGCCTTCTGGCTTTGGGTTCTCAGCTGTTCTAAGTTCTAAGCCCTGGTTTTTGGCTCTGGCTGGTATTTGGTCCTGGACTGAGTTGTGCTCCGGGCTCTGCAGTCTGGATTCTAGACTCCAGGCTTTAAAAGTTCTGGATTCTGAGCTGGATTTTGGACCAGAGCTGGGCTTGTTTGGGCTCTAGGTTCTAGGCCCTGGGCTGACCTCTGGAGCTGGGCTGGGCTGGGTTCGGTTCTAAACCTTAGGTGGTAAGCTGTTGGGTCTCTGCCCTCTGAACTCCAGGCTCTGGGCTTACTATGTTGGGTAGGAGTAGGTGGTCACAAAAGGGAAAGTAGCAAATTATTGAGCCTTTCCCCTCACCCCACTCCTCTTCCTGGAGACTCAGTTTGGCTTCCTCATGGTAGAAAGGGCCAAAGTGAAGGTGGTTGTAGCTTTCCTTAAGCTTCTGGAGGACTTCCTCGACCACCAGGAAGAAAAGAGAGGTAAAGGGTAGGGCAGGGGGTATGGGAGGTGTCTTTAGGTGGTCAGAATGCATCCTGCTAGTTATCCAGGACCTTCCCACAGAGCACAGAGCAGTGAAGAAGCATGGGCACAGCCTACAGCCTGAGTCCCTGAGGGAAGGAGGCCATGGGAGGCAGGCTGCAACAGGGACTGGGACTGAGACGAAGGGGCACCCACACCTAACTCTCCTACCTCATTCCCTGAGATGTCACCACACCCTTTGTTCCAGCCAGAAGCTGGGCTTGAAGATCTCCATCCCCAGAAAAGGTAGTTTCCAGGGTTTACCTAAGCTTTTGTTGAAGTCCTGCCCTTTACCCTCACTGCCTTCACCCTACAATGGACTGCTTCATATTTTATCCCCCTTCAAGGAAAATCCCCTTTCTCCCTCTCCTGCTCTGGAGCTAACGCCCAGTAGGGCTCCTTCCCAGCCCCCTGCTGGACATGCTGTCTCTACAATGCTGCCATGAATTCAAGGTCCACGTGCCTGCGACAGACTTCACTGAAGAGGCAGGAATTCCTGTAAGGAAATACAACTAGAAGAAATCATTCTAAGTTGCACGTGTCACATGACTGCCCACAGGGAAAAAAGAACCAAAACCTGTTAACAGAATGTCCCCTCAAGAGTACACTCAGTTTCTAACTTTATTCTCCTGTCTCAGATTTTCCTTCCCTCACACCCACAGAAAGAGACCACCTTCTCACCAAACAAAATCTCCATCAAACTCTGCAGGAAACCTCACCCCCCTAAGCCACTGGAATAGGATCAACAGGACAATAAACACTTAGCAGCCTAGCTGGTGTGCCTCAGTGGTTGAGCGTCAACCTATGAACCAGGAGGTCATGATTCAATTCCTGGTCAGGGCACACGCCTGGGTTATTCCCCACCACCACCAGTAGGGGGTGTGCAGGAGGCAGCTGATCAATGATTCTCATCATTGATGTTCCTATCTCTCCCTTCCTCTCTGAAATCAATAAAAAAATATATTTTTTTAAAGAAATACTTAGCAGTCTAAAAGCACATCACAGCAGGAGGTTGGAGGGGTGCAGGAAATGGGCTTCAGCCAATAACCTAGGGTGGGCTTGGCATTTTTTTCTCTCAGTGTCCCATCTCTTGAAAGTCTCTTTGCCAGTGAGAAGTGAGGAGCTATACCTCCTCCTCATTGTTCAGATTTGGCCTTTTGAGGCAATGGGGATGACAGAGGGGTGGTTAAAAATAGATCAAATACACACACACACACACACACCTACAAAAAAAAAAAGTGTTGCCCTGACTGGTTTGGCCCAGTGGATAGAGCATCAGCCTGTGTACTGAAGGGTCCCAGGTTCGATCCCGGTCAAGGGCATGTACCTTGGTTGCGGGCACATCCCCAGTGGGGAGTGTGCAAGAGGCAGCTGAATTGATGTTTCTCTCTCATCAATGTTTCTAATTCTCTGTCCCTCTCCCTTTCTCTCTGTAAAAAATCAATAAAATATATATTTTTTAAAAGTGTTTATTCTCAGGAACAGTATTGTCTAAATCCATATTGGGTGGGGGGGGGGGTCACACTCTCCTAAGAGCCCCGTACTCTGATCCCTGCCCATAATGGGGATAACTCTAATTATTTTTTAGAGCAATGTCAGTTGCTTTGGGTACATCCTCTTGCTTCAAGCCATGCCCCAGATTAACATGCATTAAAAAGGGGAAGGGGGGGCAGGACGCCTGGCAAAGAGCATCAATCCATGATGGTCCCTCTTAGATATATAACATCCTTGTAAGAACTTTGAAAAGATTACTTCCTTCACTTTGATCTAGATGAACATCATGGGGGAAGGCTAGAATTCTTCCCATTTCTGTGTAGAGCAACCCAAAGTGTGGGGCACTGGGTTTTCCAAGTGCACACTCATTCTTTCTTTTTTTGTTAATCCTCACTCAAGGATATTTTTCCATTGATTTTTAGAGAGAATGGAAAAGAGAGGGAGAGACAGAGAGAAACATTAATGTGAGAGAGACACATTGATTGGTTGTTTCCTGCACACACACCAACCAGGGCCGGGGTACCTGCAACCAAGGTACATGCCCTTGACCAGAATCAAACCTGGGACCCTTCAGTCATGGGACGATGCTCTATCCACTGAGCCAAATCGACTAGGGCTGCAAACTCATTCTTTATGTCTCAGCTCCAGTCCACCACTCTGACCATTTCATCCTCCCTTACTGTTTGTCTGTTCTAGAAAATCTCGATCTGAAACACATAGGGCTGTGAAACTTCTGGTCATGTTCAATATTTGACATGTTTTATGTTTGTCCATTCTGTCTTCCCAGCCAAACTGGGAGCCCCAAAACGCAAGGATGCATGCAGAATCCCTTCATTCAGATGAGCATTCACTGAGTCCTGACACTGTGTCAGACAGAGTCCTCGAGGAGTTCAGAGTCTAGAGGTAGAGATCAACAGGTAAATAAGTCATTATAGTAAGTGTCTGATAAAAATTATGATAAAGGGAAACAGAGGAGAGATATGGGCTACGTTGCCACGTCACAAAACAATAGGGTTCTATATGATCGGTCCCCCCTGGAGTTGTGCAGTGAGATAGCCCTGGTCATGTGCAAGCCCAGAGGAAGTATCTGACCCAGCCTGAAAAGTCTTGGCAAGTTCTTTGAGGTACTAAGTGTTAGCCCAAAGGGCAAATTGGCCAGGCAGATGAGGAGTGAAGGGCAGTTCAAGCACAGCAAACAGCATGTGCAAAGCCACAGCAGGAGGAGGCGACATGCTCAATGTTGGGAAATATCAGGAAATATCTTTTGGCAGAAGCATTGGGCACATGTGGGGGAATGTCTATAGCTTATTTGTTAAATGAGTTAGTGAATGTAAGAAGGATTATACAGTTGACCCTTGAACAACATGGAGGTTAGGGGCACCAATCTCCTCCCCGTGCAGTGAAAATCCACATATGGCCCCATCTGCGTGGCTCAGTGGTTGAACCAGGAGGTTATGGTTTGATTCCCGGTCAGGGCACATGCCTGGGTTGAGGGCTTGATTCTAATTAGGGGGGGTGCAGGAGACAGCTGATCAATGATTCTCCTTCATCATTGATGTTTCTATCTCTCTCTCCCTCTTCCTTTCTCTCTGAAATCAATATATATATATATATATACATATATATATATATATATATGATCAATAATATATATCCTATATAATAAAGAGCTAATATGCAAATGGTCATCATGCCCTCGAGCCCTTGCGCCGGGGCGGGGACCTGAGGCCACACCCTCCGTCCTGTGGGGCTTGACAGGGGTGGGGCCGCCGGGTCTGGGTCTCACACAATTTGGAGGCACGCGCGGGTGGGTGGGGACTTGACTCTGGGTCCCGCGACGCGCCCCAGACTCTGACAGGAGGGAGATTTTCATATACATTTTACTAATTTTCTTTCATCTCTGACACTTCTATTATAGAGAAAGGGCAAATAGAAATATTAAAAAATTTCCTCTAATTAATTCCTTTTTAATGTGCATGAGTTTCATGCACGAAATTCATGCAAGACTAGGCTGGTGGCACTGGCTTCCCTCTGGCACCCAGGACCCAGGCTTCCCTCACACCCTCACAGCCCCAGGTTCGTCCAAAGGACATCCAGTCTAATTAGTATATGATGCGTTTAATAAATCCACATATAACTTTAGATTCCCCTAAAAGTTAACTACAGTAGTCCTTTGGTATCCACCAGGAATTGGTTTCAGGACCCCCTGCAAATACCAAAGTTTGGGGATGCTCAAGTTCCTTATAAAAAACGGCATAGTGTAGCTCAGTGATTGAGTATTGACCCAGGAACCAAGAGGCCGCTGGTTCCATTCCTGGTCAGGGCACATGCCTGGGTTGCGGGCTCAATCCCCTGTGGGGGGTGTGCAGGAGGCAGCTGATCAATGATGAGTCTCTCTCATCGATGTTTCTATCTCTCTATCCCTCTCCCTTCCTCTCAAAAGAAAAACAAAGAAAACAACAGCATAGAGTCAGGCCAGTGTGGTTCAGTGGTTGAGCATTGACCCATGAACCAGAAGGAGGTCACGGTTCAATTCCCTGTCAGGGCTCGATCCCCACTGGGGGTGTGCAGGAGACTTCGGATCAATGATTCTCTCTCATCATTGATGTTTCTCTCTTTCTCTCCCTTACTCTCTCAAATCAATAAAAAAACAAAGCAACAACAACAAAAAGCCCAGGAAGGTGGTAAACAGCCACCATGTGAAACAAACAAACAAATAAATAAATAACAGCATGGAACAATGCATACAGTCAGCCCTCCACACCCACACATTCCCAACCATGGATTCGACACCTGGGATGGGGATATAGAAGGCCAGCTGTATATTTATTGAAAAAAAGTCCATATATACATGGACCCGTTCGGGACAAATGTGTTGTTTAAGGGTCAACTGTAAATAACAAAAAGCATTGCCCTGGTCAGTTTGGCTCAGTGGATAGAGCGTCGGCCCTCAGACTGCAGGGTCCCGGGTTTAATTCTGGTCAAGAGCACATGCCTCATTGCAGGCTCAGTTGCTGTGCGAGAGGCAACCAATCGATGTGTCTCTCTCTCACATCCATGTTTTTCTGTCTCTCCTCCTCCTTTTGGCTCTCTTTCTCTTAAAAAAAAATCAATGGAAAAATATCCTCAGGTGAAGATTAACCAAAAGTTTTTGTAATTGCTAATATTCATTAGCCACCCACTCTGGGCATTATGCTAAGTGGTTTACATAAATGTTCTCATTTTTTCCCTAGCTGGTGTGGCTTAGTGGGTAGAGCGTCAGCCTGCAGATTGAAGGGTCCTGGATTCAATTCAGGTCAAGAGCACATGCCCGGGTTGCAGGCTCAATCCCCAGTAGGGGGTGTGCAGGAGGCAGCCAATCAATGATTCTCTCTCATCACTGATGTTTCTATCTTGCTCTCCCTCTCCCTTCCTCTCTGAAATTAATAAACAATATTTTTTTAAAAAAAGAAGAAATTTCATTAAAAAAACTTTTTTCTTATTTTCAGCTTAGCCAGTGTGGCTCAGTGGTTGAGCGCCGACCTATGAACCAGAAGGTCACAGGTTTGGTTCCTGGTCAGGGCACAAGCTCAGGTTGCGGGCTTGATCCTCAGTGTGGGGCGTGCAGGAGGCAGCCAATCAATGATTCTCTCTCATCATTGATGTTCCTATCTCTCTCTCCCTCTCCCTTTCTCTCTGAAATCAATAAAAATATATATTTTAAAAAAATTTCCCCCTCATTTTCACTTCACAACAATTCCATGAGGTAGGTTCTTTATTACCCTCCCATGCAGGTAAGGAAATCTATGCTCAGAGAAGTTAGTCAACTTGCTCAAGGTCACAGAGCCGGTGAATGGCAAAGCCAGGATGGAAACCCAGATGTCCTGGACTCTAGAATCCTGAGCCCTTGACCACCGCTTCCTTCAACACCAGTGCCCTTAACTTTGGTGAAGGGTGGCCTCTCAGGTGAGCACCAGCAGTCACATCAGCCCCCCTTAAGCTTCACCAGCAGCAGAGCCTTCATTGGGCATTAGCATGACAAGAGTCAGCTTCTCTTGAGCAAGGCAAGGGCAATGGGAAGCAAGCCTCATGAAGGAACTCTCTGGGCATATATGAAAAACCCCTGGGATTCCCAAAGCTCTTCAGGAAGACTCTGAAGGAGGCTGAGGTCCTGCAGAACCAGAACAACTATTTGGTGGCCTTGTTTTTATCCTAGGCATGGCATGCCCTGGTTGGGCCCTGAAAAAATGTCAAATTCCCTTCAGCTCTCGCATGCCCGCAGGTCCACATCACCTGTTTTTCAACCCCATCCCTCCCCCCTCTATCCTCACCCAACCTACCAGCCCTTCCTAGTTTTACCTGCCATAGGGCTGGCATTTCTCTTGCCAGCACCTTCTCCTGCCTTCATCGTGGGTCAGACCCAGCTGATTCCCTTCTCTGCTCTTATCTCAGGCTACTGCGAGCTGCTGGAGGAAACCACATGATCACATGTTCTCTCAGCTCACCTGCTCCGAAGCCCTTTGCCCAGTCCTTGCCAACTTACTGCTTTTCTCAGCCTTGTTCTAGGTCTTTTTCTACTCACATGACCTTAAGTGTTAAAGGTCTAAGGACTTCTTTCTTTGCTCCTCTTTCCTCTTTACCCCATTTTCTCCCATCCCTGTAGCGATCATATTTATACTTATAACTCCCCAATCTATAGCTCCACCCAAATCTGGATGCCTGAATGTGAATTTCACATAGCTGTTAATACAACTAAATTTTTTGTTTTGTTACACACTGTGCTTGGTGAGTGACATGGACCCTGCCTGTTTGAGCTCAGGGTCTTGTGAGCAGATAGAGCTAGGAAATTAGAATGGAGTGTGTTGGCAGAGAGCTGAGGGGACAAGAGAAGAAACATCTGAGCCAATTAAAGTGTAGGCCTCGGCCGGTGGCTCAGTTGGATGGAATATCTTCCCAGTTCACCAAATGTTGTGGGTTTGACTCTGGCAGGGCACATACCCAGGTTGTGGGTTCGATCCCCTGCCAGGGTACTACGGGAGGCAACTGATCGATGTTTCTCACATCAGTGTTTCTCTCTCTCTCTTTCTCTCTCCCTTCCTGTCTCTCTAAAATTAATAAAAATATACCAGCCCCACTGGTGTGGCTCAACGGTTGAGTGTCAACCCATGAGCCAGGAGGCCATGGTTCGATTCCTGGTCAGGGAACATGCCTGGGTTGTGGGCTTGATCCCCAGTGGAAGGCATCAGGAGGCAGCTGATCATGATTCTCTCATCCTTGATGTTTCTTTCTCTCTCTCCCTCTCCCTTCCTCTCTCTGAAATAAATAAAAACATATTTTAAAAAATAAATAAATACAATAAAAATATTCTGTGGCCGTAACCGGTTTGGCTCAGTGGATAGAGCATCAGCCTGCGGACTGAAAGGTCCCAGGTTCGATTCCGGTCAAGGGCATGTACCTTGGTTTCGGGCACATCCCCAGTAGGAGTTGTGCAGGAGGCAGCTGATGGATGTTTCTCTCTCATCCATCTTTCTAACTTTCTATCCCTTTCCCTTCCTCTCTGTAAAAAATCAATAAAATATATTTAAAAAATATATATTCTTGTGTTTTTTTAAAAAACATATTCTAGGGTGAGGATTTTTAAAAAAAGAAAATTTCTCTCCTTTTTTTATTGTTTAAAGGATTACATATGTCTCCTTTCTCCTCGATTGACCCCTCTCCGGCCACTCCCATCCCCCAGGACAAGCCCCCACCGCCCCAGTGTCTGTGTCCATTGTGTATGTTAATATACATGCATACAAGTCCTTTGGTTGATCTCTTACCCCCCCCCCCCCGCCTTCCCTCTGAGGTTAGACAGTCTGTTCAGTGTCTCTCTCTCTCCTTTTTGTTTTTTGTTTTGTTAATCCTCACCTGAGAATATTTTTTCCAATTTATTTTTTAGAGAGAGTGGAAGGAAGGGGGAGAGACACAGAGAGAAAAACACGGATATAAGAGAGACACATCAATTGGCCACCTTCCACACAAGCCCTGACCAGGGCCAGGGATTGAGCCTGCAAGCAAGATACATGCCCTTGACCAGAATCAAACCTGGAACCCTTCAGTATGTGGGCTGACGCTCTATCCACTGAGTCAAACCAGCCAGGGCGAGAAAACTTTTTTTAAAATATATATTTTTATTGATTTCAGAGAGGAATGGAGAGGGAGAGAAAGATAGAAACAACAATGATGACAGAGAATCATTGATCAGTTGCCTCCTGCACACCCCTTACTGAGGATCGAGCCCACAACCCAGGCATGTGCCCTTGACCTGAATTGAACCCTGGACCTTTCAGTCCACAGGCTGATGCTCTATCCACTGAGCCAAACCAGCTAGAGCGAGAAAATCCTATCTTAATAATAGACAAACATGGTAATTGACCGTACCTTCGCTACATCTCCCATTGGCTAATCAGCGCAATATGCAAATTAACTGCCAACAAAGATGGCGGCTAATTTGCATACTGCAGGCAGGGTGGGACAGCACCATCCCGCCTGCCCTGCCGCCATCCGGGCCTGCTATCTGCGACCCAGGGCGGCGGGCGTCCGTGTGCAACCTGACCCGGGGTAGCCAGGCGGTGCAGCAGCGATTGGCTGGCCCGCCCGGCCGCTGTCCGGGCGTCCTGTGTGCGACCCCGGATTGGCCCTGCCGTGTGCACGACCCAGGGAGGCGGGGCAGGCACCGAGGGATGGGGCCTGCCATCTGCCACCTGGGGAGTGGGCCTAAGCCAGCAGGTGGTTATCTCCCGAGGGGTCCCAGATTGTGAGAGGGCACAAGTGGGGCTGAAGGACACCCCCCACCCCCCTCCCTGCCAGTGCACAAATTTTTGTGCACCGGGCCTCTAGTCTCTTAATAAAAAAGTGTATCAATTAGGCTTGGGTTTGGCTGTAGATGACAGAAAACCCTAAATAACAGTCATTACAAGCAGTTAAAAGGCAGGAATTAACTCTTCCAAAGCTAGTATGGTGGATCCATAATCATCAGAACCCAGCGCTATGGCTCTACCACCTTCTGCCATCCCTCACATGATGCTTCTATTTCATTGTCCAGTATGGCTGCTCAAGCTCTAGTCATCACATTTGCATTCTGCCAGTCTGAAGGAGGAAGGTGTGGTCCTGGCTCAGTTGATTGAGCATCATTCCATGCACCCAGAGGTCGCCAGTTCAATTCCTGGTTAGGGCACATGAGCCAGTTGCAGGCTGGATCCCCAGTAGGGGGGGGGGGGGTGTAGGAGGTAGCCCATTGATGCCTCTTTCTCTCTCTCTTTTCCTCTCTCTCTCAAATTAATAAAAAACATTTTTTTTAAAGGAGGAAGGTGTGAAAACAGCACACTTTCCCTGTAAAAGTAGTTTCTGGAAGTTACACAAAACTCTTCTGCTCACAACTTCTGTTGACCAGCACTTAGTGCAAAGAAGTGAAAGCCATGCCTAGCTGCAAGGAATTCTGGGAAATATGGTTTTTCCTCCAGGCCAACCTTGTGCGCAGCTAAAAAGCAGGGTTTTATGACTAAGGAAAGCAGGATCATGGATGGATATTAGGGAACAACTAGTAGTTTCAGCCTCAGAAAGCATTCTGACAGTTAACCTGAATTTTGAGGGATGAATCAGAGCTAGCAGGGCAGAGTAGAGTGTTTTTGGCAGTAGACTGCAGAGTGCCTTCTTGAAAATGCAGTTTGGGTGTCCCCAGCAGGGAGTGCGTATCTGGGAACGATGGGAGACACAGGCAGGATCACATAATCTAAGGAGTCATTCTGAGAGGGGAGGCACCTCTAGAGGTGGAGCAGGGAGGAGACAGCTGGGGTTAAAATTAGGTTCCTCCAGAGCTCAGAAGCCTGGGTGTGGCCTGGCCTTACACATCCCTAAACTTTCCTTCTTGGGCCTGGAGTTTCTAGAGATGCCAATCAACAGGGAGTCTCTGGAAGCTCTGGAGCAGGGCTGCAACACTGAGACAACAGTGAGGCAATCATCTAGGACCTGTGAGTGGCAGCAAGGCCATTGACCTCACTGACCTCAACCTCCGGTCAAAGGCAGGGCATTGCCCACATGAGCTACCAGCTGGAGCGTTCTCCCAGACACATCACCAAGACTTCCAAAGGTTGTATTTATTTCCCTGGAGTATTTACAGACATCAGGGCAGGGCAGTTAGCTGGGTGTGGAGGATGTTGGCTCTTTAGAGAATAGGCCCAACCCCCTTACTCTGCCCCTAATACCCCTGCAGCGAATGGACAATAACCTTGCCACCTCAGAGAGTTTAGCAGGAAATCCCAAACACACCAACACTTCCCCACTGCCTAACACAACTCTCCACATTTATCTCCTAACACACTCGTCCCTTGTCCTACTTCATGAGACACACATCACATATAGATACACCAACACACATTGTTTACACCACATACCCAGGTCTACATCTATCACCACATATATAGATAGTAATACATAAAAGTCACATATATGTACCATACTCATGCTACATATAGGCACAGCCCTCCAACTACCCACATCACTTATAGACACACACACATGACATACAGACATATACATACTACACATGATATTCTTACATGACTATACTTACCACACACCATGCCACACATACATCCATACATATATATTCTCTCATCTCCAGATGACACCCAGACCTCCACTGTTGATTCCTGTGTTTGAGGGGCAGGGTCCCCAAGTTCCCTTATCCATTGGAATTCTTGCCTTCTCAGCTTTGATGAGACAGAAATTCAGCAAGCCAATCAGAGGTGAGAAGGAAGCACCCATACTTCCCCGATCCAAATATTTTTATTCAACCCACAACAAGGGAGAGCCACAGAGGGGAGACCAGCCTTTCCCCCAGTACCTTCTGGGTCTGTATTTACTCCTGACGTCAGGGACATGCAGTTCTGGGCAGGGGATCCAGTATAGTGCCTTGGCCTTGCCCCTACTGGCCAAGAGGCCCCAGGGACAACAGTCCAAGCTAGAAGCCAGGAAACAAGGCTGTGCCAGGCCCACCAACATCATAGTTACAGAAAAGCCCTTATGTAATGGGCTCTGTGAAATGTGCTGGGCACCTACAGGAGCTGACCTTATAAACCTGGGGACAGGGTGAAGCGCAAAGGCCCGCACGGTTATTGACATCTACACTGTTTCAGGCGCCATGCCCAGACCTCCACAGCATTGTCTCTTGTCATTCTTACATCATCTGTTGTGAATCCAGGCCAGGGCAAGGGATTGAACCAGGAGCCAGAGGCCAGGTTGGAGAGGATGGGAGATGGAGGCCATGGTGTTCCCACCCCACACTTACAGAGCCTCCCCAGTATTTCAGGTACTATGCTGGGCGCAGAGGGAGGGACACACAAGAGCTCATGCTGCTCAGTAGGAAAGAGAGATAGGAACACAAAAAAGTTTAATCCAAGGCACACTAAGGCTCTGGCAAAAGGGCGTTCTATGGAGCAAGCCTGACTTTAGTCGGTGGAGATGGAGGAGGGAGATTGTGGTCAGCAGAGTAGGCAGTGGGAGCAAAGGTCCAGAGGTGAGAAAGCCCAGCTCCGGGCTTGTTCAGAGGAGGGTGAACTAGCATATTTGGCTGGACAGGCCAGGGGAGCCAGTGAACATGAGGCTGCTGAGGTTGGTGATCAGAGCCCACCTGCACAGGAATCTGGATTTTATCAAAGGGCAACCAGACATCCTTGGCAAGTATTAAGAAGGACATGGTCAGACTTATATTTCATTTTAGTTATTTATTTTTAAAATATATTTTTATTGATTTCAGAGAGGAAGGGAGAGTGAGAGAGAGACAGAAACATCAATGATGAGAGAGAATCACCAATCGGCTACCTCCTGCACTCCCTCCTACCGGGGACAGAACCTGCAACCCACAACCCTGGCACGTGCCCCAACAGGGAATCGAAGCTTGACCTCCTGGTTCATAGGTCGACGCTCAACCGCTGAGCCACACCAGCCAGGCCAGACTTGTGGTTTAAAAGAGCCTCTAGCTGCTGCTGTGGAGAAAGAACTGGGGTGGGAGAACTGGCAGGCAGGGAGACCAAAGAGGAGGCTGATGTAATAACCAGAGCAGATCATGAGGCCCAAACAGGGGCAGTGACTCCAGGGCAGCTCTCCCCCTTGGGAGCATGCCTGTGCCTCTCCCCACCCCCTTTTCTTCTCCCTAGGCATGTTACCTTTCCCTTTCCCTCTCCTGAGCTCCAAAGGCCCGTCTTTTGCCTCTGTAACTTGTTTCTACAGCTCACTTCCACCTCTGTGACTTTTTAAATAAACCTTCTCTTATCGTTTGGGAAGAAACCACAGCCTTCCGGGAATGGACAGAGGGAACAGATGCAAGATCTGTAGAGGGGGCAGGATTTGGTGATCATTTTTAGATTGAGGGTGAGGGAGAGAGTGGAGGCTGGGAGGACACCCAAGGTAGAGCCCAGGGGTCCAGGCGGCTGAGAGGCCATGGCAGCAGAGGGGCCACCGTAGGAGAAACCCTAGGAGCAGAGCCTGAGCTCCTTGTCCTCCCAACTCTGCCTCTCAGCAGTTGCGTGTCCTTGGAATGTTACTATGCACTCCGAGCGTCCGTTTCCTCCTCTGTAGAATGGGGGAAATTTTATTTCCTCCATAAGGGTCTCATTAGACTAAACGTGTGCGGTGTCTAGCACATAGTAAGAGTCAATGCATGTTTCAAGCTCAGCCCTGCCCTAGCCCAAATTTCTGGCTCCCAAGCAAGTTGGCTGGCCTCTACCAATGACAATCACAATACATGCTGGGCACAAGGGATGGGGCTCCCTAGCCTGACCTGCAGGTATCCTACCATGTGGCAGCTACTGGCACCCCTGGCCACCCAACTGCCCCTCAGTTAAGAAGAATGTCCTGGGTGCCCTGTTTGCTCTCTGTCCAGCCAGTGAGGCACAGCCTGGCCCTTCCTCTGAGATCCCCCTCCCAATAGTGTCCCAGAAGCCCACCGAGTGACCTTGGGAGGCAGGCAGGAGCCTGGGGTCTTGCCCCACTTCCCCCTTCATTTGGGTTGCAGCAGGCTGCAGTCAGAATCCCTTCTGCCCACTTATTCCTCAGTCCACCCCTGCAGTGAGGTTTGCCAGGGTCCAGTCCTGCAGGATGAAGGCTAAAACCATGTGAGGAGGCAGTTGGGTATTGCAGTCTTTCAAACTCCTCTTCCTCTCCTTTACTATCCTTCCAATCCCTTAAAGTCCTTCATCCAATCCCTTAATCATCCTTAATCCCTTACTGTAAACAGGACCTCAAGGTCCATCCTAGGCCTCCTGCTCATCCCACACAGCCCTGGGGTGATTTTACCCACTCCCCAGGCCTCTCGTCTCCCCAAGGCACATCTAAGCCCAGCTCCCTCTCCTGACCACCAGACCACTGATCTCATAACAGACCCAGACTCTCAGAACCCCCATGACTAAAAGCAAACTCATTCTTTTCCTCTGAACTGCAAGTCAGTGAATGGGTCTACCTCCCACCCACGGTTCCAGGCCAGGAACATGAGTCAGCCCAGCCTCCTCTCTTTCCTCCATAGCCCACATCCTGTCAGTTCTACTAAGTGCCTGTCATCTGCCTGCTCCTTCTCTCTACCTCCACTCCACTTCCTGGTCAGGACTCCCCACCTTCCACCCACTCACTAGCTTCTGGCCTCTAGCCTCACTGGGAAAAGTCAATGGCATACAGATCTTTTCTTTGATTCAGGGGATTCCAATGGCACAGACTGTCCCATTCTGTCATATTTGAGAAATCTTTTACTAGTTGTCCCAAAAGGCAGCATTTTAAAATCAAGCAATCAATAATTACAACGTCTGCCTTTCGAAATAAACTTGCCTTGCAGACCCTTGCAACAGTGGAATTGCCCAAGAGTTTTTTTTCTGGTATAATTAACACCACTTTGCAAAAGGCATACAAAAATGTACTGTAAAAGAGAGAGAGAGCGAGAAAGAGAGAGAGACTGCCTGTAGCAAAATACCCAACAGCAGCTTATGAAACACAAGCTTCCTAGGCCTTGGATCTTTTAAGACCAAATCTGAGTTTTAGATGAAATGTCACAATTTTTTAATGTTGGAAATTAGCTTTTAAAAATCTTTAAATCTGAGAGCATATGAGATGTTGCTCCCCTGTATATTTGTCAGTTTGGCTAAAAAACAAAACAAAAAAAACCAACTTTTAAAAATCATCTTAAATCCACTGTTCAGACCTTCAGTATATAACTTTGGGCCCTTCTAGTGCATCTTTCACAAGACTCTTAAGATGGTGTTAACGTAAAAAAACCATTCAAACCTGTAAAGAATTTTGTGAGTTTATTTGAGCCAAACTGTCGACATATGCCGGGAAGCAGAACCTCAACGAATTGAGATAATGCTCCGGAGAATGGCAGGGTTACATCCGTATTTATACATGAAATTCATTGGTGACAGATTTAAGGAGGTGTGATTAAGCAAAGCCGGGGGGGGGGGGGGGGAACCTCTGTGATAGGATAAAAAGTAAAATGATGGACACATACTTAGGTGGGTGCAGGAACAATTTACATGATGATGAAGGAATTTGTGGTATCTGTCCTGGGACCCAGCACACCTGGTTGTGCCCCAGGGGCTCCAGATACAGGGAAGTCACAAGTTACCCAGACACCCCAAGGATATGTTATCTTAGATGCAAAAAGACAGATAGGCTCAGTTACGGTAAAGGTTGACCTTATCAGTGAAGATATCGGCTTAGGACGTAACTGCCTACCATAACTGCTTTTAGTTAAAGTTTAATTTCAGACCATCCTTTGTGGTTATTTTAGGTCTCTGAGTTTGCAAAACTGCTATGCAGGCCTCTCCTGAGCTTGTCAGGGCAGCATGTGGCCCCTTTCGTCCACAATGGCCTTTTGCAATAATAAAAACTATTTTTTAAAAATCCTAGCTCTGGCGGGGCAGCTCAGTTGGTTAGAGTGTCATCCTGATTAGCCAAGGTTGGGGGTTGGACCCGGTCAGGGTACATACAAGAAGTAACCAAAGAATGCATAAATAAGTGGAATGCCCTAGCCAGTTTGGCTCAGTGGATAGAGTGTCCATCTACCTAAGGGCCTCAGGTTGCAGTCCAGTCAAGGGCATATACCTCAGTTGCAGACTCCTTCCCAGCCAGGGCCCTGAGGGCACGTGCAGGAGGCAATCAACGGATGTGTTTCTCTCACACTGATCATTTCTTTCCGTCTTTCCCTCTCTCTGCTACTCTATAGAATCAATGGAAAGCCGAAACCGGTTTGGCTCAGTGGATAGAGCATCGGCCTGCGGACTGAAAGGTCCCAGGTTCGATTCCGGTCAAGGGCATGTACCTGGGTTGTGGGCACATCACATCCCCAGTGGGAGATGTGCAGGAGGCAGCTGATCGATGTTTCTAACTCTCTATCTCTCTCACTTCCTCTCTGTAAAAAATCAATAAAATATATTTTTTTAAAAAAAGAATCAATGGAAAAAATATCCTCGGGTGAGGATTTAAAATAAATAAATAGATGGAACAACAATTCGATGTTTCTCTCTCTCTAAAAAATCAATAAATTAAAAAAATTAACTTGGTTAGTTGCAGAGCATTTTTTTTTAAATCCTCCACTTAATGAATGCTTGGTAGTTGCAGGCACGACATGGTTCCAAGTGCTTCACGTGGGATTCATTTAAATCCAACACTCAAGGAAGTAATGGATCACAAGTCCCCCACGCATTTAATCCAGCTCTCCATCCGCTGACGCCAGAGGGGTAAGTAATTTGCCTAATTACACAGCTATTCGAGTGAAGGAGCCAGGCTTCCAACCCCGCCATCTGACCACAGAGCTGCGAACTGTCAAGGCCCTTGGAATCACGGACTGTTTCGCTCACCAGCTCCTGCGGGAGCTGAATAACCGATGGGTGCATGAATGCGTGAATGTAGAAATAAATGGACGAACGTGCAGAGAGTCTTCTGTGTCCAGTTACTACCTGCCTGAAAGCCGAGGGCCCGGCCCCAGCCGCGCAGGCCAAGATCTCAGCGCCAAGGGTCCGCAGCGACTCTGCGGGGAGCCGGGCTTGCACAATGCAGGTACGAGCTGTTCCCTCCCTTCCGCCGCTTTGAAGCTCCAGGACGGCCCGGGCCGCCGCTTCCTGCGCACAGCCCGGGGCCTGCGATGTCCGGTGGCTCGCCCTCCGGCCCCAAAGCCCCACCCAGCCTGGAGGTGGGGAGGGGGTTACTAAGGGGGCGCCTCTTGTCCGGCACCCGGCGTCCTCCGAATCCTGGCTAGAGACTCCCTGTCCCAATTCCAATTCCTAGTTGTGCTTGGGACACTTCTGCCAGCGGTGCCACCACGGATTTGTCGCTTCCTGGTCCTTCCCGTCCTGCTCCCACCTCCTTGCCACACCAAGTGTCAGGGAGGTCAGGTACTCAGAGCCAATTTAAATTTAGTACCTACCCCATCCCTCCGTATAATAGCTTCTACATCAGGGAACACCTTCTAGGTGATGGAATGCCCAGCTGAGAGCTTGGCGTGAATAATCTTATTTAATCTTCACAGCAGCCGTGCATGAGGAGTCTTCTTATCCCTATTTGACAAGTTAGGAGACTGAAGACCAGATGGGCTTAAGTGCCCTTCCCAAGTCATGCGGGTAGGGCTGGCAGAGCCCAGATCTGTCTGAGTCCTGTCTTGCCTGTTCCCACAGGGTTTCTGTGTAGTCACTCCAACATTTTGGCCCAGGGACATGGGCCAGGCCTGGGGATACACATCCAGGTGGGAACTTTCCTACCCCTCAGGAAGCACCCTTTCTAATGGGGGAACTAGGCAGACAGAAAGGCATGCCTGAGCACAGAGAGATTTCAGGGGAGGGAGCAGCTTGCACAAAGCCTGAGCCTGGGTGAGGACCTCTGTGTCAAGCTCCTGCAACAACACAACAACGCTCCCCCCACCCCCACCCCTCCCCCACGCTCCCACCCCTCTGCCTTCTGAATCCATGGGGACATCTCTAAGTGTGTGTTGGCCAGACCTCTGGAAAAGCTTATGTCCTCCCACAAGACCTAATGTGGGAAAGGCCTCGATCTTAGTGAGATCTAGCATTTAGCACAGAATGGGGAGAAACCCTGAATGTAGCATTTGTGGGTTTCCATGGAATAAATATTCCACCACGGTCAATGTCAAGCTACCAAAGTTGGAATTGGACAGTAGCACACCATTATATAGTACTTCCACCATAACAGGTGCAAGAGATAATAGTAAAAGCTAGTAAAATAAAAAGTAAGGACTAAGTTTAGAGTCTTTACTATCTTGGTTTTTATATAATGTAAGTGTACATTTGTATAACTTAATCTTAATATATATTTTTAATCCTCACTCGAGGATGTTTTTCCATTGATTTTTAGAGAGAGTGGAAGAGAGAGGGAAAGATAGAGAGAAATATTGATGTGAAAGAAACACATGTATTGGTTGCCTTCTGCACGTGCTCTGACCAGGGCCTGGGATCTTGACTGGAATTGAACCCGGGACGCTTCAATCCACAGGCCGACACTCTATCCACTGAGCCAAACCAGCCAGGGCAATCATTTAATTTTTAATGACTGTTTAACCAGCAGCTCCCACAATTCCTGAAAATGCAACCAGCTCTCAGGGAACTAGTACAAGAGAATCAGGCACAGCATATGCTCCTTCTGCTTCCTCTGGCCTCAGAGATCCTGTGCCATTCACCATCTCTCTAGCCTGGGTTTCCCTCTAGTGGACAGAAGAATCATTCCAGGTGATTATCTTGCTCTACCTGTGCCCAGAGTTCAGAACCCAAAGCAGGGTATGGATGAGGTTTATCATCCATCTTGAGGGAAGTTTTTTAAGGGGGGGGGGGGTCCATATGGTTTCACAGTTGTCCTCAGGCACTAAGCATTTCCCCCTCTCTGAGGGGCAGTGCCTGGAAGGCCCCCTTAGCTTCAGCCATATCACAATCTGCAGAGCTTCTCAAAATCCATCTCATCCCACATGCCCTTCAAGTATGGGGAGCCCCTCCCATTAGACCTACGTATCTCTAAGGAGGCAAACTGAGAGACCCTGTTTGTGTTAGGGATTAAGTGTTTTCTTTAACTCATAGCCCACTGGGGAAACACGGATGAGGGTTGGACACATTTAAGAAAATGGAGTCAATCAGATGTAGAGTTGGGACTCGGGGACTCTCCTGCATTATGCTTGGATTCTCTTCTTCAGAAGTGATGTTTTCTTTTTTTTAATATTACATTCTTCATTTTAAAATATATATTTTATTAATTTCAGAGAGGAAGGGAGAGGGAGAGAGAGATAGAAACATAAATGATGAGAGAGAATCATTGATCGGCTGCCTCCTGCACACCCCACACTGGGGTTCGAGCCCACAACCCGGGCATGTGCCCTGACCAGGAATTGAACTGCCACCTCCTGGTTCATAGGTCGATGCTCAACCACTGAGCCACGCCGGCCAGGCCAGAAGTGATCTTTTTAAAGCACAGATATATCTGTGTCACTCCTCCACTCACAAACCTCCTATAATTCTGCATGGCTTTCAGCATCAGTCCTTAGTCAGATATTCAAGGCTTTGGTTGAGACTCCACCCCTACTGTTTACCTTTAATCTCCAAAGAAAGAAAGAGAAGAAAACTGAGGTGTTTGAAATTCTTTTCTGGGCCAGGCTCTGTGATGAACACTTCGCAAACAGCATCTTATTTAATTCTCCAATCATGCCACTAGCAATAACCACTTTACAGATGAGAAAACGGAGTCCGTGCAAGCTGGCTCAGGGTAACACAGTCTGCAAACAGGTAAGTGTCATTTTTATTTATTTATTTGCAAGCAGATAAGTTTTATATTCAGCCTACTTCTCTTTGTTCTTGGAAACTGTTCCTATCTCTTTAGGCCTGGCCTTTACCCTACGTTGGCTGCAGAGAGTGAGGCACAAAGTCTCCAGAACTCCTTCCTCACTGCACTCAAGGCAAGGCCACATTCCTTCGGGTTCTAAGGAAAGGACTGCTTTTCAGTGAAATTCAAGCAGAGGTAACAGAGCCACAGACATGGGATAAGAAACCAGACTTTAATCTGATTAAATTTCTTCTGGTGCTTTTGCCAAAGGCCTTCCTCTCCCTTCCTTCCCCCTTTCTCCTCCCTAACGCTCCCTTCGCATCCTCTCCCACCTCCATCTCCTTAACTTCCGCTGGAATCCTAGACATCTTTAAGGCTCAGATCAAGTTTCCCTCCTCCAAAAGGCCCTCTCAGACAACCTGGCTCAGGAATCTACCTCATGAAAATGAGAATTGTTGCCGTTTGAAAGGAAGAGCAGATTTCTGGCTAAACCTGAGGATTGATCACATGTGTTTATCTCCACTCACTCTTGAAATTCCATTAAAATGACAGCAAATGATTTAGGAAAAAAAATATATAAACTCACAAGGGAGGGAATGATTGCTTAATGGCTCTGGGGTTTCTTTTTGGAGTGATGAAATGTTCTGAAATTAGTGGTAAAGGCTGAAAAAAAAATAGAAGGAAGGGATAAATGGGAGACGTTAGATCCTATCAGCACATGGATGTGTAGAATACACATGTAGTATTGTTAATCAGGAAAGCTCACCTGAGCTTCAGCGTCCAAAGTTTTTACTTGGGTTTCATTATGTAGGCATGATGGATGGGATCATTGCCCACTTAATCTCCAGCCCCCTTCTCCTTCCCAGAAGTCAGGCAGATAACACAGGGCTCAAAGCCTCCACCCTGTAATTGCATAATTGGCTTTTCTGGCTGGGCCAACGCTTTCCCTAAATCATCTTAAATTATCTAGGCACTCACCATGAGTACCTTCAGCATAAACCATTAGGGCCCACCAGGAATAACCGACTGTTCTATCAGGAAATTCCAAGGATTTCCAGGCTACCTCCTAGGAAGAGGCAGTGGTGGAAGCTCATACAAGGGCCAGTCAAGCTCTTTCTTATACAACAGACCCACACCAGTGAAAAAATTCAGAATGCAGCCCGGCCAGCAGAGCTCAGTGGAACCAGGTCACAGTTCAATTTCCGGTCAGGGCACATGCCCGGTTGTGGGCTCCATCCCCTGTGTGGTGCAGGAGGTAGCCAATCAATGATTCTGTCTCATCATTGATGTTTCTATTTTTCTCTCCCTCGCCCTTCCTCTCTGAAATCAATAAAAATATATTAGAAAAAATGTTTTTTCTGAATGCCAAGACAAAGAGCACATCCTAAAAGCTTCCAGAGGGAACAGGTCGCATACAATGGTTTAGAGATTAAATGATATTACTCTTCTCAGTAGCAACACTGGTTACTAAGAAACAGGAGAGCAATACCTTTAAAATTCTGGGGAGAAAACAAAACAAAAATTAATTAATTAATTAATTAAAATTCTGGGGGAAGCCCTGGCTGGAGTGGCTCCGTTGGTTGCCGTGCCATCCCATGCACCAAAAGGTTACTGGTTCCATTCCTGATTCGGGTACATGCCCGGGTTTCAGCTTGATCCCCAGTAGGGGGCGTGCAAGAGGCAGCCAATCAATGATTCTCTCTCATCATTGATGTTTCTATCTCCCTCTCCCTTCCTCTCAAATCAATTAAAAAAAAATTATTTATATATATATATATATATATATATATATATATATATATATATATTAAACACACAAACCAAAGGTGCCAGTATAATAAAGACAATTTCAGAAACGCAAGGTCTCAAAACTTACTTCTCAAGTAAAAGTACCCTTTCTCAGGCAGCTGTTGGAGGATGTGCTTAACCAATGGGAGGAAGTAAATCAAGAAAGAAGAAAGAAGCAAAGGGAATTTCCAGGATGATGGTGACAAAGTTGCAGACTGACAATTGTGGAGCAGGCCTACAGATCAATAAATTCAAATTGGAACAGAAAGACAAAGGGCTCCAAGAAGAGATATTGTCAAGAAAAAAACAAACAAACTTGACATGTTTGACCATGTTAAGTGATCATTGTAGCTCTAGTGGGAATGGATATGTAAAGTCATATACATAGAAATCTAAGCAAAAGAGAAAAATGAGACAATTTAAATCTGAAAAAAATGTAGAAGAAAGGAAATATAGTTAGTATTCCGTATTCATATAGCCAAAATACTATAAATATTGACTAATTTTAAATTTGAACAATAATTCTACTGGAAAAATGGGAAGACCAAGTATGTGGGGGTAGAAAGGGAAATATAAGAGCTACATCTTCTCCTTCTATTGTAAAATGTCAATAAGAATTTTTAAATCAGGAAAAAAATAGGTTCTCTGGATTGGTCAAAATATAGAAGTAAGTACTGGGGACAAAAAAAAAACAAAAACAGCAAAAAGACTAGTTGCCTTTCGTGAATGGGAATCAGGGATGGAAAAGGCAGGGCAGAAGACTGCCTTTTTGTTTTAACCTTGTCATACATTTAGTTGATTTTTAAAACACTATGTACATGTCTTATTTTGATTAAAAATCTTTTTTAAGCCCAGCCAGCATGGCTCAGTCATTGAGCGTCGACCTGTGAACCAGGAGGTCATGATTCAATTCCTGGTCAGGGCACAAGACAAGGTTGCAGGCTCAATCCCCAGCGTGGGGCATGCAGAAGGCAGCCGATCAATGATTCTCTCTCATCATTGATGTTTCTATCTCTCTCCCCCTCTCCCTTCCTCTCTGAAATCAATAAAAATACATTTAAAAAATATTTTTTAGCCCTAACCGGTTTGGCTCAATGGATAGAGCATCGGCCTGCGGACTCAAGGGTCCCAGGTTCGATTCCGGCCAAGGGCATGTACCCTGGGGGTTGCGGCACATACCCAGTAGGGAGTGTGCAGGAGGCAGCTGATCGATGTTTCTCTCTCATCGATGTTTCTAACTCTCTATCCCTCTCCCTTCCTCTCTGAAAAAATCAATAAAATATATTTTTTAAAAAAATATTATTTAAAGAAAATTTAAAATTGCAGACAAATTGAGTGTCCCTAGGGTAGCATTTGTTACCTTAGTGAATTCATCACTATCTTGGCTCCAGACATCTCCGAAGAAACCAGAGCTGTCAGCCCTAAAAGTGGCAGCATTTCTATAAACAGATACACATTAGCCAGGCTCATGAGACCGATATTTCAAATCAAATACCAATTCATTAATTTATAAAGGGAGGCAAAGCTTTGAAGCAGGCAGGATCCTGTTCGCTGAGCGCATTCTCTCCCTGGAGGCGAAGCTACACAGGGAACAGAGTGGTTTTCAGCATGTTGCTTGGTGACCCACAGCACCAGTGAAGCGGGGGTTGAATTGGGTGGTTTCAAAGAATGATGCCTCCATGTCCCGTGTCCCTGGACTAGCATCTTGTCCCCAGGCAGTGCTAGGATGGACTCTCTGGTGATTGCCTTGACAACTCTTCCTGATCTCTGTCCAGACCCATCCTAACTGGCACCTTCTTTTCTTTAGCTGCATTAATACAGTTATTCAGGTTACAGTCTGTACTGGGCCTAACAGTTATTCTGTTCCTATCTCTAAAGTTGACACATCTCTATTTTATTATTTATTTTATTTTATTTTCAAGTGAGTTGGTTTAATTCCAGGCAGTACAGAACTCGGAATACAACAAGGATTGAAGAGCACAAGTTGACAGGATTCTGGGCTGGGTTTACTCTGACCTCACAGTTGAGGTTGAATTGGCAGAATGAGAAGAACTAAAGAGATTAGCCACTGCATTATTATTACTATTATTATTATTTTAAACAAAAGTTTATTCCTAAATGTATAACAGGCTCCAAGACAATACTTCATTCTAGCTATAGGTGGCAAGAGATGTTATGACAGGGAATCCATATGTTAAAACAGGAATGGAATTGCCCTGACCAGTGTGATTCAGTTGGTTGGCCATTGTCCTGTGAACCAAAAGGTTGCCAGTTTGATTCCTGGTCAGGGCATGTGCCTGCATTTCAGGCTTGATCCCCAATAGGAAGTGTGCAGGAGGCAGCTCATTGATGTTTTGCTCTTACAAAAAATTTGTAAGCCCAGCCAGCGTGGCTCAGTCATTGAGCATTGACCTATGAATCAGGAGGTCATGATTCAACTCCTGGTCAGGGCACATGACAAGGTTGCAGGCTCAATCCCCAGCGTGGGGCATGCAGAAGGCAGCCGATCAATGATTCTCTCTCATCATTGATGTTTCTATCTCTCTCCCCCTCTCCCTTCCTCTCTGAAATCAATAAAAATACTTCGATGCTTCTCTCTCCTTTCCTCTCTCTAAGTATCAATAAACTATTAAAAACAACAAAACAAAACAAACAAACAAACAAACAGGAATGGAATGAAGGATCACCAGGCACAAGGAACAGCTCACCTTTTGCCAGATTTCTTTTTTTTTTAATTAAAAAAACCCTTTAATTTGCCTGTCAAAGAAAATATAAGAAGAAAAATGCAAATGATCCCATCTGCTGCTCACAGTTGGATTGGCTGCAAGAGACGACCATGTGGCCCAGGCCTGTGTGGTCAGTGAAGAGGTAGGACAGATTTTAAAATAAGGCATATCCTGGCTCTTTGCTGCCCAGTCTCAGGAAGGGCTTGAATTAATGTCTAGTTTCAGATTACTGTGTCTTCCTCCAGACCACTCCGATTGGGAATTTAGTAATTATTCAAGTTCCTCCTCTTCCAGTGTGAAATAAAAAAGCACAGGGTTATCCATGACCTCTGAGGAACTACGTGGGACATTCTCGAACTGTATTGGGATAGCCCGTTTTGAGAAGTCAGTACTAATCGCTACGCAAAATTAGCAAACTGCCAGGAGAACGGAGCCCTGAATCCCGGGGGTGATTTTATAAAAGAATCCATAGGTGTTTTTTCTTTTTTTTTTTATATATATTTTATTGATTTTTTACAGAGAGGAAGGGAGAAGGATAGAGAGTTAGAAACATCGATGAGAGAGAAACATCAATCAACTGCCTCCTGCACACCCACTACTGGGGATGTGCCCGAAACCAAGGTACATGCCCTTGACCGGAATCGAACCTGGGACCCTTATGTCCGCAGGCCGACGCTCTATCCACTGAGCCAAACCGGCCAGGGCATGTTTTTTCTTTTTTTTTTAATAAGAGAACGTTTATTTAGAAAGTCACAGAGGTAGAAGAAGTGAGCCATAGAAGAAATGGGCTTTGGAAACAAGTTACAGAGGCAAAAGAAGGGGCCCTTGGAGCTTAGGAGAGAGAAGGGTACAGGTAATGTGACTGGGGGGGGCGGCGGGGGGGAAGCGGACGGGCGCAGGCATGCTCCTGAGAGGGAGAGCCCTTGCCAGATTCCGTCTTCTTTTATAAAAATGTACTTTTATTCATTTATTTTTTATTCTATTTTATTTTCCTTTCCCATCACCATTTATTTGCCAGATTTTTAAAAAAATATATTATATTGATTTTTTACAGAGAGGAAGGGAGAGAGATAGAGAGTTAGAAACATCGATGAGAGAGAAACATCGATCAGCTGCCTCCTGCACATCCCCCACTGGGGATGTGCCCGCAACCCAGGTACATGCCCTTGACCGGAATCAAACCTGGGACCTTTCAGTCCGCAGGCCGACGCTCTATCCACTGAGCCAAACCGGTTTCGGCTGCCAGATTTCTTTCTTTTTTTTTTTTTTTAGATATATGTTATTGATTTTTTACAGAGAGGAAGGGAGAGAAATAGAGAGTTAGAAGCATTGATGAGAGAGAAACATCGATCAGCTGCCTCCTGCACACCTCCCACTGGGGATGTGCCCGCAACCCAGGTACATGCCCTTGACCGGAATCAAACCTGGGACCTTTCAGTCCGCAGGCCGACGCTCTATCCACTGAGCCAAACCGGTTTCGGCTGCCAGATTTCTTTCTTTCTTTCTTTTTTTTAGATATATGTTATTGATTTTTTACAGAGAGGAAGGGAGAGAAATAGAGAGTTAGAAGCATTGATGAGAGAGAAACATCGATCAGCTGCCTCCTGCACACCTCCCACTGGGGATGTGCCTGCAACCAAGGTACATGCCCTTGACCGGAATCGAACCTGGGACCTTTCAGTCCGCAGGCCGACGCTCTATCCACTGAGCCAAACCGGCTAGGACTGCCAGATTTCTTAATACCACCTGTGGTCAGGGCACCCTTCCCTGTGGCCTTCACTTTTAGCTCCTCGGGTTTCTCCTGCTCCTCTTTTTGCTTCTGCTCAAATGCCTTACCTTCCTCATCCATCTCCTTGGCCTGCTTCTTGGGCTGCTTCAGGAGCTTCTTATTCTTTTTCTTAATATTTTAAAAAATTGATTTCAGACAGGAAGGGAGAGGAAGAGAGAGACAGAAACATCAATGATGAGAATCATTGATCAGCTGCCTCCTGCACTTCCCCCTACTGGGGATCAAGCCTGCAACCCGGGCATGTGCCCTGACTAGGAATCAAACCAGTGAGCTCAACTGCTGGCCGGGCCCAGGCCTGTCTTCTTGCCACCTTCATGATGAAGAGACATGGGCCTACTACCCCTTCCCCAGACCTTACCACTGGAAGCTGACACATTTCTAGTTTAAAGCATTAGAGATGTAGGTCCAGTCAAACAGGCAACACATTTACAAAACACCCATGATGTGCCAGACTCTGTTCTAAGTTACAGCTTGCCGCCTGCCCTGCCCACCCCCCACGGGCCAGACTGATATCTGTCTCTGCCCTCATTGAGTTTATAGTCTGGTAAGGAAGACCAACATCAAACAGAGCGCAAAGTGAAGGAACAGCCTCTCAGACAATTTACTGTATCCTATTTCTTGAGGTAGAGTCATCTCCTGGCTGCCCCCAGATAGCACCTACTACAATGAATCACGGAGAGGGGCTGTTGAGTAAGGACTCTTGTCTAGATAAAGAAATAAGACTCATATTCCAAGCATAGATTCCCCAGCTTCCTATGGATTCTAAACTCAAAATCCTTCCAATAAAGTGATTTTCTGCTTAAATTTAACCAGGGTTAGTTTCTGTCATTTGTAACCAAGAACTCTGGTACATCAACCACTTCAGACATTTTTATGGACCAGAGAATAAGTCTCCAAAAGACATTTCCAATCCTTCTGCCTCAGGGCTGCAACCAGACCTGAATTTTCCCTGATCTGTGCCTCTGTTTAGCACAAAGTAGGGCACACAGGCTGTCTCAATAATATCTGGTTGGCTGAATCAGTAAGTTCATAAATACCTTCCAGGTACTGAGGTTACAAAGCTAGTAAGAGCTAGTTGCAGCTTTCAAAGATGTCCCACATACACCTTAGACCCAACATATCCAAAGCTGAGGGGATCATCTTTCCTGCCTCCTACCAACTCATATATCAACTCACACCGTGTGTCCCATGTTCCAACGACACGGAACTACCTGTACTTCTCCTTTCTCTCTGCTGGGATGCCAACAGTGAGTAGTTGTTGTTCTTAGACGGCAGAGGTGGGAGGGAAAGACACAGACAGCAGGCCATCAGGCTGCTGCTTGCAGACAGAGACAAGACCTTGAATGCCAGGTGAAGCATTCTAGATTAATTGGCAGCTATTCCAAGTTACTTTCCTTGGTCTCAATAGAATAACTGTATAGTCCGGCTTTTCCTCTTTTACCGAAGGTAGTCTACATGTAAGATGACATAAAGGGTTTACGTGTCCATCATCTTGGCCAGAGAGGCAGCTGCAAGCAATGTTCCCATTTTACAGGTGAGCAGACAGAGGCCTTCACATGTCTTTGGCTCTACAGCTAGCAAGTAGCAAAGTAAGAGCTTGAACAGTTTCCAGATGCCAAATCCCCATTCTTTCCTCTAATACTACAACTCCTACAGAGTATTTTGTGTGTGGTGTAAGGGAGAGGCCTCAGCGTGGCCTGGCCCTGGGGGAAAATTATCCTCCTGACCACCGCACCAGGGGCTCTGTTCTGCTGGCCTCCCCTCCTGGCCTGATTCCCTTCTCTAGATACCCTTATCTTCTTAAAAACTCGCAATTCTGTGAGGTATTACTGTCCCTTCATTTTGTAGATGAAACTGAGGCACAGAAAAGTGAACTTCGGTTCAGTGGATAGAGCATCCACCTGCGGACCAAAGGGTCCCAGGTTGATCCCAGTCAAGGGCACGTACCTTGGTTGCAGACTCCTCCCGTGCAGGGCCCTGGGTGGCGTAGGTGCAGGACACAACTAATCCATGTGTTTCTCTCACATCGATATTTCTCTGTGTCTTGTCCTCTCTCTCCCACTCCCTCTAAAAAATCAATGGAAAAATATCCTCGAGTGAGGATTGAAAAGAAAAAAAAAAGTGAAGTTTCAGGCTCCAAAGTCCGGAATCTTCACCACCTCGTTTCGCTGGGGCCCAGGTCTGTAACACCGAACTAAAGAAACCGGTCAACGGGTGAGGACGCAGATGCTGGGGACCAGCCCCAGTGCGGGAGTGCGGGCCGCCAGGTGGCGCGGTGTAGGTGCGAGGGCTTCCCCACCTCACCCCCCGCGGGCCAGACGCACCTGAACTAGGCTGGGCGAGGCCTGGGAAGCAGACTCACGGGGCTGGGCAGGGCGGGGCGCGGCGCGGCGGGGAGTAGCCCTCGTTCCCAGCCCGGAGCGGGCCAGGATCGCCGTTTTCGTTCGGTCTGCAGGGGCCGTCTGGGTCTGGGGGAAGAGTCACGCCCCCACCAGGCGACCGCCGGGCTGCATCAGCTTGCCGCCTGCCCTGCCCTCCCCCGCGTGCAATTTATTTGTGGGGTACGGGGACTAATGGAGCCGCAGAAAGCAGCCAGCAGGGGTGGGGCGGAGACTCCAAGTCCCCACCTGTCGACTGCGGGGAGGGGGCGAATAGGAGGAGGGGCTTGTCCCGTAGGGCCCGCCCCCGGGTCCCGGAGCCTAGAGCGCGCGACGAGATATAAGGCAGCCGGGAAACAATGCGCCTGCATCTCGCGCTCCCGCGCCTATCCCGGTAGCGTCTGGGGGCTTCGTGCACGAGCGAGGGAGAGCGGGCGCGCGTGGGGCGCGCTCTTGGATGCGGGTCGCGCGCTCGGTGGCGCGCATGTGCTTGTGTGCGGGCTGCCGGGCTGCCCCGAGCCGGCCCCGAGCGGGTCCGCTCCCGGTGGCGGGCGGCCGGAGCGAGGTGAGACTAGGGGCCGCCTGGGGACGGGCACGGGTCCCGGGGGGCGGGCTGCAGGCTGCCTTCTGGGCACAGTGCGCCCCCGCCCGGCACGGCTGGGCCCTGGGAGCTGCGCCCCGGGCGGCGCTGGCAAAGTTTGCTTTGAACTCGCTCCTGCAGCCGCGTCCGCGCTCTGTGAGCGGCTTCCCCGGGCTCGCTGACCCAGCACCGGGCTTCCCGGGACGCGAGGGAAGGGCGTGGGTTCCAAGCCCAGAGGTTCGGGAGGGGTAGAGCCTTGCAGCCGGCTGTGCTTGGGAATCCGGGAACGCCTCCCTCCCTGGGCCCGTACCCCAATCAGCACGTCCCCCTTCCCTCTCTCAGGGAGCGGACATGGACTTCGACTCGTACCAGCACTATTTCTACGACTATGACTGCGGGGAGGATTTCTACCGCTCCACGGCGCCCAGCGAGGACATCTGGAAGAAATTCGAGCTGGTGCCGTCGCCTCCCACGTCGCCGCCTTGGGGCTCGGGTCCCGGCGCCGGGGACCCGGCCCCTGGAATTGGTCCCCCGGAGCCGTGGCCCGGAGGGGGCGCCGGGGATGAGGCAGAATCCCGGGGCCACTCGAAAGCTTGGGGCAGAAACTACGCCTCCATCATCCGCCGTGACTGCATGTGGAGCGGCTTCTCAGCCCGGGAGCGGCTGGAGAGAGCGGTGAGCGACCGGCTCGCCACGGGCGCGCCCCGGGGGAACCCGCCGAAGCTGCCCGCCGCCCCGGACTGCGCTCCCAGCCTCGAAGTCGGCAACCCGGTGCCCGCTGCCCCCTGTCCACTGGGCGAGCCCAAGACCCAGGCCTGCTCGGGGTCCGAGAGCCCTAGCGACTCGGGTAAGGACTGCCCCGGGCTGATCAGGAGGTGTGTGTGGAGGGGGGCACCCCATGGGTGGCCAAAACTCTGCCGCTGTTTGAGGTCAGGCACTGGATCTTCGCAAGCCCTTCGGCCACCTCCCCCTTTCTCGGGCTGAAGCTGCCAGTGTAGCCCCCAGCAGTGTCTGTCTGGCACGTGGGTGTGTTAGTAAACAGTTTGAAGAAGTGGCGTGGGAGCCAGCGCTTCTTTGATGATGATTGGAACCCCAGGGGACAAGGGAGACAAGGGTGAGGCTTGGAGAGGACAATGCGGGGTTGGACAGTAGGGGATCTCTGTCCTGGGAGGCTGGAAGAGGTCCCTTAAGGGTCACTCCAGGCTTGAAGTTTTTTGTTACTGCCTCTTTTCCTAGGAAACTCACACTCCCCTAGGGAGAGAGGAAGCTGAGGAGCCTTTTGTGCAAAGCCAAAGCCTTCATCCTTTTAAAAACCTAGTCTCCTGTCTGCTTGACTTTAAAATGCTCCCATCCCTTATCATTCGTGCATCCACACCATTGCCCATGAGACAAGGAAGGAATGAACTCTGACCATTAACAGATGGAAAAACTGAGGCTTAGAAATAGGAAATCACACGAAGTGAGCCCCAGCTCCCTGCCATCTAGCCAGCTTCTTTGCCCAACCCTCCATCTCAACCAGACACTTCTTGATGTTTAGAGGGTCTTCAGTGTAGTTTATCTGAGAAGGGCTACATCTTGCCTTGTTGCTTTGGCCTGAGTTGGAAAGGTGTCCCTCTAACTCCCTCCCAATCCATCCGAGAGCGTCAGCTGCCTCCTTGCATTCGAAAAGTGTTCGCTGGCCCCTACTTTGTGCCAAACTCTCTAGAATCTAGATGCCGGGGTCAAGGATATGGAACTCCAGGCCCCTCTCCCCACCGTTGAATGCAAGTGTAAACCTCACGAAGGGCAGACCAGCATCCCAGGCCACCGGACTACAATGTTCTTAGCCTACCCTCTTCTCGGACCTCCGTATCCATAAGAAATATCGGAGAGGGTGCTTTTATAAGATGCAGGACAGAGAACACCCTGTCACTTTTTAAAAAATTTATCTTATTGTTGAAAGTATTACAGATGTCCCACTTGCTCACTTTTAAGGATAACTTTACATGACCATTTAGAGGGGACTAGGGAATAGGGTTTGGACGTCGTCATACACTTGAAGGGAAAAAGTAAGGATGACAAGAAAAATTTAAAAGTCAACTTTTTTCAGTCCACTGTGTTTAAGGTCATTTTTAACCTGCTTGCTTCCTACACCAAGAGCTTGTATTTATTTAATGGCTGGAATGGGAATTTGGAGATCAAAAACCAGTAAAGATAGATCTCTACAAAGGCTGATGGGGTGGAAGAGTGGGAAGAGCACTGTTTGGGGAGTTTGAGATCTTACTTTGAGGTCCAGAATGTTACCAAAGTGGTGTGTGGATTTGGGTGATCTAGGTCTGTTTCTCCCTTGGCATATGAGGGGCTTGGCCTTGATTGTCCAGCTGAGGGCATTTCCTTGTCTGGGTAGAGTTAGACACTGCTCTCTGAAAAGGGGAATAGTGGTCTTACGTTATTTCTTCCTTAGGCCGAGCCTTCCCAGCCACCAGTTTTAACCTTGAAATATTAAAGTTTGGGATGCGGGGGAGCCTCCTGAATAATCTCCTGACCTGCCCTTTAACCTGAACCTGTTTGCAAGCTCCTGGTTCACAGGCCACATGGCCCAGAACAAAATGCAACAGATTGCAAACAATGAGGGGGGTGGGGAGAGTGACTGATGGCAAAGCTCAGCCAATAGCGGGTAGGGGCTGGGTAAAACAGCATTCCAAACACAGCTTAGCCAGCCAATCACAGGCCTTGGGGCCAGGAGGGCTGAATGGTCAGGTTTTATTAATGGAGAAGTAATGCGATTGTCCACACAATGGAAGCCTTCCTGACAAAGGGGCTCAAGCTTCCTGATATGCCAAAGAGACAGAGAACGGAGCTCTTCTGTTGTCAGGCTGAAATGCATTAGGTGGTCTTCTATGTGGAGGTCTGAACAACGCGTGGAGCAGGAAGGCTTTCCCCTAAATGCCCCTCTCCTGGTTGGGGTAACCTAAGAGACCTTCAAGCCAGGGAATGATGGGGCATGTCCAGGTCCCTGGTGTTTTCAGCCCTTGCGTGGGGATATTGTGCTGCTCGGTTCTTACCCCTGGCACAGGTAGCGTGGAAATGGTCGCTTGTACCTTTGTGAAGTTCCTGCAGCTTTTGCCGACCTGCAATGACAAATCCAACCCTATTCTGATCCAGGGAAGGGGGTGGGGCAGGCAACCTATAAATGATGGATGACTTTAGAAACCCATTGAACCCGATAGCAAAATGCCCCTGACGGAAACCTTTCCTTCCCCTCTGTGGGTGTGGAGAGATGAGAGATGCCTTGCAGCCCTCCCTTCTCTGAATCTTCGTCTGAAAGGGATAGTAGAATAGAGAGGTGGGGGAATAATAGGATTTATAACTTGTGAAAAGTAACAATTCCCCAAGTGCAGGCTGTGCTGGGCAGGAACAAAGGGCAACTCTGCCCACAGACCCCTCATTTACAATTCTGATGGGGCATGAAAGAGCCCGACTGGGGAAGATCTTTATAGCTAAACTTTGTCCCAGGCTGATAGCTCTTTCTCTCCATCCTCTCAGTGGGGGAGGGGAGAGCCTGTGCAGACTGGGGGCTGTTGGCTTGGGCCTGCCTTTTGTTCTTATCTAAGCCTTGCTGTGCAAAAGGAAATTGGAGAATATTCCCCTTCTTGCTTATTTCCCTTCCTTTCCTTCACACTGCCCTTACCCGTTACAAATGAATCAGCTGTCTTTCCCTTCACTTCAGTTTGCTTATATCTAAATGAGAAAAATGTCACTTCCTTTCCCAGCCTAGGATCCTTGTATATGTTTCTCATGGGGTGTGTTTTTCTCTTGATCTCTCTTCTTGGACAGAGGGTGAAGAAATTGATGTTGTGACAGTGGAGAAGAGACAGTCCCTGGGTGTGCGGAAGCCAGTCACCATCACAGTGCGAGCAGACCCTTTGGACCCCTGCATGAAACACTTCCACATCTCCATCCATCAGCAACAACACAACTATGCCGCCCGTTTTCCTCCTGAGAGCTGTTCCCAAGAAGGGCCTCCAGAGAGAGGTCCTCCAGAAGAGGCTCTGGAGACAGATGCTCCAGAGGAAAAGGAAGATGAGGTACACGAAGAGGTTGGGAGCCCCCTGCCTATAGAAAGTGAGGCTCCCCAGTCCTGCCACCCCAGACCTGTCAGCTCTGACACTGAGGATGTGACCAAGAGGAAGAACCACAACTTCCTGGAGCGCAAAAGGCGAAATGACCTCCGTTCAAGGTTCTTGGCCCTGAGGGACCAGGTACCCACCCTGGCCAGCTGCTCCAAGGCCCCTAAAGTGGTGATCCTGAGCAAAGCGTTGGAATACTTGCAGGCCCTGGTGGGGGCCGAGAAGAGGATGGCTACCGAGAAAAGGCAGCTTCGATGCCGGCAGCAGCAACTGCAGAAAAGAATCGCGTATCTCAGTGGCTACTAACTGACCAAAACGCCTGACTGCTCTTACAAAGACCCGAGTTAATTTTTTAACTGGCCCTCTCCCCTTTAGTAATTTGCACATTTTGGTTACGGCCGGACAGTCTGGACAGTAGATCCCAGGATGCTTTGCAGCTGGTGCACACAATAAGGGCTTGCATTCTTGGAAACCTGGAAACCCAGCTCTCCCTCTTCCCTGACTCACGGGAGCACTGTGTCTTCTCTGGCGCCTTTGGCTTCTCAGGCGGGCAGCTGAGGGAGGAGCCTTGGGGTCTGCCTAGCTCACTAGCTCTGAAGAAAAGCCTGACAGATGCTATGCAACAGGTGGTGGACGTGGTCGGGGCCTCCAGCCTGCATGAAATCTCACACTCCGGATGAGCTTTAGGCTGGGAAGGGATGCTCCCACTGGTGTCTCTGGGGTGATGCTGGGACAGCTGGGCCTGGATGCACTCCCTGAGGCTCCTTTTTCCAGGAGACATACGAGCTGTCTTGGGTGAAGACAAGCTCGCAGACTTGATCAACATGGACCGTTACCTCACTGTCAGACACTTTACAGTAGCTGAGGAGTTGGAAACCTTTAATATATACATATATATTGTTAGATGACACCCCTCCTCCCACTCCATGCTGCGGCCTTGAGAACATTTAAAGAGCTTGGCCTCTAGATTCTTTGTCTCAAAGCCCTCTGGGCCCTTTCCTCTGAGGGAAAGACCATTCTGTCCTCACAAGGGACTTTTTTGTTTCCTTCTGCCTTTGTTAGCAATGGGCGTTAGAGCACCCCTTTCCCAGAGGTCAGAAATATTTCCCCAAGATGCAGGGACATGGGTCCTCACCGAGGGAAGGCTCGGAGTTCTGGCTGTGAACTTGTTCCCTACCCAGGTGTCTTCCATCTTGGAATCTTTTCTCAAGGCCGTCGTCAGGCACATCAGGAGTGAGAACTGTACCATTTCCTCTTTCGCAGCTTCCTCTCATCTCAAGCCCTGACTGATAAGTTTGAAGTTCTACGAGAACCATGCAAACCTGTCCTCGTGCAGCTCCAAGGAGCTTGTGTCTCTGAGGCCACCCTTGGGCCACCTGCCAGCCTGCCATGAGTCAGATCCCTGTCTCAGAACTTGGGCCTTACTGAAGGTCTTCCTGGGAGAGCTGCTGGGACTCATCCAGTGCTCCAGAAGGCGGCCTGGCTTCCCGGAGTCGGGGCTCTGCTCAGTGGACCATGGTGCATTTTGCCCCAGCTGGACTTGGCGCCTCCAAGTGGCTTCCAGGTGCAGCCTCCAGTCTATAAAAAACACCTAACCCTATAGTGTCTTGTGGGCAACCTCAGGAGCCCCCAAGCCTATTCTGAAAAAAGGATCGGCCCCCCTTCCAGGACTCTGCTGGCTGTGGGTTTGAAAGTGGGGGAGGGAAGGATGGTTGAGAGCTGTCTGTGGCTCTGGAAAGCCACCTGCTACTTCTAAACCTGTTATGCACGAGAGTCTGTTTCTGAGGTTGCTTCGTGGCCCTAGAGAACCCCAGTGGAAGTTTGGAGAAAGTCTCTCTAGCTTTTGGAGCATGGTTTTCTGCAGCCAAGTGACTTCTGGAACTGTCTTTGGAGAATGGGTGGGAAATAGGTTACGGATGTCTCACCTGAATAGCTTGTGTTTTATGAGCTGCTGCTGGGTATTGTACCGGAAGCAGGTTTTTGGTGTGTGTTTTTTTTAATACTGTATTTTTGTATGCCTTTTGCAAAGTGGTGTTGTTTTTGTACAAGAAAAAAGCTCTTGGGCAATTATCCTGTTGTGAGAGTCTTGACTTATTTTGAAAGGCAAGTTTATCTGAAATTATGTATTCAGTTGTAATTATTGATCGCCTGATTTAAAAATGTTGCCTTCTGGGACCGCTAATAAAACTTTCTCAAACATGTCAGAGTGGGGGCAGCTTATGCCAACTGAGTCTCTCCCTGAACCAAGGAAGGCTGTTTCAGGGTAGCTACAAAGGAGCCAGAGGGTTGCATTTCCCTAACCACATTGCTCACCTGGTCATTCCACTTTGGGTTGCTGAAATGCCATTTCAGACATGTCTAAACAACGCAGGCTCGGCTCTTGGTGAACACGAAATTCCCTTGTGAATTGCAAAGCATGCTGAATTTGTACTTCAGAAGGCTTGAAATCAGGTTCCACCACTTGTTCTGTGCCTTTAGCCTAATCTTTCTGAGTCCTAGTTTCCTTATCTGTAAAATGGGGGTAAATGCTACTTCACAGGGATTTGGCAGGTATGCAATGAAGTAGTAGATGATAAACCACTTTCTAAACTGTAAAGCCTTGTATTTAGGGTGGTACTGTTCTTACGTTAGTGGTATGATGACGCATTGCAGGATGTCTTTTTAAGAAATTCTCAGTGAATTTGCGATGTAATGTGATCCCCCCTCCCCTTTTTTCCTGGATTTAATGAAAGAGAATGAAGACTCCCTTTTCCTCCCATAGTTCTTATAAAGTTGCTGTAAATGCAAGAGGAGAGAACTTAATAATAGCTCTTCCTGATAGAGTACTGCCTATGCCTAAGCTTACTTCTTCATATTATGCCACACCAACCAGGACTACAGAAGAGGAAACAGGTTCTAAGAGTGAAACAAAACTGCCCAAAGTTACACAGCTGGTAAGTCAATGATTGGGATTTGAAACCACCTCTGAATATCTCCGAAGCCAGAAGTCTTCCCCACAGCATAGTAATGATCAGCTTGTTTTGTTCGCATGGGGTGCGTGGAGGAGGTAAACATGAAATTCCATCGGGGGGCGGTGGGGGGGGGCGTCATTGTGCCTGCCACTTACTGGGATGAAGTGATGCATATGTTCCATAACCAGCCCCTTAATTTTCCTTTTAGTTAATGTCAACTCTGTTCCCATCCTTTTAGTTGTTAATCCTCGCCAAAGGATATTTTTCCATTGATTTTTAGAGAGTGGAAGGGAAGGGGAGAGACAGACAGAAATATTGATGTGAAAAAGACACATCAATTGGTTGCCTTCTACACACACCCAGACCAGTGCCGGACCAAGCCTGCAAATGTGGTATGTGCCCTTGACCATAATAGAACCTGAGACCCTTCAGTCCGTGGGCTGAAGCTCTATCCACCGAGCCAAACTGGCTAGGGCTGTTCCCATCCTTTAAAATGTGTGTGTGTGTGTGTGTGTGTGTGTGTGTGTGTGTGTGTGTATAGTTGATTTCAGAGAGGAAAGGGGAGAGAGAAATATCAATGATGAGAGAGAATCATTTTGATTGGCTGCCTCCTGCACACCCCACACTGGGGATCGAGCCTGCAACCCAGGGAAGGTGCCCTAACTGGGAATTGAACCATGACCTCCTGGTTCATAGGTTGGTGCTTACCCACTGAGCCACACCAGCCAGGCTTCCCATCCTTTTTTGAGGACATTTGTCAAGAGACTCATTTGTAGAAGTTCTCTCCCTTTACTAGATCTTGAATGAATCCCGGGCCCTCAATAAGATGCCGGTTGTTTTACGTATCTTAATCCTCATGGTAACCTGGAGAACAGGATGGTGTCACCCCATTTCACAGATAAGCAAACTGAAGCTGAGACATTTCAGTCATTTATCTAAGCCCACACAGCTAGCACCAGCTGCCTGACTCCAAGCTTCAGCTCCTTTGAGTCCAACTCCGCTGAGAAAGGAGTGGGAATAAAGCCATCTCCTGGGGGGAAGGGAGGGTGTTTCTGGAATGTGAAGTATTTTAAGCTCCTTCCTAGCTCGTTTCTATAGACTCCTACCTCTATCTTTGTCTGGAAATAGCTAGGATTTTATTCCTGAATTTAGGAGAATATACGCCCAACTTGGGGATGTGGGCACGGACAATAAGGGGCAGCCAAGAAGCAACCCTTGGTGTAGAAAAGAAAGTCGTCCTCTTAGACATGAAAAGGTTAATGCATGTGCTTAACTCCTGCCTCTGTTGGCAACTATCTGGGGGGCAGGGGGACTGAGACAGCTTGAGTTATCTTAGACGCGCTGAATTTGTCTAAAGTGCTCCTAGGGTCAGGATGTTGCAGAAGATTCACTTTAGAAAGAAAAGGGGCATGGGGATGCCTTTGTAGATCTGGAAGGTGATGGGAGGGAGGGAGAGGAGAGAGGTTCCTTTCTAAGGATAAGATAACCAGTTGGGAGATACTTGATGGGGGATGAAGGGGAGGTATCTAAATGTGTCTGCTGAAGTTGCCGTGGGGTGTGGGCATTTCTACTTTAAGTCCAGTGGGTAGCTCTTGTTAATGTCTTTATTTAGAATTGCTGCCAAAGGAATCCACTGTATTAATGTTACCATTCTTTTGGGGAAGAAATGTAAATATGTTCTTAAAGTCTCTAATCAGGTGAGTTATTAAACACAATGAGACTCAGTGCCAGGTGTCCAATGAGACTCAGTGCCCAGGAAGTGATGGGTCACCTTTAAACTGTGGGAAGCAATATGGTTAAGTGGGCGCTCACACCCAACAGGTTTCAGTTCTAACCCTGGCCCTGCATTTTCCAGCTCTGTGACCATGGGCAAATTATTAACCTCTCCTCGCCTCCGTATCTGTAAAATAGGTGTAAATAGTACCGCCTGCTTCATTGGATTGTTGCGAGCAATAGTAAGTGCTCAGTAAATGATTAGCGTTTTTTTGTAGTGAGTTATCACATGTGGAGTGTTTGGACCCGTGCTTGCTGCATGGTAAGCATTCTATGAGCATGTTAGCTGCTATCGTTTTCCCCCAATTATTTTTATTGTAGTAAAATATACATGTTATCTTAATTTATTATCTTTGCCATTTTTAAAAATGTATTGGTTTTTCGAGAGACATTGATTTGTTTTTCCACCCATTCATGCATGCGTGCCTTCGTCGGTTGCTTCTTGTATATGCCCTGACTGGGGACTGAACCTGCAACCTTGGCATATCAGGATGACTCTCTAACCAACTGAGCTTCCTGGCCAGGGCCACTTTTTTTTATTTTTTAATAGTAATTATCCTAACAGATGTGAGGTGGTAGGTGTTGTGGTTTTGGCACCAAATCTAATGATTAGTGATATTGAGCATCTTTTCATGTGCTTATTGACCATTTGTGTTTTTTCTTTGGAGAAATGGCTATTCAAGTTCTTTGCCCAGTTTTTAATTGGATTTTTTTTAGGAGTTCTCTATATATTCTGTATATTAACCTTATCAGATATGTAATTTGCAAGTATTTTCTCCCCAAATGACTAGTGTTATTTAAGCCATTTAACAAGCCACACCTAGGATACAGATTCATCCTATTGAAAGGTGACAGACAGGAGGGATTGATAAAAGAAGAAAGCTTCCCAAGTGGAGTACTTTGAAGTAATCTGAGTACACATATTGATGCCTCAAGAGGCAGTAAATTATCCAGGAAGAAGTAGCCAGGGTTTGGAGAGACTGAGATAGGCAGAGGAGGAAAAGAGCAAAGATCTGAATCTCTGACGGGTCCATAGCATCCCATGACCCATGGCAGGCAGGAGCTGCAAGTCTATGATGCCAGTGCACATATGTGTCCTCCGTTTGTCCTTACTTGGTACTGCAATACCTTCGATCTGAGCTGGAGTCAACTGACTCCGTTCAGTCATTAAATCCTCTAAAGCCTATTTTGTTCAGGCAGAGATTTTCAAACCTGAGGGTGTTTTTAGAATTTAACTACCTCCAAAACCCCAATGCAGGAGGTCAGGGACAGAAATCTACATTGCTGTGAGCAAGCAGGGAGGTGGAATCCTGAGGTCACACTTAGAAAAACATTGGAATAAGGCTTTAGAGCCAAGACCTGCAGAGATGCAAAGATACAAAAATATTCACAGAAGGTGGTATAGATGGCAGAGTATAGGGTTTGGCAAAAGTAGTTTTTCAGTTGTGAGTATGCGAAACAGTTTATTCTTGTATTATTCGTATTAATTATTGCACTATTTTCCATAAGAACAACTGTAAGCCTACGTTTGCTCCACCCTGTATAAAGGTTAAAGACAGGGACTTGAGGTTACTGCCTATGTGATGTTGGGCAAATCACCTCCCCAAGTGGGTTTCCTGCTCCTCCAAAATGGATATAATATTAACACCTGCCTCAATAACTGTTGTGAAGAGTAAATAAATTATTGTATGAAAAGTTCCTGGAATAGTAGCTCCCACAAAGTTAAGAGCAATGAAGATAAAGCTACTACAGTTCCTTATGAAAGTTTGTGAGCGTGCAAACATGATTACAAACTAAGGCAGTATGTGTCTCAGACAAGGGTTACAAGCCTCAGAAGGGGAAGAGCACTTTGTTTGGAGTCATTAAGAAAGTTCCTGTTGAGGATATTGGAACTAGAAGTACCAGTAGTATTTGGCTAAATGAAGAGGAGAATGTGTTCTAGACTAAGGGAATAGCTTTGGGGACAGGGGATTGGGAAGGTGATGTGGAACCGAGGGGAAGGGCAAAAATCTGGTGTGCTTTGTTGACTGGTCTCATTTTTACAAAACAAGAGGGTTTGCACTAGATTTCTAAGAGGATCCTTTCAATAGCAAACACCCTCTGTGATTCTTTGAAATAGGGAAGTCAGGGAAGAAAGAAACTGATTGTGGTTGGGTACACAGAGATTGAAGGGATGGGGTCATCCAAAACAGGGGAAGTGGGAAATGTGACACTGAAGCTTTAGAAAGGGTTTGAACTGAAGATACAGGCTTGGAACTCAAGATATAAAGATGATGAAGGTCCAGAATGCCACGCCATGAGAAAGAGGAGGGCCGAGGAGTACAGGATAAAGTTTAAAAGAGTCGTGAGGTGCTCATTTTGGCAGCACGTATACTAAAATTGAAAGGATAATAAATAAATAAATGAAAATTGGACTGATACAGAGAAGATTAGCATCACCCTTGCGCAAGGATGACACACATATTCATGAAGCATTTCATATTAAAAAAAAAAAAAAGTAAAGAAAAAAGAGCCCTGAGATTAGAACTGGCAAGGACCTCTGCGTCTTTTTCCTTTTGCGCCTTTTTCCTTTTGCGCCTTCCCCACTCTGATTTTGCAGCCTTCAGGGATGCCCTGCGGATATGCAGGCTCTCTTAGGGAGCCCAGAAGGTCCAAAGTGAAGCATCCTTTGAAAATATTCTGGTGTGCTCTAAAGCAAACCCTGTAACTCTTTAGGTATAACATGACCCCTACAGCATAGTGAGCTCTACTCTCTTCCTCTTGCCTGTTTTGCGCAATTCTGATGCTCCCAAATTTGAATTAACCAATCACCACTGGAAACAGCAATTCACCAAACCAATGGGATGTGTTGTGATTACTGACAGACACTGTACTGGGTTGTATAATATCCCCCACCAGATTCAGGTTTATCCAGAACCTGTGAATGTGAACTTATTTGGAAATAGAATCTTTGCAGATGTAATCAAGCTAAAATGAGGTCATACTGGATTAGGCTGGGCCCTAATCCAATGACTAATATCCTAAAGAGAGAGAAATACAGGACCTGGTGGGGTAGTTCAGTTGGTTAGAGCATCATCCTGATACACCAAGGTTGTGTGTTCAATCCCCGGTCACGGCACATACAAGAAGTAACCAATGAATGCATAAGTAAGCGGAACAACAAACCCATGTTTCTCTCTCTCAAATCAATTAAAAAAAAAAAAAACAGGGAAAAAAAGAAATTCAGACAGAGAGGAGGGCCATGTGAAGACAGAGGCAGAACTGGAGTCATGCTGCCACAGACCAAGTAATGCCAAGGATTGCCAGCAACCACCAGAAGCTAGAAGAGGTAAGGAAGGATTCTTCCATAGATGGAAGCCTGGGAGTATGGCCTGTCTACACCTTGATTTTGGACTTCCGGCCCAGAACTGTGAGAAAATGCAGTTCCATTGTTTTAAGCCACCCCCTCCATGGTAATCTGTTATGGCAGCATGGCAGCTCTGGGAAACTAATACAAGTACCAAGTTCATCATGAAATACTCCAGCAGGAAATATTTTTTATTTAGGATACCTAATTAGTATGGGGTTAGGTTGCAAAGGCACCTTGAGTTTTAACAAAAAAACTAGTGTTTGTCTTTGACCCAACTTTCTTCTTTTACCTTGGAAACAGATGCTTCAGTCCTCCCACCTTCTTCCTTCTGTCCAGACTGTCACAGCATCCTCCACAATCCCATTCCTGACGCTTCACTTTGAATGGACCTTCCACTCTAATGGTTTTACCTTTAGCCTTCTTCTCAAGTTTCTTTCTTTTTCCAAAAATTTTAAAATAAATTATTTAAAATATTCAGAGGATAGAAAGTAACATAATAAACACTAACGAGTCATCACCCAAATTTCCCTTCTATCTTTTTTTTTCTTTCCCTTCTATCTTTCTGCACTTCTCTCTTTCTCCTTTTCTACCATGTTCCCATGTGCATCCAACCCAATGTTCTGCTCCCAGTTTCCTAAAGAACAGGAGGTAGGCAGAGGGGCCCAGCCTGACTATACATCTGCTCCTAGGGCACAACACTCACACACTGTGGGTGACAATTAGGTGGATGCTGTGGACTTTCAGGAGGGCAGGCAAGGAATTATTACCCTCCAAGTAATTTGAGCATCCCTAGTACCTCATTCCTGCGTTTTAGATATGCCCTTCCAGACTGAACCTATCCCAACATTTTTGCCTTTAAAATATATAATATATACGGAGTGGCCAGATTATTATGACTGGCCAGATTATTATGACCACCCCATCAGTACAATGAAGTGAATTAATTATGCAAATAATACTAATAATAAAACCTTGAGAGTATTTGCTTAGGAAGTTTTCAATATTCAGTATTTTTGGAAGTGTCAATGAAGTACTGATGGGGTGGTCATAATAATCTGGCCACTCAGTGTGTGTGTGTGTGTGTGTATATATATATATTTCAGAGAGGAAGGGAGAGGGAGAAAGAGCTAGAAACATTAATGATGAGAGAGAATCATTGATTGGTTGTCTCCTGCACCCTTCAGAGCCTGCAAGCCGGGCATGTGCTCTGTATAGTCAGGCTGGGCCCCTCTGACTTGGAATCGAACCATAACCTCCTTCCTGGTTCATAGGTCGATGCTCAATTACTGAGTCACACCAGGGCCATTTTTGCCTTTTAAACTAGAATTTCTTTACCCCAAACAACCTGTAAGCAGTGGAGTATGTTGGAGATAAGCTCTGCATCCTTCACCTCTACATATATACATACTAGAAGCCTGGTGCACAAAATTTGTGCATGGCTTGGGTCCCTAGGCTGGCCGGTGATCAGGGCCCATCAGGTTCCCGCCTCCCGCCTCCCACTCCCACTCTCTGCTCTCTTCTCTGCAGCACC
>NW_005871270.1:87682-89825 GCF_000147115.1 Myotis lucifugus | reverse complement strand
TCAGCGGATTGGGGCCTGCTGGCTGGGAAGAGGACCGGGAGGTTGCCAGCAGGCCCCATTGGTGACCGGGACCTGCGGGCTGGAGACATCTCCTGCATTGAGTGTCTGCCCCAAGGTGGTCAATGCACGTTATAGCAGCCGGTCGTTCCCGGTCGTTCCAATGTAATGGTCACTTAGGCTTTTATATATATGGATACTTTAAGTGAAAGGCTCCCTTTCCTCTTGAGCTATCTTACAGAAAAGATTGAGCTACATCCCTTTTGGCCTCATAAAAGGTGGAGAGAGGGTCAAAGCTATTACCTGGGCATGACTACATGTAGCTTTTCTGACTTCCTTTTGTAACTTTTTGTCTCCTTATTATCCTGCAAAGCTTCTCCCTAGAGCAGTGGTTCTCAACCTTCCTAATGCCGTGACCCTTTAATACAGTTCCTCATGTTGTGGTGACCCCCAACCATAAAATTATTTTCGTTGCTACTTCATAGCTGTAATTTTGCTACTGTTATGAATTGTAATGTAAATATCTGATATGCAGGTATTTTCATTGTTACAAATTGAACATAATTAAAGCATAGTGATTAATCACAAAAACAATATGTAATTATATATGTGTTTTCCGATGGTCTTAGGCGACCCCTGTGAAAAGGTTGTTCGACCCCCAAAGGGGTCGCGACCCACAGGTTGAGAACCGCTGCCCTAGAGGGTTTTACGTTGTTTTCAGAAATACTTATTAACTCTTGGTCATAGACTTCAATTTCCTGATTTTCCCTTGAACTTAATCTCTCCAATTAGGATTTCAAATTACAGATTACCTGCAGGAACTATTCTTAGTAGAGTTTAGAGGATCATTAGGGAGACAGATGTACAAATAAAATACTATAAAGGTATTACAAAATATGTTCCCATTCCCTTTTGGTAGGGCTGGTAGAATTACAATGAATGGAAACGGTACAATGTTTTTCTCACTTCCCGTTTGTTTTGGACCCTGGACTCCATTCTGATTTAGGAGTCTTCCCTGCTCAGCATTTTAGTGATAATTCTCCCCATGGTCTACAGGATCCCTGTTCTCTTTGTTTCTATAGCAACAGTCCTGTGTTGCTTGGCTAGAAGCAATTTTCTGCTGCTGTGGTAAAGCTCCATTTTTTCATTCCTTTCTTCCCAGTTGCCTTGGCAACCAGCCTCTCCCTCTTCTGGTCTCTCGGTGGTAAATTCCACCCCCCTCTTTTCCTCTCTCTAGTAACAGTCACCTGGTCATGACTTGGACAATGCTTTCCCATCTGTGAGTGAGCATACTCTGTCATGGTCAGATTGTCATCATGAAATTAGCCTCCCTTTTGCTTTATTTGCATCATTTCTCCAGCCTGTCATCTTTCTGTTGGTTGTCATGGTAACTGTACCCTCTGAAAGTCTCCAGGCAAAGGCTCTACAGTTAACAACCATCATGTTGAGAGTGTCTGCCAATATGTGGCCTCCCATCTTGATTTTAATTCCAGCCCCAGGCAGGTACCACAAATTGGAGAGAACAAGGCTTTTGATCAAAGCAGATTGGATTGAGAAAGGGAGGTATGGGGACCCTGGGATCTGGTGTTCTCCAAACAATACATGTGGCTATAAGAGTGGCCATTATGCCAGGGGTGATCCAAGTGATGACGAAATGTATTCATAGTTATTCCAGGCAGGGCACATATTGGCGGATATTCTCACATCTGCTCTAAACTTCCAGGAGTCATTCCCGTGGCCCAGGGGATCCTGGTGACGTGATCTGAGAGCTAGACAGAGACAAGTAATCTCAGGGAGAAAAAAAATTAACTCTTAAATTGGCTAAGAAGGGGTGAGTACAGTAGGTATTTAGACACTTTTACACATTACTGAAAATTTTGGACCTTTAGGCTGCTGCTCTTACCTCTTTAGTGAGGCAGATGGAGTGTTACTTTGATAATAATACAAAGTGTTCAAAAAATGGTGGTTGTTAATGTGCCAGGGCATTGTAGCAGACACTTCTCAGACATTACTTCATTTTTTCCCTGTGGTAATCTTGAGAGGTGTTTGATGATACAGAAATTGAGGCTAATTGTATGAGGCCACGCAGATGATAAGTGACAGAGCAAGGATTTGAACCTAGTCCATCTGATTCCAAAGCCCTTCT
>NW_005871270.1:83254-87281 GCF_000147115.1 Myotis lucifugus | reverse complement strand
CCCCCCCCCCCACATTTTTTTTTTTTTTTTTTTTTTTTTTTTTTTTTAAAATCCCCACACAAGGCCATTTTCATTGATTTTCCAAGAGGGCCCGGGGGGGGGGGGGGCGGGGGGAGATTGATCGATGTGAGAGAGAAACATCCATCGGTTGCCTCCTGCATGTGCCCTGACCAGGTCGGGGATCGAACCCACAACCTAGATATGGGCCCTGACTGGGAATCAAACCCCTGACCTTTCCGTGTACAGGACTACACTCCGACCACTGATACACATGGGAGGATTGCTACTACTTTATCCTTTCTGCCTGCTTTACTTTTCTTCTTCATATTTTGTGGGTAGTTTGCTTGTTGTTCTTTTTTCTCACTCCATCTCTTGCATCTTCTCCCCAAAGAGATGGAGGGTTTTTCCCTGCCTTCTGATTGTGTCTGAGTTTGCATTGTGGGATGAAAACATTAGTGCAACCACCCTGGCCTGATAACAGGGCAGATTTGATCCCGGAGAATGCCACACCTCTGAGCTGCCTGGCTCCAGCACTAGATAGGCAAGCCATTCTCCTCTCCATTTAACAATATTGGGCCCTGGCCTCCCAGCTCAGTTGGCTAGAGGGTTGCCGAGTTTGATCCCCAGGCAGGTCACATATAAGAAAACAACTAATGAATGCATAAACAAGTGAAACAACAGAAATTGATGTTTCTCTGTTTCTCTCCCTCTGCCTTCCTCTCTCTCTCTCACACCAATAAAAAAAAATAAAATAAAAAAAGGGTGACTCATTATTTTTAAAAAGTCTGACACTTGTAAAGTGCTTCATTAAAAAAAACCCCAACAAACTCTGGTGGCTTGGCTCAGTGGTTGAGCGTTGACCTATGAACCAGGAGGTCACCGTGGGATTCCAGGTCAGGACACATGCCCCGGTTGTGGGCTCCCTCCCTAGTGTGGGGTGTGAGGGAGGCAGCCTATTAATAATTCTCTCTCATCATTGATGTTTCTCTCTCCCTCTCCCTTCCTCTCTGAAATCAATAAAAATATATTTAAAACAACAACAATATTGGGAGCCTACTCGGTATCAGGTACTGTGCTAGGTACTGGAGATACAGCAATGACCTGGGCAGGAGCTGTTCTTTGCTTTGATGGAACCAGCAGCCTGGAGTGGAAAGTCAGACAACAGACAAAAGGTCAATTTATAATTTTCTATTGTAATCAGTGCTATGAAGAAAAATAACTGGGTGCTGGAAAAGAATGATGGGGATAACTCTATTTTAGATAGGACTGCCAGCCCCTATGTAGGAGGAGAGTTGGTAGTTGGAGCTGTGACACCACTTAGTTGGCGGCGTTCACGTCGGGAGGAGCCCGGGGACCTTGGCTCCGCAGCTCCGGGCTCCCGGCTCGCCCTCCCTGCCGAGCCCCAGGCTGGCACAGGCGCACTGACGGTTGCCATGGGGACAGCTGCTCCCGCGCAAGCGCAGATGTCTTCAAGATGGCGGCGGCGGCGGCGGCTGCACGCGCCGTGTCCGTGGGCCCCGGGCTCCGGGGCGTGCAGCGGACCCTGCCGCTTGTAGTGATTCTCGGGGCCACGGGCACCGGCAAGTCCACCCTGGCGTTGCAGCTCGGCCAGCGGCTGGGCGGCGAGGTCGTCAGCGCCGACTCCATGCAGGTATGACGGTGCGGCCGGCCCGGCCCGTGGAACCCGGAGGCCGCGCGCGTGCAGGCCGCGGGCCAGGGGGATGCCCCGGAGCGCGGGAGAGTGAGCGAGCCCCGAGGCCTGCGGGGCGGAGCGGGTAGGGGAGGGAGCCCATCGTTACTCGCCGCCCACCGCCTGTCAGACACAGTTTCATCTCATTTACTTCTCACGACAGTACTGTTCGGCCGGTACTATTATCTCCATTTATAGACGCGGGAACTCACCGAAGGAGGTGACATACACTTCCTCCGTGTCCCGTAGCAAATAGGTAGAGGAGATAGTACTTGAACCCGCAAGGCTGACCTATACGTGTCCGATAAATAGCTTTTGAATGAAAGTTATTCTAGAGCTTTTGGTATGTAGAGTGCCCAGCGACACCAGGATACGTCGGTTGCCATCTGTGAGTTTCTGCCGAGGGGAGGGAACAGCCTGGATCGTCAGGAGACCTGGATTCCAGCCCCTGATCGGCCACCGGCCTCGTGACCTTCATAATGTAGTTTTTTGGGGACGTTATGTATCTGTAAAGTGGAGAAAACACTACCTTCCTCACAGGGCTGTCGTGATTAATAACTGGGGTTAAAATAGAGTTAGAATGAAGAGCAGGGTGGCCTTTGCTGAAGAAGACCAGGCACTTGGTAAATGCTTGTTTAAAAAAGCTGAAATTTAAAAAGTATACCTATTTTTATTGATTTCAGGGAGGAAGGGAGAGGGAGAGACAGATAGAAACATCAGTGATGAGAGAATCATTGATCCGCTGCCTCCCAGATGACCCACACAGGGGAATCAATCGATGGTGACCCCCTGGCTCACAGGTCGCTGCTCAGCCACTGAGCCAGGCTGGCCCGGCGGGAGCCGAACTTTCTAAGCTACTGGCAGCTGGGGAGCAGGAGGCTGTGTCCTCTCCCTTGAGTCAGAGGGAGGCCCAGAGGGAATGCAGCACACCTGGCATCTGGGAGCATTTGTGTTCGGATTGAGAGAGGGTGACTTTTGGGGTAAATCTCTGCTGGAAGAATTACAGGTGCTATTTGTTGAAGAGAACTTACAAATAGAGGTTTTTATGGAGTAAATGAGATGCTTGATGTGAAATTCCACCTAGGTTCAGGGCCTAGAGGGGCAGCACTCCCCACTCTACCTTATAAACCTCTGGGCAAGGTTTCTGCCCTCATTAGTTCATTTGGGGTGATACAGCCATCAAAACACATGAGATGATTAGGATAATTCAGCAAATATTTGTTTGTGATCTCTACTTTGTGCCAACTTCTAGAGATAGATTTTAGGGCTGAGACTCAAATCTCAGCCGTATCTTTTCTAAGATATGCAACTTCAGCTCAACCTCTTCATACTGTTGTTTTTTCTTCTGTAAAATACGCAGAAAAATAACAACACAACATTATTGTACTGATTAAATGAGATAAAGTATGTAAAGCACTTAATACAACATATGGCACATAGTAAGTGGTAAAAATATAGTAGGTACTATTCTTTTTTTCTAAAAATATATTTTTATTGATTTCAGAAAGGAAGGGAGAGGGAGAGAAATAGAAACATCAATAATGAGAGCATGATTGATCGGCTGCCTCCTGCACACCCCACACTGGGGATCGAGCCCGCACCTGGGCATGTGCCCTTGACCAGAATTGAACCCGGGACCCTTCAGTCCGCAGGCCGACACTCTATCCACTGAGCCAAACCAGCTAGGATTGGTAGGTACTATTCTGAAATGTCCTTTTGGAGAGACAAAACCATAATCCCTGTTCTCAAGAAGTTTTATTTCAGCTAAACATGAAACAAAATAGAGTTAATAAGTGTTTGAACTGAGATATTAATGATGCTTTGTAAGGTGGACAGGTAGGGAGAAGAGAGGCTACAAGTGTTAGATTTTATTATAAATTAAATAATTCCTGAGACGGGAGAAATCAGTGAAGGATGGCATAGTCATGGAAATCTCTCTGAAAAGGGACTTGAGAGGTCGGTGAAGTTTGGATAGATAGATAAGAAAGAAGAAAATATTTGTTGACTTGTTTTGTTAAAATGGTGCATCTTGGTCCATTCAGATTTTTCCTGTGGTTATAAGTAATTAGAATATGAGAATCAAACTTCTTCGAGATGCCATGAGGATTAATTAATATATGAAAAATACTTTAATGATTATTGAGCTTTCTGAATTGGGTATAGGTTGTATTTAATTTTGATTATATCTTGGATATTCATAACATTTCCTCTGGGTCCCATTGAAAAACTTTGACCTTTGATTTTACTTTTCAGTCTAAATAATAAAATAAAGTATCTCTGCCCCATTCACTGTGAATAATTCAGTTCTTCATTTCTATAGCTGCTTACCATGCCCCC
>NW_005871270.1:65414-82780 GCF_000147115.1 Myotis lucifugus | reverse complement strand
TATTCTTTTTTCTTTTAATATATTTTATTGATTTTTTACAGAGAGGAAGGGAGAGGAATAGAGAGTTAGAAAAATCGATCAGCTGCCTCCTACGCACCCCCTACTGGGAATGTGCCCGCAACCAAGGTACATGCCCTTGACTGGAATTGAACCCGGGACCCTTCAGTCCAAAGCTGACACTCTAGAACCCTTCAGTCCAAAGCTGAGGGCTAAAAAAATTATTTTAAAATTATTTTTTATTGATTTTTTTTTTTTTTCAGACCAGAGTATGGTAGACGAGAGAGAGAGAGAGAGAGAGAGAGAGAGAGAGAGAGAGAGAGAGAGAACATTGATGTGAGAGCTAAACATCAATTGGATGCTTCCTGCGCACCCTGGAATCGAACTGGCAACCCTTTAGTACACAGGACGACGCCCAATCAGCCAAGCCACACTGGCTAGGGTCCAAGTTTATCTTTTTAAAAACCAACATTTGCATTTTAATAATTTTTTGGAATCCTGTCCAGAATTTTGTATTTCAGAAGTGTACTAGTCAGACCATAGGTAGTGAAGGCCTGGGGACAGGCTAGATGGGGTCAATGGGGAAGAAGGGGACATATGGAATACTTTCGACAATAAAACTTAATTTAAAAAAGTCATTTAACAGTTTTTAAAAAAGTGTACTAGTAACTCAAAAGGGACTGTAAAATACTGCCTTAAATCTTAAATTGTCTTGCACCTCATACTTGGGGTGTCATCCCTTTGTCCTGCCTTAATTGTAGGGTCACCCCAAGGCAACCCTTACCAGGGCAGTTACCATCCAGGGAAAGTGCTTGTTTTTGGTAAACATTGAATTAAGTAAGTGCTTTAAATATTGAGGTCGTTTCTTTGAGGTAAAACTACAATGGAGTGTTAAGGATAGCATGTCTAGGGTGATAATACTGTAATGGAGCCTGATGTGTAATGACTTGCTTCTGTAGCTAGCCATGTAGCATCTGAAGGTCCTCCCTGGCCTCTTGCCTCCCATTCTCATGTGTGTTACTTGTTGAGTGGGAAGTCAGAACTGCTCTCTGAGGGATTACTTATTTAGAGACTCCTGCTAAATCCACTTTCTGTGGATTCTGCATGGTAGATCTGACAAAAGTGAGAAATGACATTTGTGCTTAATTTTCTGAGTTTTCCAAACCCCAGTTTCACAAATTATAGAAACATAAATATTCTCAGTCAGCAGTAAGAGTCTAAATTCAGGGAGGGGAAGGTAATACAATCCCTGTTTTCCAGGATGGAAAAACTGAAGTACAGAAAGATTAAAGAGCAGACTGGAGATCATACTGCAAGACACTTGCACACCTGGGAATTGGATCTGGGCTTTCTAACTCCTGTAGTGTCTCATATATTGCAGGAAGGTGATACTGAAGGTCTTCTTTTCAGTCTGTCTTTTCTTGGCATGTAAATTCAAGGTACAATGCATCGCCTTCAGTGACTGGATGAAACATTGTACTGAGAAACTTGAAGGCACTTGCCAAAAGATGTACAATGACTGTCTGGAAATACAGACCACTAACTGTATGCCAAGAGAAAATAAACAGTGTTCTATTTGGGTTTATAGAGAGGAAGTATCTCTAATGCCTTAGTCCTTCAAGTCCTGTGGAGAAGTAGTAGTCATACATAGGAGCATAGTTCCCTTTGTGTTTGTCTAAACCTACAAGAGGAGAAGCAAATGATTTTTGGCAGTCTGACTAGTAAGCAGGCTATGTGCCATTTAATAGATGTGGAGTTCTACGTTCTTTTTGTCTGCTTTGGGACATAATTTAGGAGCAGTGTTTTGCTTTTTTTTTTTTTTTAACTAAAGGCCTACTGTCTGATAGTGCTCAAGGGAGGTCTGGGATGCATGGGGGAGGGATATGAAGGAGAGATGGGATAGTGGATCACAGTGGCTTATTACTAGGATATGAAATAAAAGTCATGAAAACCTGGTAACCAGAAGAGATGGGGGCTATCTGGAGCAATCTTTTAATAGGACTGAGCCTGATAAGAGGCAAAGAAGGTAATCTCAAATTTTTGACTCATCTAAAATTATGTATGTACTAGAGGCCCAGTGCACGAAATTCATGCGTGTGTGTGTGTGTGTGTGTGTGTGTGTGTGTGTGTGTGTGTGTGTCAGCCCAGTCTGCACCCTCTCCAATCTGGGACATCCCTCTCACAATCCAGGACTGCTGGCTCCCAACCGTTTGCCTGCCTGCCAGCCTGATCACCCCCTAACCACTCCCCTGCCAGCCCGGTCACCCCTAACTGCCCTCCCCTGCCGGCCTGGTCCCCCCCAACTGCCCTCTCCTGCCGGCCTGGTTGCCCCTAACTGCCCTCCCCTGCAGGCCTGGTTGCCCCCAACTGCCCTCCCCTGCTGGCCTGGTCGCCCCTAACTGCCCTCCCCTGCTGGCCTGGTCACCCCCAACTTCCCTCTCCTGCAGGCCTGGTCGCCCCTAACTGTCCTCCCCTGCTGGCCTGGTCGCCCCTAACTGTCCTCCCCTGCAGGTCTGGTCGCCCCCAACTGCCCTCCCCTGCAGGCCATCTTTGATCACATGGTGGTGGCCATCTTGTGTGTTGGAGTGATGGTCACTTTGCATATTACCTCTTTATTATATAGGATGAGTTTCTAAGGTTTCTTGACTCACCTCTATTGTGAGTGAATTTAATTTTCCTTTGCTACAGTATTAAGTGTGGGTGGTTTTTACATATATATTCACTTTTTTTTGCAGCTATGAGAAGAACTTTGTAGTCAAACTTCCTGTGTTATGTAAGGAAGGAGAAATGACTCCTGGCCAAATGGAAAACTATTGGGGAGCATAGATAAGACTTGCAGATTCATATTTGTGAGCATGAGTGCTGTCCTCATGTTTCACTTGAAACAGCTCCACTTCTAAAAAGGATATATGTTTGAGGAGTAAAAGTTATTTGAGGTGTATAGGAATTCACCTACATGCTCTGTATGTACTCTAGTATGGCTTAATCTAATTGGTTTTGGTTTTGCGTGTAGTTTGTTGAATAAATTTGAATCAGACCAGTGCCCCGTTTGTCTCTTTGGTTACCTTTGGAGCCCTGCTGGAGCCTCACCACTGCTCCCTTCTCATTGTGGCAGCAGGAGTTCAAGCTCTTAGCACCGTATCATGAATAATAATAACAATACTGAAAATAGCAGTAATATATATACACACACACACACACACACACACACACACTACAGGCCCGATGCACGTAAGTTGTGCAAAGTCCCCTGCTGCCGCAGCAGCTGCGTCGGCCCCCACCGTGGCTTCGTCTGGAAGGACATCTGGTCTAATTATCATATTATGCTTTTATTATTATAGATTATTATAGATAACAGACACTGTTCTAAAAGTTTGACATATATTATCTCATTTAATATTCTCACCATAACCTTATGAGGTAGGCACTATAATAATCTCATCCCTACCAAAAATTGCTATCTTGAACTGTCATCTCCATGCTATTCTATGTTTTCTTCTCCACCTCCTCCTATTTGTTTATCCATTTGTCCTTCATCCCATTCTTTTCCTTTATCCCACGGTATACATTTCATCAGGCAGAGAAGGAAGAAGAATATTCTCTCTCTCTCTCTCTCTTTTTTTTTTGGTTAATCCTCACCCAAGGATATCTTTCCATTTTAGAGAGGGTGTTAGGGAGGGGGAGAGCAGAGAGAAACATTAATGTGAGAGAGACACATCAATTGGTTGCCTTACGCACATGCTCGACTGGGGCCGGAGATCGAGCCCAGGACCTGTCAGTTCCCAGGCCAGTGCCCCATCCACTGAGCCAAACCAGCCAGGGCGGGAGAAGAATACTCTTGACAAAAGAACAGCATGAGCAAAGTAAAAAGAGTAAAAAAAATGCATGGTATGTTTTCAAGGAGTGACCAGCAACTATCTGGCATCTAGGATACTTGAGAGACAGCTGTAGGAGGTCAAACTAAAAATATAGACTCTTAGAACAAATTTTAGAGGCCATTGAAAGCATGCTATGGAATTTTGGGTTTTAAATAGGGAAGTGATAGTAAATCTGTGTCATAAGGTAACTCCACTGGCTGGGTGGAGAGATGAACAGTTTAGGATTCAGTTATGTTAGCCTGGGTGTGAAAGAGGCTGGAGTTGGGTTGTGGCTAAGGATAGTAGGTAACCATTTTGTCATTTTGGAGACAGACTAATAGGATTTTGGTTATTGAAATGGGAGCATTTTGAAACAAAATGATAGAGAACAAAAGCCTTTAAAAATATTTTTATTGAGTTCAGAGAGGAAGGGCGATGGAGAGAGGGATAAAAACGTCAATGATGAGAGAGAACCATCAATCTGCTGCCTCCTGCATGTCCCACACTGGGGATCGAGTCTGCAACCTGGGCATGTGCCCTGACTGGGAATCTAACGGTGACTTCCTGGTTTATAGGTCGATACTCAACCACTGAGCCTCAACAACTGGGCACAAAAGCCTTTTTTATGTTTGGAAAAAAGGATACATGCTTATTGGGAAAAAATCCAGATAACACTAAAAAGTACAAAGGAAATATCACTATGTCTTTGCATCCAGAGATAATCATTTTAATATTTTGATGCACATCCTTCCAGACATTTATCTATGTATTTATATGCACATGTGTATGTGTGTTTTTTCCCCTAATTTTTAATTGAAATATACACATAAAATTTACCCTCTTACTATTTTTAAGTGTACAGGTCAATGGTATTAAATGCATTCATAATGTTGTGTAACCATCTCCACCATCCATCTTCATAACTTTTTTCATGTTGTAAAACTGAAACTCTATACTTATTAAACAACTAGGGGCCTAGTGCATGAATTCGTGCACCTTGAAAGGAACTGTGGGCTGCGAGGCTGCAGTGGGCACAGGGATGGGTCTCGGCCCATCCTCCGCGCCCCCGCCCGGCCCCTCCTGCCGTGGCCCCTGATCTCCTCTCTGCCGGAAGCCCCACTCCCGCCGCCACTGCTCCCATGCTCTGATGAGGCCAGCCCTGCTCACTCTCGCGGACTGTGCCAGCAGCGGGTGTGAGCGGTGGCTGCTACCCTTATCGCCCCTCAGGAGCGGGGGAGGTGGAGAAGCCCTCAGGGGCAATCGGGAGCCACCTCTCGCACCTGCTGATGGAGCTGAGCCATCGGGACCTGGCGCTGGGTGCTGGCAGTGGGTGCGGGTGTGAGCGGGGTTGATGCTGGCAGCAGGTGCGAGCGCCCGGGTGGGACCTCGGCCTGCGGGAGCAAAGAATTTTCCATAACCACCAGAGGCTGATCCTGATGACAGTGATCGGCGCCCCGCTTGGTCTGGCGCCCTCGCTCACCTGCTCCACTATCCTGCCGTGGCCGATGCCCGCCATGTTCCGCGCGGGCCCCCTGGTGGTCAGCGCAAGTCATAGAGAGCGGTTGTTTGGTTGTTCCGCCATTCGGTCTGTTTCCATGTTAGCCTTTTATTATATAGGGTAATGCTCCATTTTCCTTTCTTCCAGCCCTTGGCAACCACCATACAACTTTCTGTGTCTATGATTTTGACTACTCTTAAGTACTTCATGTAAGTGGAATGATACAGTATTTGTGTCTTTTGTGACTGGCTTATTTCACTTAGCATAATTTCCCTAAGTTTTGTCCATGTGTATGTGTTTTTATGTAAATTGATGCATATATTTCATGCTGTTCTGTGTCTTGTTTATTTTTCCCCCTCTTAGCAGTATGTTATAGATATCTTTATGTATTAATGTATACAAGTCTACATCAGTGGTCTCAATCTGGGTTAATTTTGCCATTCAGGGAACACTTAGATCGAACCCACAACTTTGGTCAATTAGGATGATTCTCTAACCAACTGAGCTACTTGGCCAGGGCATACCAGCACTGTTTTTGAAAGACTATCCTTTTTCCATTGAATTACCTTTGCACCTTTGTTAAAAACCGATTGACTGTATTTGTGTGGGGCTATTTCTATTCTGTTCCATTGACCTATGTCTGTTCTTTTGCCAATATCACATTTTCTTGATTACTATAGCTTTATAATAAGTCTTGAAATTGGATAGCAAAGCTCTCTGTCTACATTATTGTTTTAATTTTTGTGTAGAATTCAGGTGTATCATAATTCATGTAACCAGATTTCTACTGAAGGACATTTAGAGGGTTCTTCTGTTTTTTGCTGTAATAAATGATGCTAAGATGAACATCTTTGCACATACATCTTTTTGTATGATTCTCTTCAGGGTAAATTCATAGGATGAGAGGATGTATACATTATTTTTCTTCTTCCACTTTTCTAAGGCATTTATTAGAGGGTATACTTTTTTTTCCTTTTTGGTTAATCCTCACCTGAGGATATTTTTCCATTGATTTTAGATAGAGTGGAAGGGGAAAGAGAGAAACATCGATGTGAGAGAGAAAAACATTGATGTGAGAGAGACACATCAATTGGTTGCCTCCTGTACTTGGGATCCAGTCTGCAACCCAGATATGTGCCTTTGCCTGGGAATTGAACCTTGACTCTGGTACGCAGGTTAATGCTCTAATCACTGGGCACACAGGCCAGGGTTAACTTTTTTATTTTTTAGGAATTCAACTTTTCCAATTTTTATTCATAAAATTAAAACAGCAACAGTAGGTTTACAGAGGTACATATCAATAACAGAACAGGAAGGAAATGAAATATTCTAGAGACATCTTGAAAAGTCTCAAAGGAATATACACCAGGCTAAAAATCTACAGCTAAACTGGTTGTACAACAGGTTACATTTATTCCTGCATTTTCTAAATGAGTTCTTCCTTATATTTGCCTTTCTCTTTTCCAATTTGTCGAGATTTGGCTTTGCGTTCAAGAATTTTTTCCTGATTTTTGTCCAGTTTTAGCCTGGTGATAGCCACCTTGCTCAGATGAATACCCATGTGGACAGTGTGTTGTTAGCCTTCTCACGCTGCACCCGCTCGATGTAGATGACCTGTTTCTTTCTGTACACCCTTACTACAGGCTGACCTTTGTAGTGTCCTCAAACCACCTGGACCTCCTCATCCTTGTGGATGGGCAAGGAGCAGACGTTGTACTTCTGCCGCAGCTCCTTGGAGAGCGGGGACAACATGATCATCTCCTAGTGCATGTGTGAGGGGACATTGAAGCGTGTTTGCAGTTTTTGGTGCGGTCCGAGGTGACCAAAGGGTTGAGCTTTATGGTTACCATCTACCTGGTGCTAGAAGTGCTCTACATAACTAACCATTTTAAAATGAACAATTCAGTGGTATTTAGTGCATCCACAATGTTGTACAACCACTACCTCTATCTAGTTCCAAAATGTGTCCATCACCCCAAAAGAAAACCCTGTAGCTATTAAGCAGTTACTCCCTATTCCCCTTTCTCTTCAGCCCCTAACAACCACCAATCTGCTTTCTGGTTTGTTTTGTTTGTTTGTTTTTGTTTTTTGTTTTTACCTATTTTGGATATTTAATATAAATGGGATCATACAATATACAACCTTTCATCTGGCTTCTTCACTTGTAGTTATTTGTACTTCATTCCTTTTTATGGTTGAATATGTCATTGTATATAGAACACAATTTGTCCATCTAATGATGGAGATTAACACCTTTAGGCTGTTGTGCATAGTGCTGCTGTGAATATGTGTACATGTATACATGTGTACATGTATTTCTTTTCAGTTATTTTTGGCCTATGCCTACGAATGGAATTGCTGGGTCATATGGTAATTCTATGTTTAACTTTTTGAGAAACTGCCAAACTCTTTTTACACAGTGGCTACACCATTTTACATCCCCACCAGCAATCTATGAAGATACCAATTTCTCCACATCTTTTCCAACACTTATTTTCCTTTAAAAAAAATTATAACCATCCTATTGGGTGTGAAAGTGGTGTCTCATTGTGGTTTTCATTTCCATTTCCTTAATGACTAATGATGTTGGGCATCTTTTCATGTGTTTGTTGGCCATATGTATATTTGGAGACTAGGTCCTTTGCTCGTTTTTAAACTGGGTTGTTGTTTTTTGTTGAGATGCACACATTATATTTTGATACATATTGCCAGACTGCTTTAAAAAAGGTTTCAACCAGCTGTATGTCTGTTTCCCCTCACCCTTGCAATTTGTGGATTACCTGTCTCTTTCATTGTCAGTCTGGTAAACAAGAAATGGGTTTCATTTCTTAGGTTAATTGTTTTTTTTTAAGGGTACATTGACCATTTGTGTTTTTTATGTTTTGAATTTCCTGTTCATTCCTGTTGTGTCCACTTCTATATAATCGTTTTTATTCTTGTATTTATTGATTTGGAAGAGCTTTTTGTGTATTGCAAGTAATAACCCTTTGTATAATCTCATGTATCAGAAGTATTTTTTTAGTTGGTCACTTGTCTTTTGACTTTTATGATCCTTTTTGCCATATAAAAGTTTTAAATTAGTATATTCTTGTCCAGTTTTTAGGAGTACAAGTTATTTTAACATTCTTTCAGAAAGAGTTCTTGTCTGAAATTTATAATTCATTTAACTGTTGGAACGTACAGATGTAAATAAAAAATGATGTTGATTCTCTAGTGTAAATGAAGATATACCCAGGGCCTCTTTGTCTTCACTGTGCATTCCTGTTGCTCTTCTTTGTGGAGTTCCTTACACAAACGTCTAGGTAATTGCAGGTGAAATATGGGATTCTATAGGTATGGGTACCTTTGGTTAACTACCCAGTCAGTTTCCTTGATTTTTTTTTTGAGGGGGGAAGGTGATTAGTTTATATCTTGTTGCATAGCACAATACTTGTCACAGTGGTTCTCGCCTCCAGCTGCACATTGGATTCACCTGGAGAGCATTAAAAAACACTGATGCAAAAATAAAATTATACACACAGACACACACACACACACACACACACACACACTGATGCCAAGGCTTATAATATTCAGTAAATATCCATTAGAAATAGATGATTTATTTAACTCTTCAGCTGCCAGTATTTTTCCTAATTTATAGTTAATCTTTTTTTTTTTTAAATTGTATTTTATTTTATTTTTTTAAATATATTTTATTGATTTTTTACAGAGAGGAAGGGAGAGAGATAGAGAGTCAGAAACATCGATGAGAGAGAAACATCGATCAGCTGCCTCCTGCACATCCCCCACTGGGGATGTGCCCGCAACCCAGGTACATGCCCTTGACCAGAATCGAACCCGGGACCCTTCAGTCCGCAGGCCGACGCTCTATCCACCGAGCCAAACCGGTTTCGGCAATATAGTTAATCTTTATTATTTACTAGGTTTTAGTCCAGCTTTCCCACTAACTCACTGAATATATAACTGTGGACAGGTTACCCTCTCTGGGCTTTAGTTCCCTCTTCGGATATCTTAGATAGGGGAAACTGATTGGATTAGTCCAGGGATGGGCAGACTTTCTGTTAAGGTCCAGGTAGTAAATAATTTAGGCTTTGTGGGCCATATGCTGTTTGTCTGTCACTGTGTCTAAAGCTCCTTTCAGCTCTGGTATTTTGTGGTTCTCTTTTAAACCCTAGGCAGGGGTCTCAATACAAAGAGCCAAGGAAAATCTTGGTTAGCCTCCACCGATTAAATATAGATAATATCAGGCACTCATATAGTGCTTACCATCTGCTTGACACTATTCTAAAAGCCTTAAGTCTCAGAGTAACCCAGTGAAGATTATAGGTGAGAAAACTTGAGGCAAAGAAAAATTAGATACTTAAATAACTTGCCAGATAATGGCTATAGTTGGATAGTAGAGCCAGAATTTGAACCCAGGCATTCTGCCTTCATTATACTCTACTGCCTCTCCCTAACTTAGATGTAGACCTCCAAATAATGGAGCACTTCAGCTATTATACTCTATCACAGGTATCATAAGATAAAATATCACTGAAACCATCAAAAATGGGCAATCCTTCAACATATAACTGAGATTAAAAAAAAATGGGCAATCATGAGGCTGTAAAGATGGCCATAGAATAGAAACATTATTATTATTTAAAATTTTAAAAAATTTTTATTTTTAGATAGAGGAAGGGGGGAGAAAGAGAGAGAAACAGAAACATTGATTTGTTCTACTTATTTATTCATTCATTGGACACATAGCATTGTCTATTGAATATTTCCATCTTTCTATTACATTTACTCTTTTTTATTAAACTTATTGGGTAACATTGGTTAATAAAATTATAAAGGTTTCAAGTGTACAGTTGTATGATACATCATCTGTATATTGTTATCCTTAGCATAGGATCTAGCAATCTGTACCTCAGACACTCAGACCTTCTTCTGTCACTGTGTATTTGACCCCCTTTACCCTTTACTACACCACCCTCACCCTCCTTCCCTCCAGTAACCACCTTACTGTTGTCTGTGACTATGAGTTTGTGTTTGTTTTGCCTTTTGTCATACTAACTCTTGAGAACCTTGAAAGGGGTCCAGGGTATGATAACTGTATTCTCAGTCGCTGGAATTTAATTTCATTTTAGTAGGAATTCAGTACTTCAAGTGAGCAAATAGACCAGAGTAAAAGAGGTATAAATTCTGTTAGTATGAGGCCGCTGCAACAGTTTGTATTATAGGGAGAGCATCCAGGCTTTAGTCCTGTCTCTACTACCAGTCAATTATATGGACAGGGGAGCCCTCTCAGCTTTAGTATTATCAAGTATAAAATTTCAGGGGATTGGACTAGATTAGTGATGGCGAACCTTTTGAGCTCGGTGTGTCAGCATTTTGAAAAACCCTAACTTAACTCTGGTGCCGTGTCACATATATAAATTTTTTGATATTTGCAACCATGGTAAAACAAAGATGTATATTTTTATATTTATTTTATATATTTAAATACCATTTAACAAAGAAAAATCAACCCAAAAAATGAGTTCGCGTGTCACGCGTGTCATAGGTTCGCCATCACTGGACTAGATGGATGATTTCTGAATTTCTGAAAAATGTGCCAATTTTGCATTCTCTGCCCTACATCTTATTTAGATGTAAAAATGTTGCAAATTCCTTTTACCACTTGGTAAGATTGATGCTCTGGAAGAATGCATCACATAAATCTTATGTATGCACTTCTCAGTTTGAGAAGCATGGCCTTATATTATTATTGTAGTCCCTTTCCCCTTAGAGACAGGCATAGGAAGAATACAGGCCATGATCTGCACTATAAATTCCAAACCACTCCTCTCACCAGACTGACTGAACAAGTCAGGTACAGGTTCTCCCACTTATTGAGCATCTTAATCCGTCTGATATATTCAGCAGGTCTGCAGTTGAATTTTTGCCAAACAAAGCTAAAAAGGAGTAGTTGCTTGCCATGATGTTCCTGCAGCTAATTCATTCTAACATCATAAAGTGTAAATTTTTACAAAACTCATCCTTTTATTAAGAAATAAAAGCCAAGACACTGACCTTTTCCCTACTCTTTAATTTCTCTTCAGTTGAATAATCAAATTCAAATTCCTTTAATCAAAAAGGAAAATCAACTTTCTGGGAAGCGCCAACATCCTTTAAACAAATAATTGTTTCTTTTACCCTCCTTTGCCAAAACTTTTTTTTCTGAAGCTTGGACTATTAGAAGGGATGTTAGATGTGAGGACCTTGAGGTTTCAGGAGAGAAAGTTGACTTCCCAAAGTCACAAGCTGATTTGTACAGAACAGAGAGAAGTAATATAGTGGAAAAAGAACACTGACTGTAAAATCGATTCATAGTTTGCCTTTGCCACTAACTAGCTGTGTGAATTTGGGCAGGTTACCTAATGTGTCTAATTTCTATTTCCTCATTGATAAAACGAGGGCAATGTAACTTCATAGGATGTGAAACTCAGCATAGGATCTAGCAATCTGTACCCAGTATTCGTTGAGTATATTCTATGTATGAGGCTCTGTGCTGAGGCTAGAGATAAAGTACACCATTTCTTCATTCAGAGCTTGTAGTCGAGTGGGGGAGATAGAAATATTTTAAAGTTTTGTACAATAAGTTCTGTGATAGAGGTAAATGCAGGCTACTATGGCAGACAGAGGGCAAGTACAGCTGGGGAGTCATCTCAAGGCAGGCTTTCGTTGGGAAGTAATGCTAAAGAGTGTGGGGCTGGTTGAGATCAGGCTGTGGTGGACATAAATTTGAGCGGTTATACTCTAAAGGTAAGAAGATCAATGAGGAAGCTAATAGGATAGTCTAGTTGAGAAATCATGAAGCCTTCAATTGATTTAATGGCAGTGGGAAATGTGGTAATGGTGATGTGATAAACTTTGAGATAATTTTAGGAACTAGTATAGGTAGAAGTTGAGACAGATTGGAACTGGGATGAGGGAGACAGATACTAGGATCACTTCAGAGTATTTAGTTTGATTATCTAGGTCAGTGGTCGGCAAACTCATTAGTCAACAGAGCCAGATAGCAACAGTACTTCTTCAGAATAGACTCGCCCAGGCCGAAATCCGACTTCTGTGCATGGGCCACGAAGTTTCAATTGCACTGTACGCGTGCCCGCACGTGGTATTTTGTGGAAGAGCTACACTCAAGGGGCCAAAGAACCGCATGTGGCTCTCGAGCCGCAGTTTGCCGACCAGGGATCTGGGTGGTTCACTCAAGTATGGCTGGGAAGGTAAGGAATTCAATTTTGGGCATATCAGGTTTCAGGTGCCTGTTTGGAGTGATGATGATGATGATGATGGTGCTAGCTAGCTAACATTTATTGACTGTTTCTTTTTTTTTTTTAATATATTTTTTATTGATTTTTTACAGAGAAGAAGGGAGAGGGATAGAGAGTTAGAAACATCCATGAGAGAGATGGATCAGCTGCCTCCTGCACGCCCCCCAGTGGGGATGTGCCCGCAACCAAGGTACATGCCCTTGACCGGAATCGAACCTGGGACCCTTGAGTCCGCAGGCAGACGCTCTAGCCACTGAGCCAAACCGGTTCGGCAATTGACTGTTTCTTATAGGGCAGGCCCTATATCAGGGGTGGACAAACTTTTTGACTCGAGGGCCACAATGGGTTCTTAAACTGGACCAGAGGGCCGGAACAAAAGCATGGATGGAGTGTTTGTGTGAACTAATATAAATTCAAAGTAAACATCATTACATAAAAGGGTATGGTCTTTTTTTTTTTTAGTTTTATTCATTTCAAATGGGCCGGATCCGGCCCGTGGGCCGTAGTTTGCCCACGGCTGCCCTATACCATATGCTTTGCATGTATTAATTATTTAATTTTCACAGTTACCTTTTGAGGTTATATTTAAGATTATCCTCACTCTGTAAATAAGAAATCTGAGGCACAGAGATTAAATAAGTTACATTGACCAAGTTTCCATAGCTAGTAAGTGGTTTAGCCAGAACTTAAATCCAGGAAACCTGGTTCTTGAGTCCTTACTGTTAACCACTTCACTATATTATATGCCTCTCATTGATGATGGGGATGTTCATTAAGCAGTTAAATATCCAGGCCTGGCATGGCAACATGAGAGAGAACTAGGTTGCAAATATGGATTTGGGGAATTATGAGCACAAGTAGAAGCCATGAATGTCACCCAGAGAAAGTTTATAGTATAGAAATGGCAGGTAGATGCCCTAAAAATTAGTCAAATATATTCTTGAGTAGCGATCAATGTTGATAATGTAAAGGAGCTGTTTATAAGTAAAATTGATAAGAGAATGATGGCTAAGGTTACTTCATATGAGATTGTGTTACTGCCCATAGGGCACCAGTTAATGCATATTGTTCCCATGACAGACATTGCTAATTGAGCAGTGGCTGGCCTCAGTAAAGGAATCAGGAAGGGCTAGTGAGATAGGAGGAAAAGCTAGAGAGATTAGTGCAGTTGAAGCCCCAAAGGAGAAGGATTTATGAAGGAGAGGGAGCTCAATAGTACCAGATTGTGTTTTCCTTTTCATGACATGTTTTGGGAGCTTAGTGGAAAAGTGTTATATTTGGCAGTCAGATTCATTAGTGATCTCAGAGAGTGTGATATCAATGGAGCTGGGGGTGGGTGTAGGCAGCTATGATTATATTGATCCATAATCCAAGATTGTGGTTTCAATGCAGTTGTAATCCATAGAGGTAAGAAAGTGATAGAAGGACTTCAGGATCTAATTTGGTTGGGAAGGAAATGAAGTCAAAAGAGGAAGATAACTTGGAGGGAAGGAACCAAACTGGGGGGACAGTGGGGGGAAGCTGCTTTTATAGTGGAACCTTGGTTCTCAAACTTAATTCGTTCAGAAAGACTGTTCGAGAAGTGAATTGTTCTAAAACTGAATAATTTTCCCCATTAGAAATAATATAAATTGAATTAATCCATTCCAGACCCCCAAATGATTCTCTGTTTTAACCTTTCTTATATACAGTACATATCTAATGTACTGTTTAGTCTATAAATAAAAACTTCTTACCTTTGTAGAACCATCCCCTGCTAGCCTTAAATGAATTTTTAATATATCACTGCCTCTGAGATGCTATCACTGGCTAGCTACTTTTTGTTTATCCAAACAACAGTTTTCCTACCTATTCATTTGCATATGATTCTTGTTTTGTGAGCACTTTCACACCTTTAGCAACATTATGTCTTAAAATTGTGCTAATCATTGATTTAGCCAGCAACAAAAGCATTCTCTCCTTTGTTGCCTGAGAGATGCTTTTTGTGATGCTGAGGTTGTCAGGTCGAAAACTGAAGTTTTGGTCAACAACCGAGAGACATTTTTTTCTGTGAACCACTTGGTCGAGAACCCAATTGTTCGAGATGGGAGACGTTCAAGAAACGAGGTTTGACTGTACTCTTGCTTGTAAAAGGCTGTATTGGGGTATCAGAGCCAGCCAGCACTCAGACAGAGCTCGCTGATCTGCCCAGTGCCCAGGATGCTGTTAATTAGCACACTCATTAGGGCCACCCTACAGCATGAGTTGGATCTTGGCTGTATACATAGAAATTTTGGTGAGTTTTTCCAGGGTGAAATTTCTTTGGATCAGGGTTTTTCAACTTTCGGGCTGTTGATAGTTTTGGGCTGGATAAATCTTTGATGTGGGCATGGGAAGTTGTCCTATGCATTGTAGGTTGTTGAGTAGCATCCCTGGCCTCTACCCATTGGAGGCCAGCAGTGCCCCCACCTCCGTAGTTGTGACAGCCAGAAATGTTTCCAGACATTGCAGATATCCCCTGGTGGACAGATTCACTCCTGGTTTACAGTCACAACTCTAGATTCTTCTGGTTTTCCTCTAGGTCTTTTATAGATTTCCCTCACCTTCATTAACCCCTCTAGGCACTTCACCTCTGTTGGCTTGGAGAGTTGAGTTATTTCAGGCTTGTGACCTTTTCCCAAAAAATTTTCAGGCTGGAAATAAACCCTCACTAGAGGTGAGACAAAGAGGTATATTTCCCTATAAGTAAGTAGCCAGTTAGATACCTAAACCATTAAATGTTTTGGGGTTGTGGTATTTAGAAAAGAGTGTATAGTCAAACTTTAATAACTCTCATAAACTTTTATATCTCTTATCTCCTTGTACTACATTATTTGTATCTGTGTTTCTTACTAGCCTGGACTCCTTGAGGACAGGTATCCTTTCTTAATCTTTGCATACCAAACATCTTGCAGGGTGCCTGGCACATAGTAGATACTCAGTGAATGTTTGCTGAAATGTCAGTTATGTTGATAATTAGCTAAGTAGCTTAAACCTATAATTTTTCAGTGTCTCAGTTATCAGGCCTCACAAAGAGGCCAGAGTTCCCTTAATATTGTCAAATTCTGATTTGTGCTGAGAGAGTTATTTTATCCAGTAATTTCTATGTACACAGATCTCAGGTGTCTTCTGGAAGAATGGGAAATGGAATAGAATGACTTGCTGCCTTTTGAAAGATACCACAGGTCCTTTTAGCTCTACCTGGCACCCAGGGCTGACTGTTCTATAGGTAGAGTCACACTGAAAAATATAATTGAAGCCCTAGCTGGTTTGACTTAGTGGATAGAGTGTCGGCCTGTGGACTGAAGGGTCCCAGGTTCGATTCTGGTCAAGGGCACATGCCCGAGTTGTGGACTCAATCTCGGGTGGGGGCAGCTGATCCATGATTCTCTTTCATCATTGATGTTTCTCTCCCTTTCTCTCTGAAATCAATAAAAATATATTTTAAAATACATATATAATTGAAGCTGGAAAATAGGGTAAATGTAAGACAGTCAGCTACAAATCTAACCTATTTTATTGGATGAATGTTTTCTAGGCAGCTAATGAAATTATGAGCCCAATTGTGGCATCTACAATATAAGTATCTTTATAGACCAAAAGTAACATTTACAAAATTGATTGGGGGTTTTTTTGGTTTGTTTACATATTTACTCTTAGTGCAAATGTGTAAAATATTGCCGTGTTTTTGCTTTTTGGCTGAGCATTGATTTTAATTGATAGATAATGTACACCATAACATGAATAATTAATTCATAACTGTACATACAGTTCAGTAAATAGTGACACTAAAATTATTTCCCATCCTCCCTATGCTGTTGTGATAATAGTAGTGGTAGTGGTCTTAATATAAGTAGTTATATAAAACTCTTATGTAGCATTTACGGTGTGCCAAGCAAAATAAGTGCTTTACATATATTAACTCATTTAACCCACATAACAACCCTATGAGGTAGATACTATCATCCTCATTTTACTGATGAGGGATTGAATCACAGAGAGGTTAGTAAGTGACCACTCCCAAGTACAAATAACTAGTAAGTGGCAGGGCTAGGAATTGATCTGAGGCAGTCTGGCGCCAGGGTCTTTCCTTCTAACTATTTTACTGTACTGTACTTATATGACACCCATATAAGTAAAGGGAAATGTGAGATAAAAAATGCTTTTAACATCATTGTGGGCTCTATGGAACTTATTATTTGTTCATTCAGTGCTCCCTGTAGAATCAGTGATTACAGAGAGAACATTTAATTTCAAAGCATTCATCCCTCCTTTCAAACTAGTATTTTCAGATTTGTTCTCCATCTGAGAACTTGCATTTAGAAAAAGTACACTTGAACTTTTTAGTTTAATTGGCAGATCAAGAGCTTGCAGATGGGATATATTGCCTTTCAGTATTTATTTATTTATTTAAAAATATGTATTGATTACAGAGGAAGGGAGAGGGAGAGAAAGATAGAAATGTCAATGATGAGAGAGAATCATTAATCGACTGCCTCCTACTGGGGATTGAGCCCGCAACCTGGGCATGTACCCTGACTGGGAATGGAAATGTGACCTCCTGGGTTATGCATGGGTCAGTGCTCAACCACTGAGCCACACTTGCTGGGCTTGCCTTTGAGTATTTAGACTATTATATAAGAACTCTTATTGTAGCATTTATGGTGTGCCAAGCAGTAATTTGGATATCAC
>NW_005871270.1:61224-64959 GCF_000147115.1 Myotis lucifugus | reverse complement strand
CCTGTCATGCACAGAGCAGGGCGATCAGGGGGTTGAGGAGCTCCCCCCTGTCACGCACAGAGTAGGGCTGATAGGGGAGTTAGGGCACCACCCCCTGTCACACAAAGAGCAGGGCGGATCAGGGGGTTGGGGTGCCACCCTCTATCACCCACAGAGCAGGGCCGATCAGGGGGTTGGGCGCCGCAACTGTCACACTCAGGGCAGGGCCGATGGGGAGGTTATGGCTCTACCCTGTCACACACAGAGCAGGGCCTGTGTGTGTGTGTGAGGGGGGGTTGGGGCGCCGCACCCTGTCACACACAGAGCTGCAGGGCGATCAGGGGGTTTGGGCGCTGCCCCCTGTCACGCTGATCCGGTGCCAGGAGGCCTTGCGGTTCCGCTGATCCCGGTGCTGGGAGGCATATTACCCTTTTACTATATAGGATAGAGGCCTGGGAGCCGGCTGGTTTGCCCTGAAGGGTGTCCTGGATCAGGGTGGGGGTCCCCACTGGGGTGCCTGGCCAGCCTGGATGAGGGGATGATGGCTGTTTACAGCTGGTCACACACCCTTCAGGGTGGGGGTCCCCACTGGGGTGCCTGGCCAGTCTGGGTGAGGGGCTGAGGGCTGCTTTCAGGCTGGCGGTTGTTGACTGAAGCTCCCAACCGCTCCTTTTTTTCTTTTTCTTTTTTTTTTATTCTGGGCCAGCTTTAGCTCTGGCTCTAGCTCTGAGGCTTCCGCTGCTGATTGCGTTCTATAATCGAAACAATGTATAACTCCAGCTCTGAGATCCCGGCTGGCTGAAAGCTGGTTTCTGGGGTTTTGTTTAGCTTCTATATTTGTTACAAAGTTTCTTAGAGTTGCAGCTCAGAGGCCGGCAAGTCAGGTGGGGAACGTTGGAGTCTACAGTCACTGGAGCAAGCAAGCCTCATGTTCGCTTCCAGCTGCCTGGCTGCCGGCCGCCATCTTGGCTGACAGTTAATTTGCATAAGGATATGCTGATTAGCCAATGGGAAGGGTAGCAGTCGTACGCTAATTACCATGTTTCTCTTTTATTAGTGTAGATTCTTGTAGATAGCCAATCTAATACAGATTCTAAAATCCTTTCAGAGCCACTTAAATCCCAGGATGTGTAAGCATTTGAAGTAGAACTATGAGCAATGCAAAATGTTACCTTTCTGGAGACTTGTGATAAATAGAATAAATAAAACAGCCTATCCATGTTTAGAAGCTTAAAGTTCAGGCCAAAGAACCTCTAGTTAATCTTGCAGAATTAATTCTCATTTGGGCACTGATTTACATAACCTTTTCATTTTTAAGTCTGAGCTAATAGCCACGACAGGTATTCCTACTTTTCAAAAGTTTTCAGTAAAGCCACTTCACTTTTACAAGTAAGATCTACATTAATACCTGTTTTTGGTAACCAAACGAAATCTGAAGAGGATTTTTAATTAATTAAGAGGTTTTTAAATTAATGGTAATTGCTTCTTTGCCTTACACCATTTAATTTTATGAAAGGCTTCATAGAAATGCTCTTCTTTTGGATAGTGTGGGAAACCTGTACTATTTTTGTTTACTATAAGAAATCCAAAGAGAATTTTTGTTTTTATGAAAAAAGGCAAAAAGTGAAAATAGCATTCATCATTTGTTTTGCAGCAAGTTGTTATAAAGATAGCACCAGCCCTTTCCCTGGGAACTACACCTACCAGTTCAGTGTCGAGCCCTCATAGCTTCGAACAGTGTCTGTGAGCATCTGTGCTTTATCTCGATTTATTTTGTGTATCCATTAGTAAGATGTGTCCTAAGATGTCAGCAAAGCCTAAAAGAGCTTGTAAGGATGTTATGCTTAGTGTAAAACTGGATGCAAGTAAGCATTTCAATTGTGGTGAACAAAATAAAGACATTGTATATAGATTGAATTTGGGGTCTGGGAAAGATCAAAATTGTTCTCATATAAATTAATGATAATTGCTTCTTTGCTTTACCCCATTTTATCTTATGGAAAGTTTCGTAGGAACACTGTACTTTGGGAAAGTGGGGAAAACCTATATTTGATAAGAAAGCTGGTGTTCTATATTCTGCTTCCTTTGCCTTGGGTTTTGTGGATCTGGGTATGCTCTGGTTAGATCACATTTACTCTGGTGCTTTAGGTCAGTCAAGTGTTTGGCTGGAGGGAGGAGCAGATCACCATTTACACCCATCAAGTGTACAGTAAAGGAGACCTATGACATTCTCATGCTAATTTTCTCTCTCCTAGGTTTATGAAGGCCTAGACATCATTACCAACAAGGTTTCTACCCAAGAGCAGAGACTATGCCAGCACCACATGATCAGCTTTGTGGATCCTCTTGTGACAAATTACACAGTGGTGGACTTCAGGAACAAGGCAACTGCTGTGATATCCTTAGGAAAGACAGCAACTAGGCTTGATGGATGGCAAGGCAGCCCAAGCCAAGAAAGAAGTTTTCTTTCTAGTGACAGTTTCTTCTAAGCAGGGGCACGCAAGACCTCACTACCAATAGGGAGCATCCCATCAGCACTATGTGGATTGAAAGATATGGTGTCCTTGTTACTCAAGTCTTGTCCTCAGACTGCAACATCAGCATCCCTTGAGAGCTTGTTAGAAATGCTGAATTTGGGCCTCACTTCATATGAATCAGAATCTGCATTTAACAAGAGTACCAGGTGATTTATATGCACATTAAAATTTGAGAAGCACTGTTTTAGTGGAGAGAACATTGATTTAGGACCAGAAAAATCTGTGTTCCAGCCTTAGAGCCACCTCTTTTGATCGTGTGAATTTTATTGGTTAAAGTATTTACCTCACTGAGCTTCAGTTTTCCACCCTTAATTAATTTATAAACATAATGGACTTCCAGTTAGGATTTCAAAGGGATATTTGGAGTAGGAATGATGGGACAGGAAAAAAATTGTTCTGGGTAATACCAGCAATTTTTGAAAAAGGAATAGTATAAGGGGGGGGCGGGGGGAGCTGTTTATATATTTTAATGTCCAGACTGCATTTAACATCTGGAGAGCCAGATACTAAGACATTAAAAATTCATAATAATTAGAATAGCATGGAAATTATATACTATACAAACTTATGGCACAGAATAGAAAATTCAGATACAAATTCAAATGGGCATATATATTAGCTTATTAAGATAGAATTTAAAAATAGTGAACAGTGCTCACTTCGGCAGTATGTATAGGTACTGAAATTAGAATGATACAGAGAAGATTAGCATGGCCCCTACACAAGGATGACATGCAAATTTATGAAACAGTCTATATCTAATAAAATAAAATAAAATAAAATAAATGAAGAAATAATACAGTAGTTAATAATTATTCCTGAGACAGTTCATTGTTTTGGAAAAAAATAAAACCAAGTCCTCTTTATATATGACATGATTTCAGAGTTAAATATGTATATCTATATATATAAAGAGCTAGGGGCCGTCACATCAAAAACAACTGAACGGACGACCGAACAGGCTGCGTGGGGTGACCAGGCCGGCAGGGGGGTCAGTGAGGGACGACCAAACGACTGAGCAGCAGGCTGCGTGGGGCGACCAGGTCGGCAGGGGGGGTCAGTGAGAGATGATCAAATGACTGAGCAGCAGGCTGCATGGGGCGACCAGGCCAGCAGGGGGGACAGTGAGGGGAGACCAGGCCGGCAGGGGGGACAGTGAGGGGCGACCAGGCCGGCAGAGGGGGCAGTGAGGGGCGATCAGGCCAGCGGGGGGGGGGGG
>NW_005871270.1:9125-60836 GCF_000147115.1 Myotis lucifugus | reverse complement strand
ATCAATGATGAGAGAGAATCATTGATTGGCTGCCTCTTGCATGCCCCCTCCTGGGGGATTGAGCCTGTAACGCAGGCATGTGCCCTGATTGGGAATTGAACCATGACCTGGTTCATGGGTTGAGGCTCAGTCATTGAGCCACACCGGCTGGGCAGAAAAGGAAAATTGTTAGAGTTGAATATGTAAGGATTAAGAATTTGTATTGGCAAGAATGTGTATCAGCTAGAACTCCTAGGTATCTACTTAGAGAAACCTTGTCACAAGTATACCCAGAGATATGTGGTAGATTTCATTCTATAATAGCATTCCTCTAAGCAGCAAAAACATATAAACACTGTAATTCCTACTTACAGAAGAATGTATAACATTTGCTTTGTTCATATAAGTTTACTTTTTCAGCAGTGAAAATGAATAAATTATCGGTACATGCATCAATCAATGTGGAAGAATCTCAAAAACAACATAAAATATGAAAATTATAGAAGGATATATACATGTTCATGCCATTATAAAGGTTAAAAGGCAAACAAAACTGATCATAATTATATATTGTTATATATTGACTGTGTATTTTATATATTAATGTGTTAATATATACACATCAGTAGTAATGTAGAGAGAAACAAGGGAATGATGAAAAACAAATACCCTTCCTTTCCCTGAAATAACTCAAGATAGTGGTTCCCTCAGAGAGAGGAGAAGTTGGGGGTTGAGATGGGAATGAATACACAGAAACTTCAAAGGAATGACTAACATTCCTTTTCTTACATTGGGTTCATTAGTATTTGTTTATTACTGGGCTTCATAATTCACATATGTCAAAATGTTCTTGTGTATATATTGGATATTTTATAATTTAAAAAAAAAGGGGAGCCGAACTGGTTTGGCTCAGTGGATAGAGCGTTAGCCCGCGGACTGAAGGGTCCCAGGTTCGATTCCGGTCAAGGGCATGTACCTTGGTTGTGGGCGCATCCCCGGTGGGGGGTGTGCAGGAGGCAGCTGATTGATTTCTCTCATCGATGTTTCTGACTCTCTGTCCCTCTCCCTTCTTCTCTGTAAAAAGTCAATAAAAAATATATTAAAAAAAAAGGGGGAGCCCTAGCCGGTTTGGCTTAGTAGATAGGGCGTCAGCCTGTGGACTTGAAGGGTCCCCGGTTCGATTCCGGTCAAGGGCACATGCCTGGGTTTCAGGCTTGATCCCTAGTGGAGGGGTGTGGGAGGCAGCTGATCAATGATTCTCTCTCGTTGATGTTTCTATCTCTCTCCCTCTCCCTTCCTCTCTGAAGTGTGTGTGTGTGTGTGTGTATTAAATGGGGAAAACAGCCCACCATAAATAAAATTAAAAAACACACTACAGCCTGGCCGGTTTGGCTCAGTGGATAGAGCGTCAGCCTGCGGACTGAAGGGTCCCAGGTTTGATTCCAGTCAAGGGCACATGCCTGGGTTCCAGGCTCGATCCCCAGTAGGCGGTGTGCAGGAGGCAGCCGATCAATGATTTGCTCTCATCATTGATGTTTCTATCTCTCTCTCCCTCTCCCTTCCTCTCTGAAATCAATAAAAAATTTTTTTCAATAAGAATATTTAAAAAAACAATAAAAAAAAAAAACAGACTACAAACCAGGGGGAAAATATTGTAACACAGGAAAGGTAAGATGTTAATATACTTAAATATGAAGAACTCTTATGAATCAGTACAAAAATTAAAGGTCATGAGTACTAATTCACAAAGAAGAAATAGAAATGGTGATAAACATGAAAAAGGGTTTGTCCTTATTGTTAATCAGGACCATGCAAATAAAAATAATGAGATTTTTTTTTTTTTCCCTCTCAAAGGGCAGAGATTTAAATGTGGATAATAATTCTTGCCCTACCTGCTCTACAAGGCAGTTGTATCAGATGAGATAAATTATATGAAAGCCCTTTGGAAATTAAAATAAATCACCAAAGTACATTGTTGCTATAGGACAATTTGGTTGTTCAGGAAGAACTTAAAGAAAATGGAGAGATAATTAAAATTTCCAAAGGGCAGCAACAATAGGGATGATTTAATTTAATCAGGTCATTTATAGGATTGGCGATGTAGTGAATTTAGGTAAGAACCTACAAGCAGAGTTCAAAATTGAAAGTATCTTCAGAAGTAGCCAGTCAGCCTTCTTTTTTTTAAAATATATTTTATTGATTTTTTACAGAGAGAAAGGGAGAGGGATAGAGAGTTAGAAACATCCATGAGAGAGAAACATCCATCAGCTGCCTCCTGCACACCCCCTACTGGGGATGTGTCCACAACCAAGGTACATGCCCTTGACCGGAATCAAATCTGGGACTCTCCAGTCCACAGGCCAACGCTCTATCCACTGAGCCAAACTGGTCAGGGCCAGTCAGCCTTCTTGATTAGACAGATGAAGGTACTAGATACTGAGGCCCAGACAGAGGGTTTTGCCCAGGATCACAGTAGTTTCATGGCTTGTGCAAACAAGTTAAACTTTTTCACTCCATGTCTCCTACGACCTATTTCCCTCCCTCTTTTCCACTCTCCCCCACTTCTGCTATCTCACTGTTTTTAGCCTTTCCTTTTTGTTTTCCTTGTCCTTTTTCCTTTTGTTAATTATATATTTGAAGTTTTATTACAACTACTGTGTAATTGTATACTTCCTGTACTTAATTTAAGGAGGGCAATATAGAATTTATCTTTAAAAAAACACATGTTTTTTCTATATGATCCTTGATTGCTAACATCTTTCCACCCCACCCCAACTTCTTAAAGGTTAGTGGGCTTCTAATAGAAAAGAGATCATCTTTGTCTGTGCACTCTGACTGGCTGGCAAGGGAAAGAAGTGTGTAAATGAGTCTTTGTTTGGGTTGAAAGTCTCTTTTTATCAATTATTCTCAGAAGCAAAGCCTTCTTAAAGCAGATAATTACCTGTTCAACAGAGTTCTAAAGAAAAGAATTCAAAGTAGCAGAGACATAAAAACAATAGTGACTAAAGTAAATTATAAATTGAATGCTGACACAATTGAAAAGATATTTCAGGCATTGTGATTGGGGACTTACTTTCGTTGTCACATTTAATCCTCATAAGAACTCATGGGGATTTTTACAGGTGAGAAAACTGAAGCTCAGGTTGAATAACATGCCCAAGAACTGGAACTGGTCATTGAAATCTGTTTGTCGTTAGAACCAGTGCTTCTCAGTTTTTCTAGTGGAGTCTCAAGTGGCTGAAATGTGCACTACTACCACATAATGGGAAGACCGAGTCTAAATCACGTCTCGGAACCGATGTGTATTTTGCCTTAGAAAGCAAAGTCAGACGTCACCTTGGTGGCTCCTGAGCAGCTGACACTTGGTCTGTGAGAGTCCTTGGACTTGTGCTCATTAAGCTGATTGGAATACCAAGCAACCTTTGAATTTTAGCAGCAAGGCCTAGAAAGTTCTAGAATTGGAAATAATTACAGTCATTTGTGTTTCTGGTTTATGAAAGTCCCTCCAGAACTGATAGGAAATAATTCTGAGAACTCATGGGAAACAGTGAAGACTAGTATCAGTTCCAAGTGAATGTGGTTTTTTGCTAATACCCTCCTTTCTGAGTGAGTCAGGATTCTCTTCTGAAATTAAATATTGTGATGTCTTTCTTAATATTCACATTGAAGATATATTTGCCCGACACAAAATTCCTATTGTCGTGGGAGGAACCAATTATTACATTGAGTCTCTACTCTGGAAAGTTCTTATCAGTGCTAAGGTATGTTTAGTTCACTTGTAAGTCACAAGAAAATGGGCTCTTTTTTCTTACCAGCTAATTTTAGTGGAAGGACTCTTGCCTATTTCTTATACTCAGCAACTGTAATTTTCAACTTAATATTCTGAAGCAAATGCCACCTCCATATGTGAAGTGTGCTCCTCCAGGCAGGCCTAAGGGCAGGGGCTGTATGTGGGAAAAATGCTCCTCTGTGGATTAATTAGCATCTCCATATAGTTAGCAGTGCACTAGTCTGATTCAGCATTTCCTGGCTGTAACAATCTATGTGTCAGGGAGATATCCAATACTAACCTTTCTTACAGAGATGCTATTGCATAGGGTGGGACTTCGCAAACTATAGTGTGCTGGCCATTCTGATCTACTCTTTGGTCACATTTGCTGGGAACACTAGACTCCTGGATGTCTTACCTATTTGTATTCCTGACAAGGAAGCAGGGTACCAGAGTATGTCCCCTTCCTCTTATTTGTTGTGGCCTCACAGCACTACCCTGACGTATTGGAATTTTCTGTTTATGATCTGCCTCTCACTGTATGGCAAGACCTTCCGAATCATCTCTATTCTGTATTTCTAACATTTAGCCGAGTGCCTGGTACACACACTGTCTTGGTGCTTATTGAATTGTTGAGTTAAATTTACTTATAAACCTTCATTTAATAGCCCCAGGAGATGGGCACTGAGAAAGAGTTTGACCGGAAAGTAGAGCTTGAAAAGGAAGATGGCCATGTACTTCACAAACGCCTAAGCCAGGTGGACCCAGAAATGGCTGCCAAGCTGCACCCACATGACAAGCGCAAAGTGGCCAGGTAAGAAAGCCCGGGCCCACTGACCCCTGAGTTCCTTTAGAGTTAGAGGATAGTCAGTTCTTCAGTGTGCCTGGGTGATGAGAGAGAGGTTTGATAATAGTATTTAGTGGAGATTGATGAGTTACAGCTTAAAAGGTTAGGAGGCCCTGAGTTACTGCCGCAGACCAACTCCCTCAATAAATAGTTGTACCCTACTTTGTTGTTACATTTAAAATACATATACAATATAGTTTTTGCCTAGGGCCTATGTAATCTTGCTTCATTTTCTGTTTGATCTTTGCTTGTATAACAGTTTTCATATAAATTTTTCTGGCATGCAGTAGGTTTACATTGTGACTTGGGTTTCATAATTGATTGTGCAATGCTGAGTTCTGCCCCAACAGCTTTCCCAGTGGGAGGCAGAGTTATAAACTGTCTCATAGATCAGCTCACCTTTACACATGGAGATTTTCTTAAGGGAAGAGAGAGGTGGTGCATGAACTCATAAGGTCATGTTTTCTTAGGTTGTTTTGAAATTGCAGCCTCATGTGTTGGCTGTATTTTTCTGTGTTGGGAGTATCTGGCAGAGTAGAAGATCTAACGAAGTACCAACTATGTGGATGGTTATAAAGATTAAATATGGCAACATGTGGTATTGATAGGGATTATGAAGTGTTCCACTCAAATGAATGTTCTAGATCATGTTACTGAATTCTTTTTTCATTATTCCCTCCCACCCCACCTAGAAGCCTTTTTAGAATTGTTTTTCCTAATTATGCCCCCTTCCTTCTTCACACCAATGAAATTTTAATACTGGAGAATTATGTGTTTTTTTGGGTTTGGTTGCCCTTTGGAGGGACACACACCTCGTATTAGGTAAGGGTTGTTTTTGCCTCTTTGAGGGCAATATCACCCTGTTGATAATACATAGTTTAGTAGATAAATGAAGGTTATATTTTCTAGTATCCAAACATTTTACTTAAACATTTTAATAAGAATCTTTAAAAAATTTTTTTTTGAAAACTCAGGAACATTATGATGAACATTCATTTTTATATTGTTTTATGATATGATTCTGGAGCTTGGTTTATATTTTCCTCTCCTTTTATCAAGTAGTTCTCTCTTATCACCTCTCCTCATTTTCTACTTCTAAACTAGTAATGAGTTGAGAACTGTGTCTTCGTAGGAATCAATCAAGTCTAAGTAAGAGCTCTAGAATCTGTCTGTACAGAGGATTGGAGGACTTTTTCATCTTTCTTTTAGTTTGAGCCTGTAGTCTAACCTCCAGAAAAGTGAGATATTGTCACTATACATTTTTTCCTCATAGATCCTCTTTGAATGACCAGTGATGTGAAATAACAAGGGGTCTTTACTCTTGTACTAGGGTTTCAGGAAGTAGAATTGGGTCAGGAAGGGAAAGATCACTTTCACGCTGATAACTTACAATCACCCAGAGTGGTAGAGTATAGAATTGGGAGTTAAATTACCTAGTGCCGCGTAACATAACAGATACTGACAGAGTGTATGGTGGCTTAAGAGTAAGTATGTGAGTTCTTTTTTCATTGGTCTTTGTGCTAGTAGAATACTGAATTAGTCAGAATTTTAGACATATTTTAAAAGAAAGTTGATGAGCTGGCTATACAACATACTTTTCTACTGTGGGAAAGGCATTCTAGCGAGACTAGACTTGTTAGCTTGTAACAAAGTGTCCCAAACAAGTTCTTTTACTGCTTACCTGAAAGTAAGTCCCATTTTGTATGTATAGAAGAAACCTGTTGTTTCTGAACCTGTTTAACTGATTTCAGAAAAATTGATGTGTGTTTAAAGGAACAGTATTATTTCTTACTTTACCTAAAGTTTTCTTAGGACCCCTTTCTGAATAGCTATAGAATCATAGTAACCTGGACTTTCATATCTTCATGGGTTATGCAGTGAAAGTGAGAATGAGACGTTTTATAATAAACACCCTCTCTCCTTGAGAATTAATATTTCCTAATAGTTTTTATGGCTTTTACCCCCTCCTTCCCCTCACCCCCAAATGACTTAGGAGTTTGCAAGTGTTTGAAGAAACGGGAATCTCTCACAGTGAATTTCTTCATCGTCAACATGCAGAGGAAGGTGGTGGTCCCCTTGGAGGCCCTCTGAAGTACCCTAACTCTTGCATCCTCTGGCTTCATGCTGACCAGTCAGGTAAAAGCCCTTTGATGCCCTAGAGTTCTTTCGAGTTAGATCTTACAGTAATTATTACTATATATAACATGCTTACAACCATGAGTGGCTCATAATAAACACGAAATAAGTATTACTTATTAATTTTATTTTCATTTACCATTATTTGTTGACTTAGTAAGGCACAGTAAGGCCATTCCCCTAAGTGTCTATCTGGAAAGGGAGTAAGGGCAGCCCTGGCACCAGGATAAGATATCAAGGGTGGGATAAGATGGGACAAGTGGGATGGAAGAGAGATTGCTATCCAGGGAAGAGCCAAAGGAGAAAGCTAAAGAGAAGGGAGGCTCCTGTGGAAGAGGTTGAAGTGTCAAGTATTCTGCATGGTACTTGGATTTCAGAGATGAATATGAGACACAGTGCCTGCTCTTAGTCTGGTGGGGCAACAAATAATGAGATAGATACTACATTGTGATAAATGTTGGCTGGAAAGTGATGAGCATTCTCTGCGGGGGAGTCAGGGACCAATCTGTATAGGTAACCTATGAGCTAGGTCTGGAAAGGTGAGATTATTTTGAGAATAGGCAGTATAGTGTGGTTATTAAGAGCACGGTCTCTGAGCCGGACTGTTTGGGATTCAGATTCCTAACCCATCATCTTCTAGCTATGTGAGTTTTAAAACAAGTTAGTTTACCTTTCTGTGCCCCCCATGTTCTCTCCTGCAAAATGGAGATAATGTTTCAGTACATATCTCACTGCTTCGTTGAGGATTAGTTGAGTTAACCCTTTGCACTCCGCTGTCCCCTCTCAGGGGACATCGGAATTCTAGCATATCACTCGGATGTCCCCTCTCAGGGGACATTGCAGTTTATTAGTGATTACGGGGAATTGAGTTATTTCAACGCAACTTTTTGAGACATGCATGTTTCCCTGAAGTTTTATCTTGAAATGGCACAAGAAATTAAATCAAAATATCGTAAAATTACTAAGATATATACAAGAAATGTCAGCGGGTTTTGTGTCGGATTAAACAATAAACTACATATTCCCGATGTGGGACAAAGAAAACGGGACTGCATTGTGTGTTCTAACAGGAAAACACCTGGTGGCAGGCGTCAAACCACTTATTACTGTCAAACATGCACTAATCAGCCTGCAATGCATATTGGGGAGTGTTACAAAACTTATACTGTACAAAATTATAAACAATAAAATATTGTTTTTTTTGCAAATATACATTCCTCGATGTCACCCAATTCATATAAGTCCAATATCATTATAATACGTTACTTGGTTCCAAAATTATACTAAATAATACGAGGGTCTGTAAATGCACGTTTCCGCCGCAAAGTAGCGTCGAGTAGCTGGTAGCCAATGTCCAGAATGGTTCGGAGTGCAAAGGGTTAATAATATAAAGTACTGAGAATGTGCCTGACACATCTAGAGTCCTCAATACATGCAAACTTTTTAGGAAGACAGAAACATGGGTTAGTTCCATTGCAGGCAATGAAATAGCAATGGCAGAGATGTAGAAGAGCATGACTGAAATGGTGAAAATTTATTATGAATTTTAGTTATAAATTTATGGAAAAAGATAATGTTTTCATAATGAAAAAAGTTTTTAAAGAGATTTTTTAAAATTGATTTTTAGAGAGAGTGGAAAGGAGAGAGAGTGAAACATAGATGCGATAGTGAAACATCCATCAGCTGCCTCCTGCACTCCCTCTGTGGGGATCAAGCTTGAATCCCCCACCATGTGCCCTGATTGGGAATTGAATCTTTTTATGCAAGGGACAACGCCCAACCAACTGAGCCACACTGACCAGGGCCATAATTAAATTTTTGTAAATTAAAATATGTCCTGTAATTTAGCATAATATAATGGTATCTGATTTATAATAAAGTTGTGTTTGACCACCGCATCTGAATGATTATGACCTCTTACTCAATTGTCTGGCGCAGTAGTTCAGGATACACTGAGGATGGCTTTGGACTAAAGTTCCTTGTTCCTATCGAAGGAGTCATCTGAGAATTCTTAAATGTGAAATAACACAACGTTAGAGTAACAACTATGATGAAAAAAAGTAAGGGTAAACCAGGGGGCTCTCAGCTGCCTCTGAAATAAACTGGAAATACATTCCACGTGAGAGTAAAATATTTGTTCTCCTTTCCCTAGCTGGTTTGGTTCAGTGGATAGAGCGTTGGCCTACGGACCGAAGGGTCCGGGTTCGATTTGGTCAAGGGCATGTATCTTAGTTGCATGCTCCTCCCCAGCCCTGCCGGGGCGTGTGTAGGAGGCAACCAATTCATGTGTTTCTCTCACATTGGTATTTCTCTCTGTCTTTCCCTCTCTCTTCCATTCTCTGAAAATCAATGGAAAAATATCCTTGGGTAAGGATTTAAAAAATAAATAAATGAAATAAAATAAAAAATATTTGTTCTCCCTAAAAGGTGCAATTGTATGCTTTCTCTTTATATAATAAGAAGATGTGTGTTTCATTCTGGCTGTTTTTATTGGAGTTGCAGAGTCTTAGAGTGACTAAATGTCATATGAAATGAATATCATATAACTAGAGGCCCAATGCACGAAATTCATGCAAGAGTAGGCCTTCCTTTCCCGGGCTGCTGGCACCCAGGACCTGGGTTTCCCTCCGGCTGCTGGCACCCGGGACCCAGGCTTCCCTCACAGACCCGGCTTCATCCAGAAGGTCTAATTAGCATATTACCCTTTATTATTATAGATCTTTGGACTTTGAACCCTTTCTTCCATTTGCACAAATTCTATTCTTTGTGCAGCATGTCCATTCATCATGTAAGTATATAGTACACACCTACAACAGGCTTACTGGTGATGGGTTAATTTGATTGAAGTTCTAGATGAGCGCTTGGATAAAAGGGTGGATGACATGCTTGCTGCTGGGCTCTTGGATGAACTAAGGGATTTTCACAGACGCTATAATCAGAAGAAAATTGAAGAAAATAGGTGAGGATTTGACTTACTACTTTAACCTACTCTCCATCCTTTGCTTATGGTCAAAAGACTATATAAACATAATACTGGCTTTGGATCTTTTTGTTTGTTAGCCTTTGTCCTTGGCAAGGCTTGTTTGAGGAGGTTTGGTGTACTTGTTACAGTTGCAGTTTTCTAATCTGTCAAGCATTCTCAGGAGTTAATTTTCAAGGGAAGTAACCTGGCAGCTGGTGGGGGTGGTGGAGGAAGGAGTTCAGAGAAGCAATAACTGCTAAGGATCTCAATTTCCTCATCTGAGAGATGAAATGGCTCAGCTAGATCATCTCCAAGGCCCCTGCTAGTGCTCAGATGCAATGGCTCATCTGCTGATGCTCTCCTGTTCCCAGCCAGGACTATCAACATGGTATCTTCCAGTCAATTGGCTTCAAGGAATTTCACGAGTACCTGATCACTGAGGGAAAATGCACACCAGAGACTAGTAACCAGCTCCTAAAGAAAGGTGTGAATTTCTCCATTTAACCTAGCCATGGACATCCTTGGGTGACAGAGTTCCCTGCTGGTATGGTCTGAGAAAGAGCTAAGGCTAGAAGAGTCCCAAATGGCCTGCAGCTCAGAATTAAGATTTTTGTCGATCAAGTGTCCCCTAGTGTGCTGCTGTGGCTTCTGTTCTCTGATGCTGGGCTGGATGGGCCTTCCTTTTGGCAGGGTGAAAAGTACTTAGAGGTTCTTATATCTACTTTATCTTTCAGGTATTGAGGCCCTGAAACAAGTGACTAAGAGATATGCCCGGAAGCAAAACCGATGGGTTAAAAATCGTTTTTTGAGCAGTAAGTCTCATGTTTTTCCTTATCCCCTGGGTCTGTTTTCAATAGACTATAGATGCCCTCAGCTCACCCAGAAAATGAACTTCAATTTCTGGACCTGTATTAAGATTGGAGACATGACCTGGGTGGGTGTCTTGCATAATTGATCGTCCAGGGATATTTTCTTGTGATGTCTCAGAAAACAAATCTTTCCAATGAGAAGTCTGCCTTATGCCTTGAACATATGCATGCTGGCTGCAAACTGGGAAGAGCAAAATAGCAACATCTTAGCAGAGTTGGTGCTCAGGGTTGTTTTAGGTTCTAATTTTGAAGAGCAATCAAATTTCTGTAGGAAGGCTTTCCTAATTAAAATGGTTTTGGGGCCAGATGAGCAGTATAAAAAGACAAAACCTTCACCATAGTGTTCTGTGTTCAGATATGTGGTGCTTCAAACTGCTTCACCTTTAATTTTAGTTGGATAGCACTATTTTATTTAAAACTTTATCTTTGTTGTTGAAAGTATTATAGATGTCCCCCTCCTTTTCCCCGTTGACACCCTCCACCCTGCACCTGCACCCTAGATGGCACTTTCTTGTTGTTGTTAATACTCACCCGAGGATATTTTTTTCATCAATTTTTTTGGAGAGTGTGGAAGGGAGGGAGGTGGGGTAGTGGGGGCGGGGGAGAGACAGACAGATCCATGCAAGAGAGACACATGACTGGTTGCCTCCCACCTGCCCCTTGACTGGGGCCCAGAATTGAGCCTGCAACCCAGGTATGTGCCCTTGACTGGGAATTGAACCTGTGATGCTCAACCACTGAACACATGGGCTGGATAGCACTTTTAAGGAAAAGGAAAGGGAAATCTCATTTATTTGATCCTTGGTACTAAACTTGGTGCTATACATAAGTTATTCTGTCTTCCAGGTAGTTGTTATTCTTTTATTTTTGCAGGTAAGGAAATGGAGGTTCAGACAGGTTAAATAACTTGCTAGGAATCTCCTAGCTATTAAGCAATAGAGTATTGAATGCAGGCCTGATTCTGAAGCCCATGCTCTGCTTTCCACCATTCTTCTTGTTTCCTTTAGCTATAACTTTAGCTAGACAGCATTTGTATTGGCCTTGGGTAAGAGATTGTGTGCTTATTAAGATACTAGAGGCCCAGTGCTCGAAATTCCTGCATGGGTAGGGTCCCTAGGCTTGGCCAGCAATTGGGGCCGGCCTTCTGGCTGCCAGCCGGGGCCTTCCTTCATTTCACGCCGCCCCCTGGTGGTCAGTGCACATCATAGCAAGCAATCAAACTCCCGGTCTCCCGGTCGAACTCCCAAGGGGACACTTTGCATATTAGCCTTTTATACATATAGATTAAGCATAAGTGAAACCCCAGTTTCATCTTGTGGGCACTTTTAAAATATGCTTCTGAATCATCCCCTGTTTACCTTTTACTTCTGCTTTCAGTTCAGATAAGGGCAGCGAGGCCTTCCACCCTGCTCCTCAGTGCCTCTGAACATAAACACCTTGATTCATGTTGTTGACCACCAGATTGCTGAAGTTCTCTCCCAGCTCTCACTCTCTGACAGAGCTCTCCATTGTTGTTATGGTGCCAAGAGGCTCTTGACACTTTCTTCTACTTATCCTGCTTTCTTTGCATGTCCTGTTAGATAGAGGAAGCCTGAGTCAGCTGAAATTGAAGTTCACTACTATGAATTTCTAATGCAGCTTCTCTTCTCCCCAGGGCTACAATTAGTCTGTAACAAAAGATGTTTTTTTGTAATGATTTGGAGCTTCCTTCTGTGGTAAAGCCACAATAACTCCCCCATCTCCGAGTCAGGAGGGGTTGATGGCACAGTGCATCATATGCCCATTCCTCATTCATGCATATGCCCGCACAGTCCTGGTGCTAGTGTGAAAGGCACAGCTGCCCTGCAAATCAGGAGCTGTGTGTGATTGGCCAGGGCTGGTCTGCTGGGATATGGTTCTGGCAAGAAGCCAGAGGGACTTCCCCACCCCAGCTTGGCCTTGGACTTAAGCCAGGAATAGCAGCTGGGAGCCGAGAACTTGTTGAAAGGTGCTTAGACAGGGCACAGAAGCCCAACAAAGGACTTAGAGGGAAAGGAAAATATAGAGTGGCCTGGAAACAGGTGCAGAGCTTAGCCAAGGCCAGGTGTGCTGTGGATGCTGCCTGCGCCCTCCCAGTCTCACCTTTCCGTGTGGTGGCAGGTGCAGCCCAGTCCATTTTAAGAAGAATCTTATTTGTGGTTGGCACAATCAAAAGGCTAGCACCTGCCTGCCGTTGGCATCCTGAGGACTTTGATGTTTTGTCCATGGGGCGATGCTCTTTGCCTTTAGGCAACTGACTTAACCTAGCTGTGGAAGGCAATTCAGTGTGTCCACAGACTGGGGAAGCTACCAGCAGAGACCAAACCTGGTTGGCTCAGATGGATGAAATGCCTATAGCTGTATTCTTGGCTACCTCTGGTCTCATCTCCATTCAGAAGTACTTCAAGCTATTAGTTTATTTCCTCCTGTGCTGTACTGTCTTTACATTATAGCCCACACAGTGGTTATGAGAGCTGTTGCTCTATATTGTTTTCCTTTCTGATTTGGAAGATCCTACACTCGAGACTCTGGATTATATAGCTAGACTTGTTGGCTGCAGACCAGTCAACCTTCTAGGTCTTTCTTGAATTGAAGTCCTAGAAGCAGAATAGATTAGGTCTTGGGGGCTGACCTCTCACAGCTTTTCTTTGTCATCTTTAGGACCTGGTCCCAGTGTCCCCCCAATATATGGCTTAGAAGTATCTGATACCTTGAAGTGGAAGGAGTCTGTTCTTGAACCTGCTCTTGAAATTGTGCAAAGTTTCATCCAGGTGATTATTATCATGGTACTGTCTATTGTCTGGTTTTCAAACAACTTTCCTTAGCTTATACCTTTGTTGCTGTGTTGGGAACCAAGCCTTCTTTTCCGTGGAATAGAGCAGAAGGGCTGGCTGCTTTTAGATCCCTGGAGGCTGTGTTTCTACTTTCACATTCAGAAAGGTTGTTGCTAAAATCTGTTCACAGTCCACCTGCTCTCTGGGATGAGAAAAAAGAATCTTGGGACTATCCCTCTATCCTTAATATCAGAGAGTGATATCCAAGTCTCTCTGAATTGAATGCTTCTCTGCCACCCCACCCCCTTTGTTATTTCAGGGCCGTAAGCCTGACGCTGCTCCAGTAACGATGCCATACAGTCACACGGAGAACAAGAGAAGTTCTCGCATGTGTGACCTCTGTGGTCGGATCATCATTGGGGACCGTGAATGGGCAGGTAGAGTCTGGGGAATGGCACAGAGAAATCTGTAAGGGTGTGTCACACGAACTTCATGAAATTCAAGGTCTTTGCTAGGTTGAATGCTAGAGTCTGCGTATTTGTAAAGGGAGGGCCAGATTCCTCTGAGAGCCTGTACTCAAATTTCATGGCTATCTTCCCAAATTGGACAGTTATCTCTGTATTCTGAATTTCAAAGGAAGATCATATGCCCTCAGCTAGAGTAGATATTTTATACTAAAGGGTCTACAGTTAACTTTCCAGAGTCCTTTGTGGTCTTGCCTTATAGGAGTTCCTTGGCCTTTCATGTTCAGACCTCAGTGGGACGGGGTAGGATTTTAAGGGAGGCCAGGTAACTCACCCAAACAAAGGTGGGAAGGAGCAGGAAGTGCAGTTACTCTTCCTGAGTACATTCTTCAGAAGTGGTGTCTCTTCAGTAAATTTTTTTTAATATATTTTTATTGATTTCAGAGAGGAAGGGAGAAGGAGAGAGAGATAGAAACATCAATAATGAGAGAGAATCATTGATCGGCTGCCTCCTGCATGCCCTCCACTGGGGATCGAGCCCGCAACCTGGGCATCTGCCCTTGACCAGAATCGAACCTGGGACCCTTCAGTCCGCAGGCCGACGCTCTATTCACTGAGCCCAACCAGCCAGGGCTCTTCAGTAATTTTTAAGGTAATGTTGAAATGGTGGTGGTTGTTAAAACTGATGAAAAGTGGTAAGGGAGACTTAACATTCAGCCTAGCAAAGTGTGACAGCAAGGCTATCAGTCATGTATAAAGAAGGTGGTTATGGATAACGTCTCCTTTATAAGGTACTTCTGACCAACCAGGAATCAGCTCTGCGTGGAGGCTCCGCTCTGTTTTAGAGCCTGGATCTGCCTCTGCCAGAGTCACACTGCACTCCCTGCCGGATTTCTATAGTCACCCAAAGGGCCTTAGCCTCCAAGCCTTGAATTTATATCACATTTAGAAACTTGTTTAAGGCTCACTCCTTTTATGCACAGCTGGATTACCTAATGGCTGGAATCCTTCTGTTCAGAGTACTGCTTTGCATGGGATTCTTTTAGAAGTTGATTTTTCTCCCCATACCAACCAGTAGAATGATTAGTTCTATTAACTGGTAACTCTGGCAAAATGAACTCCATTGTCAGAGACTGGGGACGGCTGTGATTGCCCAAGCAGCAGAAGAAGCCTCGATTGTCATTGGTTTATAATGATGAAAGGGGAAGAGAGAGAGAGAGTCTGATTGTTTTTTCTAAAGGAAACTTAGTGGTTCGATTTGTCCAGTGTCCTTCAGGGGTAGCCTTAGAGAAGCAACATTTGTGAGCCTTTGTGAGCTTAGCTTGTATAAGCCCTTCTATAGTGCCATCTGTCAAGTCCTTGCTCCTATCTCCTGCTGCCATGGAGAGCCAGTCCAGAGTGTCCCCACCCCCCTTTTCTTTTTTTTTTCTTTTTTTTGCCTTAGCCTCTAGCTGGAGAACAAAGCTGACTTTTTCCCCCCAAGTAAGCTTTTCTTTGACTTCTAACCTCTTCCTTATTTATTTTTGCTTCTAAACCCTTAAAAATGATTATTTAAATATGTAGAAATAGAATTTAATCTAGCTGTTTATTTTTTTAGGTGTTCCCAAATAAGATTTCCTTGAAAAAGAACAGGCTAGTGAAAAGGAGCTTGTGTGAGTTAGTCAGAGGGTGGGAACTGTCTGGAGTGAGAGGTCAGAAATTGATATCAGGCAATAGTAGCTTTACTGCTTCTGTGGACCCTCAGAAGGGATGTCAGAGAAGGCTTCTTGTTATCTGCCCAGAGCATTGTGTGTCTGCATAATGTGAGCCTTGTGGGTTAGTCATTCAGATGGCTTATCTGACCCAGGCAGAGGGATGTCAGTGCAGGAGGGGCAACCTGTAGAGCAGGGAAGAAGTAGGAAGGGCGTCTCTGGGTGCCGCAGGCCTGTGGCAGGCTGTCCTGCAATACAGACAAGGATTTGAATTTGTAACTTTTTAGTCATGTGAGTTGAAATGTATCTGTAACAGGGGAGCCCTATACCAAAAAATTGAGTTAAGAGTTCTGATTCTGGAAAATTTGCCCCCTTTTTAGAACTATAGGTAAGCTGAGGAGCTCCCCTGCTGTGTGGTCTTGGACAAAATGTAAGACATCTCTGAACTTCAGTTTCCTCCTATATAAAATGAGCTGCATAGTACTGTCTGCAAGATTTTGGGGAGGATTAGTGATATAAAGCACCTAGCCGGGTGCGTGTGATACGTGGTAGCTTGCTATAGTTTGCTAGCTCGCTGGCCATATAACTTATTCTTCCTTTAAAATTGCTAAGCAGCTATACCAATACATGTGTTGTTCTTGTTATTATTAAACAGAAGGTTTGCATAGCTAATTTTATATGCTGCTAGGATTAATTCTAGAAAAGCTTAATGAGTTGTTTGTTGTTGTTGTTTTATTTAGCACATATGAAATCCAAATCCCATTTACACCAACTGAAGAAAAGAAGACGATTGGACTCAGATGCCTTCACCACCATAGGAAGTCAGAGTATTTCCCCAGACCGTGACAAAGAGCTTGAAGAGAAGGGATCCGTAGGGCAGAATAATGAAGACCTGAAATCTAGTGTTTAAGGGACATGTCCAGTGGCCTTTGCAAAAGTGGCAGGGATCTGGTTCAGGGGGAGGGTTAGTTTGTGCCTCAGTCTGGGCGGAGGACGGCTATGCAGAAACTCCCGCCATTTTCTTTCATTCAGTGGTGTGGTTTCAAAGTGTCATGTTCTCTGTCATGGAAACAGCAGGTCTTGTCAGCTCCTGTGTGGCTGATGTGTCTGGCAATGTGAGTTCAGGAAGGGATTTTTTTCTTTTAATCTTGAAGGTTCTATTTTTAAAAGAGGCACAGATTGCACTTTTTCACACTGGAGGGGCTCTTTTTGCTGATGAATACCAGGATTCACTATATCCCTTAAAAAATGAGTTTTATGTCCCTGACTTTGACTAAAAATATCGATAACTTCCAGACACTTTTATAGATGACCGAAGGATTGTGCGCCCCACAAATCAGGAGTTTTGGCTTTGAGTGAATGGCAGGAAAGGACTGGCCCCAGTTAGATGATTAGGTGAACCAAACCAGTTCTTGGAATTCCATAGAGGAGAGAATCAGACCAAGGTGGCTGTGACATGGGATTTGAAAAACGAAAGACATCGACATTTATTGAGGTCCTCTTGTGTGGTAATTACTGTGACTACTGTCTCTATTGAGTTAGGAGTCTACATTTTATCTGTTTTTTTGTTTCTAGGAATCTACATTTTAAATAAAGAAAAAGTTTGAAAGAGCCGCTTTAGTCCTTAAAAAGATATATATGTATATATCTAGTTTATATACAGTCTGATTTGTTACCAACAGATGGCTTTTTCTCAAATTTGACATTCTTCATATGATCACACTGTCTGTTCATTTTATTAGAGATTTAAGTTATCACCAGTTGAAGCTCTCTTTTTGGAATGACCTGAGCTGCCAACAATGTTACGTATATGTATGTATGCATATAACATAAAGTTAAGCATTTTTAAGTTTATATTAATTACATTCTTAGTGTTGTGCAACCATCACCACTATTTATTTCCAAAACATTTTCATCACCCCAAGCAGAAACTCTGTACCCATTAAGCAATAACTCTCTTCTCAAGTAATATTTTATTTGTTCAGAGCCTACTATATGAGAGTCCCTGAACTAGGCAAGAGGGAATACAGAGATAAAATGAGGTGATTATTGCCCTAGCTGATTTGGCTCAATGGATAGAGCGTCAGCTTGCAGACTGAAGGGTCTCAGGTTTGATTCCGGTGAAGGGCAGATGCCCAGGTTGCAGGCTCGATCCCCAGTGTGGGGAGTGCAGGAGGCAGCTGGTCAATGATTTTTCTCTCATCATTGATATTCTCTCTCTCTTTCCCTCTCTCTCTCTCCTTTCTCTGAAATCAATAAAAAAATTTTTTTAAAGTATTTTTTAAAAATGAGGTGATTCTTGCTTTCAGGAAGCTTACAAATATCGTATATATACACAGACAACTGACCTAGGTAAGAGAATATCAAAGGCTCTAAGAACTGTGTAGAACTTCACTTTGGAGGGAGAGGAAGGGATTGTGGAAGAAAGATCACTTTTGCTAGACCTTAAAAAGCAATTCTTGGTAAATGTATTGTTAGCTGTGCATATAAGGAGAGGGTAAAGTAAAAGAACTATCAAACTTGATTGAGCTTTTAAACAGCGCTGAATTCTATAGCGTCACTCCTTCCTTTTTCTTCGAATATTTTTTTAAAGTTTTATTTTTTACCAGACTTTTTTTACATAGTTCAGAAATCAAAATGATATAAAGGCATTCATTGAGAAATTTCACTCCCACCTCCATGCCCTTCTGCCCCCATAGATAATCACTTACTAATTTCTTACATATCTCAATAATTTTTAAGCAAAACCAAACAAATACAAATGTATATATTTTTTATTTTTTCCCTTACCCAAAAAAATGGCATATAGCACATACTGTGTTTATCTGTCACCTTACCTATTGGCAATACCTGGGTACACATGGATTTCTCCTGCCACCTCTGTCAGTTATCCTATTTTTGGCCGTGACCACCACCCTAGGGTCCCCCAGTGTACTCACCATTGTATACTGATCTTTATTCAGATGCCAGAGTTTAGGCTGAAAGCAGCCTCTGATAAATTCTCAAGCTATGGCCAGCCCATTCATTCAGCCAGCACACATTTTAGAAATGATGTGCCATGTGCTATGCTAGGCTCTGGGAATACATGGTGATGAAAAAAATCCACATTGATCATATAATTATAGAATTACTAGTGACCCGGTGCACAAAATTCGTGCACATTAAAATAAGGGAATTAGAGGAAATATTTTAATATTGCTATTTGCCCTTTCTCTGTAATAGAAGTGTCAGAGATGAAAGGAAATTAGTAAAATGTGCATGAAAATCTTCCTCCTGTCAGAGTCTGGGGCACGCCATGGGAACCAGAGTCAAGTCCCTGCCCACCCACGTGTGCCTCGAAGTCGCATGAGACCCAGACCCGGCTGGCCCCTCCCCCATTGGGCTAGATCCAGACCCGGCCGGCCCCACCCCCATCAACCTCTGCCAGTTGGGGGGGTGCGGCCTCAGCTCGCCTGGCCCAGTGCTGGGGGGGGGGGGGCACGGCCTCAGGTCCCATAGCCTGGGCCGGGGTGGAGGATGCGCCTTGAGGTCCCCCGTCAAGCCCTGCATGGTGGGGGGTGCAGCCTCAGGTCCCCTGGCCTGGTGCTGGGGTGGGGGGTGTGCCCTGAGGTCCCCTGTCAAGCCCTGCTGGGCGTGGGGCATGGCCTCAGGTCCCCTGGCCTGGTGCCAGGGTGGAGGGGTGCGGCCTGAGGACCCCCGTCAAGCCCTGCCGGGTGGGGGGCATGGCCTCAGGTCCCCCATCAAACTCTGCCAGGCGGGGGACGCGGCCTGAGGTCCCCTAGCCTGGCGCCGGGGCAGGGGGCGCGCCTCAGGTCCCTGCTGATTGCTCATTAAGGCTCATTACGGGAACTCGGCCTCTCTGTGGGCACAGCCATCTTGTTATGGCACGATGGTCAATTTGCATATTCCCTCCTTATTAGATAGGATATCTGTAATAAGGTCTGCAAAGGAAGGACACTTGCTGCAAGAGCAGGCAGTGTGAGCAGCTGCCTCACCTTTGTGTGTGGGAGTGAGTGTGTGTGTTGGGGGAGGTTTGTGTCGAGGCACCTGATTTGGCACAGTGTAATGCCAGGGCAGGAGTTGGGGCCAGGGCAGCAGGTATGCTACCATGTGACCTGGGAAGCTGGGTTTTGCTACTTGACCTCAGTGGCTTCTTTTCTCCCTCTTCTCCCAGTCTGTGGGGTGTCCTGGCTCCCTTGAGTTTTATTGCACCTTACTCCCCTCACCCCCACTTTATCTGATTTGAATCTCAAGAATAAAATTTTCTCAGGTCAAAGATGAAATTAGCATCGTATTCACCCCATGTTGGCCTTTACATTAAACATGGCATAATTTTCGCAGTTTGTTAACTACTTCAGGAGCTAACATGGTGGAAGCCACATCTTCCCACTAGAAGTGGAGATGTACTTACTGTGAGTCAAGCAGGACCAACAGTTTGTATACATTATCTTCTCACACAGCTCTGGGAGGGAGATGCCGTGTCTGTTCCTGTTGGCCAGTGGGAAGCAGGCGCGGCAAAGAGTGCAGCTAGTGAGCGGCAGAGCTGGCAGACTCCAGTGCTCAGGCTGTGGAGCTGTGTGAAGCTGGCTGTTTTTAGGGGGGACCTTAGTCTTTCTGAAATGCTCTTCACTCGAGTTGCCAAATGTGTTTTAAAGCTTTTAAAAAGCTTCAGTGGACAAGCAGGAAAAACTAGTTTTAACAACCCACCCTCAAAAAGCCTTTAATCCTTCCATCTGAAATACCTGGTGCAGCAACTTCCCATTCAACTCATCGCTATCTCTGGCTGCGATTTTCAGCCTTTTTCATCTCATGGCACATAAACTAATTACTAAAATTCTGCAACATACCAGATACAGTTTTTTGCCGGTGTGACCAAAAGAAGGTATGAGGTTGATTCATTCACACCGGATGGCTATTGTGTTGGCTGTTGTAATTTTTTAATTTGACAATCGAGGGGAAAATGGGTCCGTGTCCCTGACTAGGTATTGCATGTTTTAAAAACCCTTGTGGCACATCAGTTGAAAATTGCTGCTCTTGGCAATTGGAAATGAGGAATTCCTATTAAGAAAGCGCCTACAGAGTTTAAGGCACTGTGGTTGTGTCCAGTGCCCCTGTTCTTAGAATTTCGCCACCAGCAGCAGAGAACCCGGGGAAGTCAAACACTAGAGATCTGCTGGGTGCCGGGGTCGGAGGCACTGCCCTCAGGTAGACCTTCCCTTCTCTGCCTGCTCCCTCTGAATGACATGGCTGTTGAGTGTAGGGAAGGGAAGTAGTTCTAGTGGTTGTCATAAATGTAGAGACGAAAGGAGCCATATCACCTGTACAGATGGGGTGACTGAGGCCCAAAACATGAATGTTCCGTAGTCAGGGAGCAAGTTGTGGCAAGCCAGGACAGACCTCTCACTCAACTACTAAATCTCAGCAAATCTCACTTGAGAGTGGGCAAAGGAAAGACCATAGAGACCAGCGTTGGGCTGTTTCAGCCTAAGTGAGGATGAGGAGCGCCATCTCACACCATCTGGCCTTAGCTAATCCCCAGGCAAGTCCAGGTACTCAGCGTCTCCAGTCTGAATGGCTTGGGCAATTAATTCCAACACTCAGCAAGCTGTTAGGTCCGTCTACCTGTCAGTAAAGTCTTCTTCCCAGTTTTATTGAGATGTAATTGACAAAGTAAAAATCTTGACTAGGCTTTGGACACTTCTTACAGTTCAGACAATGCAGTTCTAAGCGGTTAGGAAATCTTTGAAAAGAAAACTGGATTCTTAGTCCTTAAAGTATTTTGATTGATTTTTAGGGCTAAACAAGAAAACAGTTGAAATGTAGGCACATGGTTTGATCCTTTGTAACTTTCAGTCATTATCTGTATTCTTAGACTCAGTTCCACATTCCACAAAGATTTTTCTGCTTAAAACAAAACACAACATTAAAAACAACACTACTCACTCGAAAGCAAGCTTTTATAAATGTAGGAACCTTTCTATATATCCCCAGCATCTAGAAAGTCAAATATTTGTTGAATTAATTGCATGAAAGCATAAAAACCAAGTGAGTCTCCCCATAAATGATCCGTTTCAATTGTTAAATAGCATTTAACCAGATGAAGACATTCTGGGATAGTAGCCACAGGAAGGAATGTCATTATTTGATTATCACATACTTGGGAGGTTAGGGCTTTTTTCTAAAAAGATGGTTAACTGGTCATTTGTAAAGCTATTCTGAATACACACAAAGGAAGTTGCATGGTTGTATTAGGGTAAAAAGCTAAGCTGCTGTAACAGACTCAACAAAACAGTGGCTTAAAAAACAAAGAGGTTTGTTTCTCACATAACAACTCTGAGGGGAGTTAACATTTCTGAAGTGAGCAGTCCAGGTCAGTGGGGCAGCTTTGCTCCAAGCGGTCATTCAGGGACACAGGCTCCTTATATCATGTTGCCTGCAATCTCTTGGGGGCATTGTCATAACCTGCACGGTTGAAGCTGGGTCATCAGTGGTTCCAGCCAGTGGGAAGGGAACAGCATGGAGGAGGCACCCCTGTTGCCTTACTGCCCAGACCCTGCCATGGTGTGGGGACTGCTCACTTTCTGTTGGCAAGAATTCAGTCAGACGGCACCTACCTGCGGAGGAGGCTGAGAAATGTAGGCTAGCCATGTGCCAAGCAAGAATGGGAGAACAGTTCTTGGTGGGCAACTTGCCGTCTCCACTAAGTTAGTAACATGGGAAGAGTCCAAATTCCAGGCTGCTTTAACCAATTAGCTCCAATAGCTTGCTAGGGGCAAATCTCTCCACTTCCCCAGCCGTGAAATCAGGGAGTTGTCGGAGCTGACCTCTGATATATTTCAATTGACAAAATCTTGTCTGATGAGATCTTAAAGAGGAGAATTTAAAAAAACATTATAGGCGCCCTGACTGGTTTGGCTCAGTGGATAGAGCATCGGCCTGCGCACTGAAAAGGTCCCAGGTTCGATTCCAGTCAAGGGCATGTACCTTGGTTGCAGGCACATCCCCAGTAGGAGATGTGCAGGAGGCAGCTGATCGATGTTTCTCTCTCATCGATGTTTCTAACTCTCTATCCCTCTCCCTTCCTCTCTGTAAAATATAAGTAAAATATATTTAAAAAAAAATTATAGGGAATGTGAGACTGATGGAGAAGGAGGGCCAGTGCTAACACTCTAAAGGTGGTGGGGAGGCAAGATAGGAGGTATTTATAGTCCATCTCCTTATAAGAAGGAATCAAGACCCCCCCCCAAAAAAAAAGGAAAAGAGAAAGATTTCTGAAGAATTAGCTCTTCTACTAAGATGTTTATGTTAAGACCCATGCTCACAAGCGAAACATACCAAACTCAAGCAGAAAGGTGAATTGATAATAGGCTGTTCCATCAAATTCAAGGATGAGAGGGCATCAAGGTCCCGCGTACAACTGGTACTGCCTAATCTGATGCTGTGGAGACTTCCTCTCTCCCTTCCCTCAAACAGACTTTCTGTAGAGGGTGGGAGACAGGGCTGCCAGTAGCACCGAACCCTTACCTCTTAGAGCTTTTACATCCCTCGGGGTGTAAAAGGACACGTGGGGATTGTGCGATGCTTTCTCTGGTTCTAAGTTCAAAAGTGCAAGGACATCTCACACCCATTAGGATAGCTCCTACCTATTAAGAAACCAGGAAGTAATAAATGTTGATGAGGATGTGGAGAAATTGGAAGGCGTGTGCACTTTTGGTGGAAATGTAAAATGCTGCAGCCACTGTGAAAAACAGTATGGAGCCCTAGCCGGTTTGGCTCAGGGGTTGGAGTGTCAACCTCAGACTGAAGGGTCCTGGGTTTGATTCCAGTCAAGGGCACGTACCTCAGTTGCAGGTTTGATCCCCAGCCCCGGTCTGGGTGCGAGCAGGAGGCAACCAATCGATGTGTCTCTCTCACATTGATGTTAGTCTCTCCCCCTCCCTTCCATTCCCTCTAAAAATCAGTAGAAAAAAATATCCTCAGGTGAGGATTAACAAGCAAACAAAACAAAACAAAAAGCCAATATGGAGATTCCTCAAAAAATTAAAAGTAGGATTGCCGTATGATCCAGTAATTCCACCTCTGGGTACATATCCAGAAGAACTAAGAGGGTGTTAAGGCCTTCTTGTACACCCATGTTCATAGCATTATTCACAATAGCCAAAAGGGGGAAATAATCCCCAAGTGTCCTTTGACAGATGAATGGATAAACGTAATGTGATCTATATGTACAATGCAATATTATCCAATCTTCAGGAAGGAAATTCTGACACATCCTGCAACATGGACGAACCCTACAGATAGGCTAAATAACATAAGCCAGTAAAAAAAACAAAAACAATTACTGGATGATTCCACTTTTTTAAAGTTACCAATTTCATAGAGGCAGGAAGTAGAATTGAGGTTGGCAGGAAAGAGGAGGAAATGGGGAGTTGTTCAACGGGTATAGAGTTTCAATTTTGCAAGACAGAAAAGGTTCTGGAGACTGGTTGCACAACACTGTGCAATGTTTAATACTACTGAACTTTACACTTAAAAATGGTTAAGGTCATAAATTTTGTTAGGTGCATTGTACCACAGTTTACAAAAGGGCAGGGCAGGTGCAGCTGGGCACCAGGCCTGCCACCACCAGCACTGCCTCTCCCTCCTTGCTCTCCTCTGGGTGCTGACTCCATGCGTTTCTCCATGCACACCGGTTTTCTTCAAATGCTCATTGGCATTTTCCACACCTCGCTTCTCATAGCTCTTCCCCACCGCAAAGTGGGCCTGTGTCCCAAATTTAAAGATCTCAAGGAAGGACTCCGTGCAGAGCTGAGTTCTGTTGTCGCTCCCCCTGGATTAAGCAGGAAAGCTGGTTGCCCAAGAACATGGCAGTTCCCTATAGAGCCATGTGACTAGAACGTGGCTGAGGTCAAAAACCGTTTTCAGAAAGGGTGGGTGTGGGATTGATGCTGAATAGACCAAACAATACACATCCTAAGCAGTGACACAGAGCCATTACTGGCAGGTTAAGAGAGAAGCCCAGGTCTTCCGACTGCACCCCTGAGTGGCGTATGGTAACTACGAGTACTTCCCACACAAAAGGAAGGCCTTGCTGTGCAAAGCCCCCGGGACAGTGCATTCTCAGGTGTGACCTCATTCAGGCTTTGAATCTCCAGATGGGGGTGATGAGCCACCTGAAAGTGAGACTTAAAATCATTTAGGCTATGTCTTCTTCCTGAGCTTCCTTGTTAATATCAAGGGGATTGAGGGCTGAAGACTTTTATATAAATGTTATTGTGGACTCAAAAATATCTGTGTCCTACTAGACCTGCACAATGAGGTAGAATCCCATGAAAACCAGTGGGTTCCTGATGGCAGATGGAGGCGCCAGCCCACCTCGCCAAACGCTCACAGTCAGAATCTTCACATGCTTTTTAGGAATTCCCTTGATAGTGGCACTCCTGGCTTTCAGTTTTAAATGTCAGCGCGTGCAGAGAATTCAGTGATCATCTGGTTCAGTTGTTTTCCAACTTGTTTTATTTGTATTTATTTATTTTTTAAATATATTTTTTACTGATTTCAGAGAGGAAAGGAGAGGGAGAGAGAGATAGAAACATCAATGATAAGAGAATCATTGATCGGCCGCCTCCTGCATGCCCCACACTGGGGATCGAGCCCGAAACCTGGGCATGTGCCCTGACTGGAAATCGAACCGTGACCTCCTAGTTCATAGGTCGACGCTCAACCACTGAACCATGCCCGCCGGGCAGTTCTCCAACTTGTTTTAGCTGTGGATCTTTTTTTATTCCTTCCTCCAAATAAAGTCTTACCTGAACTCCAATATATAATATAGATTGAAACAGAGTCTCGTGGGGTTTGGGTGGGTCACAGGGGCCTCTGGACCTTCTGATTGTCTCCTCCTCTTTGAAAGGCACTGATCTAGATGAGCCATTTGATTTCACAGATGGAGAAACTGAGGCCCACAGAGGTTGAGTGGTTCACAGCACGAAGAATCTTAGAGCTGTGACCTGAGTCCTGGTCGCCTGGCCTCAGAGCTGTGTTCTTTCTATTGTATCAATAGCTTCTAGCTATTTCGAATGATCACTTCATCGTTTTTCTTCAGGTCCATGATAGCTTGAACTGGACTAAATATGACGGCAAATAGAGGACTTTGGGAGCCTGATCTAATAAACAGATAAGAGCTTTATAATTAGGAGCGTTTGTTAATTTATTCAGCAGACTTAATGAGTGCTTACTACCAGTATTTACCATGCTAGGTACTAGAGATATGTATCAGTGAACAAGACAATTCCTGTCCTCAGAGCGTTCCGTCTTCCATGCTACGTCAGTGGATGTGATGATACCATAACAGAGAGGGGAACGTGCACAGTTGTTCCTGACCCAGTTCAGGGAAGTCTGGGAAGAATTTCTGAAGAAACGGCATCTAAGAAAACACGAAGAAACAGGAGTGAGTCAGGTAGGGGAGTGTTAGGAGAAAGGCTGGAGAGGTCTGCAGGAACCAGGTCACTGAGGTCCTTGTAAACCATTAACCCCAAGGTAACAACCTCAGATATGTTTGCTGGGGAGATCCCTGCTACAATGTGGAGAATGAGTCAGCTGAAACAGACTGGAGGCAGGGGGACGGTGGTTGAAGTGTTTGGTAGGTAGAATTTACAGGACTTAATGATTGGCTAAATATTGATGGTGAGGGAGAATAATGAGTCAAGAACAGGCTCAGGTTTCTCACTTGGGCAATTGATTGATGGTGGTTTCTTTGGCCAAGATGGGGAGCACTGGAGAAAGAGCAGAAGTGGGCTGAGGGCAGAGGATGAGTTCCGTTTGGGAGTGGTTGAGCTTGAAGTGTCTGTGAAGAATCCTAATGGGGAGTACAGCGAGGAACTGGGTATTCAGGTTGAGCCCAGAGAGGATTCTGGGCTAGAGATAAGGATCTCTAAGTCATCAGTGTTGATGGCATTCGAAGCTGTGGAGAATGAGGTCACTTGAGCAGGGGGTGTAGTGAGAAGAGCAAAGGTCTAGCGCAGAACTGGAGGAACATCCAACAGTTGTGGAAGAGGAGCTTGCATCAGAAACAGAGGAGAGAGAGGGGAGCCACCAGGAGGCTGCTGGGATCACGAAGCTGAGTGGGAAGAGCTTTAGTAAGCAGCGGGGGAGGCTGTGCAGAGAGGCCCTGTCCATAAGGAAGGAGACACATTCCGTGGATTTTAGTGACGAGAGCATCGTGGTAGCCGTGGGAAGGGAAGGCTCAGTTGGTGGGTAGCAAATGGAAGTCACATCTCAGTGGTTTGGAGAGTGAGTGGGAGGAAGGAGGGTAGTCACAGTGAGCGTGGTCTGCTCTTTAAGTTATGAAAAGGAGAGAGGGTGGTTGCCAAAGGGAAGCGTGGGGTTGAAGGAAGTCGTTTTATTTCTGAGAGACTTGCACATGTTTAAATGCCACTTGGAAGGGCTAGTAGTGCTAAATACTAGAAAATGGTCTCCTCCTTTTGTGACAGATTTGGAGGAACGTCTGTGCCAATATGGCTGCCCTCCTCCTTGATGTTGTCTAGAGCCGGAGGGAGGGTGACCACACGTCTGGTTTTGTCTGGGACGTTCCTGATTCTAGCACTCGGAGTCCCCTGTCCTGGGCAGCCACTCAGGCCAGGCAAACCAGGATGGTTTGTTCACGTCCTGTAGACTTCCTCCCTAAGGACGAGTAAGAATAGTCTACCGTTGCAGAAGGCAATTTACCATTTCCCTGAAGACCGAGAGGAGCTGCCTGCCTCAGAAAAAGACCTGTTGCAAGGAACAGAAGGAAGTGTAGGCACTACCTGATTGGTGTAGCAATAGGCTTCAAAAAGATGGTACCTATTTAATTTACAACCAGCAGTCCTGCCAGTGCAATAATCTGAGATAAGGAGATGTGGAGGAGGTTAAAATGCGGCTGTTAAATTAAAAACTGTATGGAGCCCAGCTGGTGTGGCTCAGTGGTTGAGTGTCACCTGTGAACCAAGAGGGTGGCTGGTTGATTCCAGTCAGGGCACATGCCCGGGTGTTGGTCTTGATCCCCAGTAGGGGGCGTGCAAGAGGCAGCTGATCAATGATGTTTCTACCTCTCTATCGTTCTTCCTTCCTCTTTAAAATCAGTAAGAACATATTTTTAAAAATTAAAATAAAAACTGCAGGGAAGCCCTAGCTGGTTTGGCTCAGTGGATGGAGTGTCGGCCTGTGGACTGAAGGGTCCCAGGTTCAACTCCGGCCAAGGGCACATGCCTGGGTTGTGAGCTTGATCCCCAGTGGGGGGCATGCAGGAGGCAGCCAATCAATGATTCCCTCATCATTGATGTTTCTATCTCTCTTTCCCTCTCCCTTCCTCTCTAAAATCAATAAAAATATATTTAAAAAAAAAAAAACTGCAGGGAAGCAACAAATGCCAGGTGAGCACCAGGGCTAAATTTAGCAAAGAAAACAAACTACAGATGGACTGTCAGAGCACAGAGGAAACTGATAGAGACCTGAAAATAAAAGGAGATATGGAGGGCAGAAGAGTGACAGATTAGTTTTAAGAATTCAAATGAGCCTGGCCAGTGTGGCTCAGTGGTTGAGTGTCGATCTATGAACCAGGAGGTCACGGTTCAATTCCCGGTCAGAGGCAGCCGATCAATTATTCTCTCTCATCATTGATGTTTCTATCTCTCTCTCCCTCTCCCTTCCTCTCCGAAATCAATAAAAATATATCTTAAAAATTCAAATGAATGGACTAACAATAATGAATGATGAGTGAAAACATGTTGAGTGCTTACTCTGTGACAAGCATTTTACATGTGTGAACTCATTTAATCCTCAAACAATATCGTGGGTGCTCTTCTCCCCATTTTGCATATGGGGAGACTGCAACAAATACTTTTTAAAGGGGGAAAAATAAAATAAAATAAAAAATAAAAATATGTTTTTATTGATTTTATAGGGAGGAAGAGAGAGGGAAAGAGAGATAGAAACATTGATGAGAGTGCCCAGCTGGTGTGGTTCAGTTGATTGAGCATCGTCCATGTACCAAGAGGTTGCTGGTTTGATTCCTGGTCAGGGTGTAAGCCCAGGTGATGGGTTCGTAAATCGATAATGCTCATCATTGATGTTTCCATTTCTCCCTTTCCCTTCCTCTCTGAAATCAATAAAAAAAAATACATTAAAAAAGAAACATCACTGAGATGTAAAAGATAAAGTCCCAGAAGCAGCCTTCGGCTGGGTCAGGTGCGGCTGATAGGCTGAGGTAAGGATTTTGGATTTTATTCTAATTGCAACGGAAGAGGGTTTTATTGGTGTGTGTGTGTGTGTGTGTGTGTGTGTGTGTGTGTGTGTGTGTGTTTAGCAGGGGTAGAATGTAATCTTGATTTACATGAAGAGATAAGTCTGGCTGCTAGGTGCAGAATGGACTGTGAGGCATAATGAGGGTGTGGAATGTGGAAGCAGGAAAAAGTTTAACCGGATGTTCTGGCTGGACGCAGGGCCCTGAGCTCAGAAGTTTTAGGTAGGTTAATGATCTCTGATCTCCACCTGGGGCATTTCCTCCCGTTTATCTAATCACACTCCCAAATTTACATAAAGATGAAGGGTCCTCTCGTGGAGGGAAAGGGATCAGATTCCAACCCCTTGGAGGTCCGAGCTACCCTGCCTTGCTGGGTCCTTACAGATTAGGCCAGTGGAAGACCCAGGATGAGTATTTCAAATTGCAACTCAGTCTTTGCCGGGTACACGTTGCTGTTTGGGCACAGACACAAAGTAAATCTCTGTTGTGTGAATGTGGGTGCCTGGCAGAAAGACTGCAGAGACGGAGAGAAGAGGCCATGGGTGAGGTATGTCCAGACGAGGAGGAGAGAGAGAAAGAGGTTCCTGTGGACGTTCTGGTTTCTGACCCTCCTGAGGCTGAAGGTGCTTCTGTGGGCTCCTGAGATACCTCTGTTTCCTGATCAAAATCCCTGTTTTTGCTTACGTGGATTTTTTTTATGTGCAGCCCCAGGACCCTGCTCCAGGGTAAGCACTGTATTATAGCTCCTGTCCTTCGTGGCCGCTGTTGCTGTCTTCTGAGGTTGGTGGTGCCCTTGTTTTCCGTGGCCTCACCAACTGAGGGCTTTGCTGCCTGGTTTTGTTTTTTCTAGTTTTATGGGCCTATAATGTTATCTTGTTTTTTTTTTTTAAAGGATTTTTATAAGAGTTTATTTGAGCCAAACTGATGACATATGCAGGAAGCAAGATCTCAAATGCTCCTGCCTATATTATTTATTTTTTTTAAATATCATCCTTTTCTTTTTATTTATTGATTTTTTAAAAATTTACACTAGGTGGTGGGCACAAAGCAACCCCCTTAATAAAGTTGACAATTAGCTTCACTCAGAACATTTTTAATAATGCACATTAAAAAAAAAGTATTCTTACAAATTGTTCTACAATCCAAATATACAATAGCCTGCAAAACAACATTTAAAAAACAAAGCCAATGTAAAAAGACAGGTTAAAACAACTAGGTCAGTACAGGTTTATATGGCTCAGATTTTACAGTTTTCTCACTGCATCGTCAATGTCAGAAATCCGTTCCTTCAGCTGGCTCCATTGCTCCGGGTTTAAGGAAATACCTTTTCTTCCTGGTTTCATGTCACCTTCTTGATCCATCCAATATTCTCTAATATCAATTAGGACTTTTCCTTTAAAGCCCCGTACGCTGACGTACCTCATTTTCCCAATCTGGAACATGTTGTCATCCCTGCTGCTGCTGCTCTGTTTTGGAGGCGACAGGGCTCTTGAAGTCTCACCGGTCTTTTGCTTCTTTACAGACTTTTCTGAAGCAACTTGCTTTTTCCTCTTTAACTTTTTTTCAACTTCACTGTCAGAATCGCTGCCAGAAGAGCTTGAAGAAACAAGTTCCTTTGATTTAGGCATTGCTGCGCCGCTGCCGCCAACCTGCCCTGCTCGCTTGCTCCTCGCTCTTTATTTATGGATTTTAAGAGAGAGGGAGAGACAGAGAGAAACATCGGTTTGTTGTTCCCCTTGTTTATGCATTCATCGGTCGATTCTTGTATGTGCCCTGACTGCAGATCGAACCCTCAACCTTGGCGACACTACCCAGTTGAGCTACCCAGCCAGGGCCTATAGTGTTACTTTAAGGTATTTGATGCATTTGTTTTATTCACTGATAAGACCATCATTTTCCTAGGGTAACAATATATTCATACTATTTACTTTTTAAACCCTTCCTAAGTAGAATCCAGTTTCACACGTAATTCAGTTAGTTGGATAGTAAACATATCTTTTTTTAAATTGATACACATATTTTTCCACGGTCTCTTTCCTTTTTATATTCTACAGAAGATAAAATGCAAAAGGATCTATTCATCAAGAATCCTTTGAGTTCCCCCTGTAAGTCAGCCCTGGGTTCCCCCTTCCGTTCTTTGGCCCACCCTCAGCAGTTGGTTCCCCTGGGTCTCCTCTCCTCGGCCACAGTCTCCTCGAATCACCTCGCCTGCTCTCGGGCCTTTGCTCCCACCTGTTCTGCAGGATGAGCAGACTTTGCTTTTTCAATGATATGTGACTTTACCCCATACACTTTGTATTCTGTTTAGTTTAACCATGGGAAACTCCCTGAGATATTTCGGTCACGGTCACAGCTTGGTGCTGCCCACAGGTGTAGCTGGAGTTAGAGTGGCTTATACACTAAGCTGCATCTTCAAATGGACCAGTGGGACAGGTGGCCCTTCAGAAGCTAACGGAGCTCACCTGGCATAGCGGGTCTCCTTGGACCTTTGCCTTGTGGGCTGCCCTGCAAGGCCCTGGCAGGTGCGAGGCTCCCCGTGCCACTGGAGGTGACATCCGGGGCACCTCCTTGGGAGAGTCCGTTTGGAGGCTGCCATCTGGAGCAAGGCTGCCACCCAGTCCGAAGAGGGGTCTGAGGGAAGCTCCAGGACTGGGGACGAAATGCTCAATAGCTGCCATCTGGGGGAGACTTTGGAGCCCACATCCCAGAGTGTGAGCTAGGAAAGGAAACCTCTGTCTCTGGCCACAGGGTCTGCCAACTTTCAGACCAAACCTGTGCACGCAGGTGGCACCCAAGCTCCATCCCAGACTCAAGACCTCCCTGGACATCTGGGTGTCCCAGGGGCATTTCAAACTCGCTGTATGCAAGACTGAACACATTGCCCTCCCACTACTCCCCAAACTGTCCCCTCCTCACTATTCCCAATCCTGGTTATCATGATTTCATTCCCAGTCCCATCAAACAAGTCAAAATCCTGGCTGTCATCCTCGATCCTTCCGGTGGCCCCTTCCTTTCCTTTTTTCATAACTACCTGGTCAGCAGGTCTTACCATCTGTACAGGGTGGGGCATAAGTGGTTTACAGTTGTTTGCATGGAAAATAATACAATAATTAATAAATAATAATGCAAGAATAAACATTTGTATACTCACAATAGTAAACCTAGATTTGCCCCACCCTAAATGTGTTTCCTGTTGCTGATATAATAAATAGCTACAAACTTCTGGCTTAACACAACACAAGATTGTTATCTAACAGTTGTGGAGTCAGAAGTCTGAAATGAATTTATGGGGCTAAAATCAAGGTGTCGGAAAGGCTGGTTCCTTCTGGAGTCTCTAGGGGAAATCCATGCCTTGTCTCAGCTTCTAAGGGCTGCCTGTCGGCTTACAGCTGCATCACTTCCCTCTCGGCTCCCATCGATCACGTTGCCTTCTTCCTACTACTCTGATCTATCATCCTCTTATAAGGACCCTTGTGATTTACACAGGGCCCTCCCAGATAACCCCTGGTAATCTCCCCATCTCCTGATCCTTAATCTCATCGGCAAGTCCCTTTTTGCCATGTAAGGTGACATTTGCAGATTCCAGTCATTAGGATGTGGGTATCTTTCACACCATCCTACCCACTTAGCATTCCTGGAACCCATCTGTGCCAACTGTCACTGCTTAGAGAGTCACACTGTCTCTCACGGAGGCTGTTAAACAACCTCCTAATTGGTCTCCGCTTCTGGTCCTGCCCCTCCAATCCATTATCTTTCTAATTGCATCTTCTTTGTCTCTCTCTTGGTTAAGTTTTCACTGATCTCCCTTTACTCTCAGGATAAACTCGGAGCCCCTGAGATGGCGCACAAGGTCCTCTATGGTCTTTCTGTTCACTCCTTCAGCCGAAACCCCTACCGGCCACACACAGCTACTTCCAAATCCCGAGACAGAACAGTGTGGGTTATAGAGCTTCTGGAGCCACACTGTTCAGGCTTGAATCCCACTTGCCAGATCTGAGCTCGTGGGCCAAGAACGTACCCACTCCGTGCCTCTCATATTTTTAAAAATTTGGTGCTCAAGGGGTTGTTGTGATGATTAAATTAATATTGTTTCAGTCCTTACCAAAACGGGGTGGCACACGGTTCGCTCCTCCTCCATCATCCATGTTCTGTCGGTCCCGTTGATGCTGTCTGGGATGCTCTCCGAGACCACTGTTTCCCTGGGAATTCTGACCCCTCCCTTCAAGGTGCGGCTCAGGAGCACCCACACTGCAGAGGCCGCCCTGCTGTCTCCTCCCCCCCAGCCCGAGGTCCGGGAACTCTTCACACACAACTAGAGACCCTCTCCCAATGTCTTACAATTATTGGGTGATGGGTGTAGGAGGAAAACATCTTGAAATACTAATATTTGTACTCCCCCCTCACCTTTCCTTGTATGTGGCCCTCCCCCTAGTCAGCCAGGGGCATTCACACTGCCTTCAAGAATGAGTCCTCTTATAGCAAGAACGCAAAGAGAAAGGGAAAAAACCATGTCTGAGTTTTTCAACGTCCAGCTAGGCTCCAGTGTGGACACCTCCGTGAATAGTCTTAAAAGCTACGTGGTGGGCTTTATGGAGAGGAGGGATTTGAGAGCCCAGATGGGTGGCCCTGTAGAAGCAGGTGGAAAGCTCATGTGCAGAGGAGCAGAGTCGGCATCAAGAAACTGCCCGGCAGAGGCCGGTCTGGCAGCCAAGCCAGCTTGGGTACCACCCACGGCCCCTGCGTCCGCACGGCGTCCCCTGTTCTCCCCGCTTGCTGGTGAAGCCCTTCTCTCGTCAGCTGCCTCGGTTCACCCCACAGAAGTGGTGCCCACCCATGCCATGGCCCATGTGAGCCGTTTTCTGTGAACGCCCACTTTTCCTAACAGCTCAGGAACCTTATAAGTCTCATAACACAAAGGGTGGGCTCTTGACACTGAGTATCAGTGGGTGTGAGAGAGAAAGTCCCAGCACCTGGCCTCGGACGGACTGGACATGCTGCCCTGTTTCACAGAGCCTCTGCGAGGGGAGTTGGTTGGATCCATCTCTGTATCCCTAACACATGGCTGGTGGGGGTAGTAATATATTGAAAGAATGAATGAAAATCAGTCTAGTGAGGAAGACAGGTACATACATAATGACAACACAACCCAGTGCTGGGATAAGACTAGAAGCACCGCGTGATCACAAGAGGAAAAGGCACCAGAGACACGGATTTCCCGAGGCAGCACCAGGACTGGCGCCCAGGTCTCGGCCGCACTCCAGAGCGCCACTGCAGCAGATGGATGCTCTTGGGGGCATCTACCCAGCCCACGCTGCTCTCTCCGGGCAATCGACTGCCCCCTGGACTGGTCGCTGGCAGTCCCCTCAGCCATTGTTGATGGGCGTTTAGTGCACGACCCAGATTGGCCATGAGTTCTCCCCCCGCCCCCCAATGGTTTTGCTGTCGGTGTTCAGAGGTACCAGTCCATTGCTGCTGCCACCTGACCCGAGAAGCGAAGCTGCTCGAATTTGGCCAAGTGTGCAGAGACCCGGAGGATGCTGAGACCCGCTGCTCAGTGGCTGCTCAGGTCTAGCTCTCAGCCTCTTGAGGCCTGGTTGCACCCTACACTGGGTCCATGTGACACCCCTGATGTCTTGTGCTAACTTCCTCTCCTTTGCTTAAGCTTCCCTGGGTGGTTTCTGTTCTGTGTGACCAGGAGTCCTGGCTAACATCCTCATTGATGTCACCGTTGTGACAACCGCAAACACTTCCAAGCTGTCACAGCGTCCCAGGCTTCGTTCTGAGGGCTTCACGTGCAATTACCTGTTAAATCCTCCCAACACTCCTATGAGGTCGGCACAACTGCAGTCCCTAGTTTTCAGATGAAGAAACTGAGGCACAGAGAGGTTAAGTAATGTGCTGGTCACACAGCCAGTCAGCGGTGGAGCCGGGGTTTATATCGAGAGCCACGTCCAACATCGCAGTTGTATCCCATTTCGTTGAACCAAAGTTTGTATTTGTATGTTTTTAGCCCCTTCTCCTGGAAGAAGGCATAGTTCCAAGTGCCAGGCGCCCAGAGGAGCCCTGAGTGAGTCCCCTCTCTCAGTGGCTGGGAGCCGGCCGCTGTGGGCCCACAGGTCCTGCCTCTCACCTTCCCGGGCCTGGCAGAGGAAGCGCGGGAAGGAGCAGCTGAGCCAGGTACAGGGCTTGGCGGCAAAGCTGCTTGTTCGGCGGGAGGCCAGAGCCTCGCCCTGGCACCTGGCAGGCAGCCCAGTCGCACAGTTGAGAAAATACCTGGAACAAAGGCGTCCTCCCGCCACCACTGGCCGCCTCTCCTTGTGCCTGGAGCTCCTCAGCTGACAAATCTGACCTCTGGGCCAGGTCAGGTCTGGTCCTTACATGGCCTCAGGCGGCGGCGGAGAGGCTCCTTGCCCAGCTGGCACCACTTTCCTAGCTGCCCTGGACGGTGGGCATCCCAGAGGGAGGCCCTCATCTCCCTCCCCTGTCCCCCCAGGGGCTCTGCTGGGCGCCTGAACTTCCTGTCCCTGCCCCCTCCCCCACGGCCTGGGATCCCCCAGCCAGGAGGTCCGTCTTGTAGCAATGGCTGGTCAGAGGTGTAGCCTGTGTGTCGGTGGTGGATGCCCAGGGGCCCTGCACGGGGTTTGGGTGTAACCAGCAGCAGGCACTGGGGGAGTCCGTGTGGCCAGGGGCCTGGGAGGATGAGAAGCAGAGAAGACTCCGGGCCGAGGGTGTGGTGTGGCACAGAAACTCCCCGGGGGACTCGGAGCAGTTCCTTCTCCTTCCTTCCCTTTTCCACATGAGCCAGACCTCAGGGCTCTGGCTCTGGACAAGAGCCACCTCACTGCAGCTCTTCCATTCAAACAGGGACTGGCCCAAGCCCCCAGCCCAACTCCCAGCCCCAGGTCACCCCAACCCTGTGCTTTAGTGACCACTGCCGCCAGGGCCCTCTGACCTCCAGTGTGTGGAAGATAAGCAGCCCAGGCCAGGCAGAGGTGCTCGGAGACTGCGCCCTCAGGCCTGGCTTTCTGCAGCCCAGCTTCACCGCTCAGTGCCTGGACCCAGGGAGCACATATGCTCAGGCCCGGCCAACCTCCGTTTCTGCTCATTTCACACCCCACCCAGGGCCCAGGGCATAGCGCCCCATGCCCACTACGGGGCCAGGCTCAGACTGCATTCTGCACGAATCCTTGGTAGATGAATGAGTAAAGAGCTGTCCAAAGGAAGAGGCCCTTTTGAGGCAGGTGTGGGCAGCACGGCCTGGAGTCCCAGGACCCCAGCTCCCCCACTCGCTGGCTGTGGGACTCTCGGAGCCTCACTTCTTCCTCCTTAGAACAGGCATAAATGACACACGCCTCCGTGGGTTGTTGGGCAACTTGCTATTAATAATAAAATAGCAACAACAACAATTACATAGCCACCCCTTCTGGAGAACTTCCTCTGCCTTGGGTGCTTTGCATGAATCCTCACAATAGTCCTGTGTGGGCGGCGCTCTCCCCACTTCACAAGAACTTCGTCGTGACTTAGCCTTGCTCAGGAAATGGCAGCTCTAGCCTTTCTGTGTGCAGGGCGGCATGGCCTGTGTGAGGCCACCTGTGTGTGCGGAGTTCACAGCTGGGGTCAGAGCCCGGCCTCAGACCAGAGTCATGGCTGCGAGGCCTCTCCACAGGTGCTGAGGGCCACCTGAGTGAGTCCAGGGCCAGGGAACTGCTGGGAGGTTGGAGTCTCAGGCTCTGGTCCCACTTCTCCTGAGAGGCACTGCCACCTGGGCCGATCCCTCTCCCTCCCTGGTCTCAGCTTATCCTATTGTAAAATGAGAAATAGGGGTCGGATCCCTTGATCACCAAGATCTCTGACCACAAAGAAAGGCTAAGGGGAAGTTCAGGAAAATAGGGAGCCTGTTTCTGAATTTCTGACTTCTCTCTGCCCCCTAGTGGACACCAGCAGCCTAGCACTCGGGGCTTGGCTGCTGGGTGCATACAGTGACTGACTCCCAGAATTTGGGGATTAGGATTAGCTTTGTGACTTCTGCCAAGGTTCCCACTACTCAGAGCCCCGATTCCCATCTATTAAATGGGGATTAGAATAGTACCAACATCACCAGGATGTTGTGAGGATTAAGTATAATAGTGAGTATGAAACACTTGAGCCACACATATAGAATGTGCCCAATAAATGCTAATCATCATTTTCATCACTCCTCCTCCACCTGCACAGGCCATCAGTCAGCAAGCCAGCTGATTCTCGCCTCTCTTGCATCCTCTCCATCCTATAGATCAGGCCTCACCATCCCTCTCCTGGATTCCTTCAATAGCTACCCCCCTCTCCCAACACACACACACACACACACACACACACACACACACACACACACACCCCTCCAGTACTCCTGCACCTCCCCCCAGTGACCCCACCTGCCCACACCACAGGCCAGACCTGCAAATGCCTCATCTGGGACAGTTGTCCAAATCCCTCAAGTGGCCCTTAGGGAGCCTGCCTACCTCTGCAGCCTGCACCTTTCTGTTCCCTGTACTCTGACAACACCCAGCTCCAGGCATCCCTCCATGCAGGCCCAGAGGTCCTGCCTCCCTCATTGAAAGGCTACTTTAACAGTCTTTTCTTCCCCTTCCCCACCACGACCCCAAACCCTCTCCAGGTCTCAGTTTCCTTATCTGCCAAATCGGATGGTTGTGAGGATGAAGGAGAATATATACTGAAGGACTTGGCTCACACTAGCCACTCGGCAGAAAGTTGCCTACAATTGGGAGGGAGGGTTCTGTCATCAGTGCAGTGGGAGGCCATCTGCCGTTTGGGGTTGGGGGAGGCATGGGATGCGATGAGAGCTCCAAGGCAGGCGGAGAACAGGCCCTCTGACTCAGCGGCCCCAGGGAGCAGCAAGGCCACTGAAGCGCTAAAGCCCTGACCCCATTTAAAAGGAGGGAGACCCCTGCCAACCCTCTGGCAGGGCTGAGGGCAGAGCAGTGGACTAGAGTCCTACAAAAGTCCAGAAAGTAAGGCAGCCAGGGAAGGGAGGCCCTCAGCAGTCCTCCAGGCCACTGGGGGAAACTGAGGTCAAGATTATTAGGGAGCCCGGCTGGCGTGGCTCAGTGGTTGAGTGTTGACCTATGATCCAGGAAGTTATGTTTGGATTCCTGATCAGAGTACATGCCTGGATTGTGGGCTCGATCCCCAGTGTGGGGCGTGCAGGAGGCAGCTGATCAATGATTCTCTCTCATCATTGATGTTTCTATCTCTCTCTCCCTCTCCCTTCCTCTCTGAAATCAATTAAAAATATATTTTTAAAAAGATTATTAGGGGAAATAACTTTCTTAGGGTTGTTTAGAGCATTCATTAATTCGACTTTTTTTTTAGTCATCACCCAAGGACATGCTTATTGATTTTAGAGAAAGAGAAAGGGAAAGGGAGGGAGGGAGGGAGGGAGAAAAGAGAGAGAGAGAGAGAGAGAGAGAGAGAGAGAGAGAGAAGCATTGATTGGTTGCCTGTGTATGCGCCCCAACAGGGGATCGAACCCACAACCTAGGTATGTGCCCTGACTTGGAATTGAATCCTTAACCTTTCTGTTTATGGAAAAATACTCCAACCAACTGAGCCGTGCTGACCAGGGCAATTCAACCCTTTTAAAATTCTGTTTAATGTTTCGGCTAAGAAATATATCTACAACATTCAAGAAACCATATGTAGAATGATATGCTTTAAGTAGTCTCCCTGCTACATGTATTTGCATTCTACCTCTTCCATCCTCTATAAATAATCAATTTTATTGATTTCTTATGTACCCTTTTAATGTAAATAAACACAAGCAAATATGAATATACATTCTTTTAAAAAATTTATTGATTGAGATTAGAGAGAGAGATTTGTTGCTCCATTTATTCATGCATTCATTGGTTGCTTCTTGAATGTGCCCTTACCACGGATTGAACCTGCAACCTTGGCGTATCAGATGATGCTTCAACCAATTGAGCTACCCAGTCAGGGCCTGAATATACATTCTTATTCCGCCCCCTTTTTACTTAAAGGAGGGTATACTCTGTTCTGCCTCTTACCTTTCCCACTCAGCAATGCATCTTGTAGCTTAACCAGTCTTGCTCCTTTATTCAACTCTCTAGTATTCCATTGTGTGCCTTTTCATAGTTTATTTAGCCAGATCCTTCCTTATAAATGGGCACTTGGTTTGTTTCTGGACTTGCGCCATCACAAACAATACTGCAATGAATAAACTTACCTACACAGGGCTGATGAGTAGGCAAGATTATCAACGTCATGGCTGTACCAGTTGTTGAAATATTGGAATACTTTCATGGTGGTAGGCAAATAGCACAATGGCAACTGTAATGATCCACAAACTTAGTTAATGATAGGAATTCTGTGATAAACTTCAGGCTATGGCTGTAGGGCCCCAGGACTTATCCAAGGTGCCTCCTGCCACACAGGCCTCTGTACGGTTACAATCGGTAGGACTCACTGGGACTTCAGCCGGGCCCAGGGAGTCATGTGACAGGGGGACCCGCTTTACAGGGCACTCTGCTTCAGAAAAATCACCAGTTTATCATTATCCTCTAATTACCTCGTCGCTACTGCCTGGAAATATTTTAGGTTTGTTTTTTTAATTATATTTTTATTGATTTCAGAGAAGAAGGAAATGGAGGAGAGAGATAGAAACATCAATGATGAGAATCATTAATCGGTGGCCTCTTGCACGCCCCCTACTGGGGATAGAGCCCACAACTCAGGCATATGCCCCTGACTAGAATCAAACCCAGGACCCTTCAGTCTGCAGGCAAACACTCTATCCTCTGAGCCAAACCGGCTAGGGCAGTGATGGCGAACCTATGACATGCATGTCAGAGGTGACACGCGAACTCATTTTTTTGGTTGATTTTTCTTTGTTAAATGGCATTTAAATATATAAAATAAATATCAAAAATATAAGTCTTTGTTTTACTATGGTTGCAAATATAAAAAAATTTCTATATGTGACACGGCACCAGAGTTAAGTTAGGGTTTTTCAAAATGCTGACACGCCGAGCTCAAAAGATTCACCATCACTGGTAGGGCAATATTTTAGTTTTTATTGAACTTTTATTGGTTCATTTTAATATTGTTAATTTGGATGAATGCAGTACTTTGATATTTGCAAATTTAAGATTTATAATAAAACATGAAAAACAAACACCAAAATGAAGAGACAAGAAGTGATGGATCCTTCTTAAAGTTTTTTGTTTGTTTGTTTTTGTCTTTAATCTCTTAAGTATGACTCTTATGTTCCTGGGAGGAAGAAGAAAGAAGAATGAACACAGCCTGAAATATCTTTTATGATTATGCAAAATCTGAAGAGCCTAGAATATTTATTAGCAGGCAAGAATCAGTACACAATAAAACAAGTAATTTGTATTTCTGGGATAAAAGACAAATTTATAGACTTGTGTTTCAGGTTATGATAGATGGATAATTCTGAGCAACCTTATTCCTGAGAACAGCTAGACAAGCTGGACAAAATCACTTAAAAATCACTCTACTTAACAGCTATGACAGGTATAAAGCATGTCCATAAATGTATGGCACTCCTCTTCAAGAGGTAGAGTCCTGGGGCGTGGTTCAGACTTCACAACTTACTTCTAATGACCAGGATAAAGTGGAAGCGACAGTGAGCTCCAGATCATTGAGATTTCCTCCTGGATTATTCACTCTGGGAGAAGCCAACTCCATTATTATGAGGTCACACAAGCATCCCTATGCAGAGGGTCTACAAGGTGAAGGAACTGAGGCCTCCTGCCAACAGCCAGCACTGATCTCTCCAGGTGTGAGTGCGCCATCTTGGAAGTGGGCTCTCCCGCCCCAGTCAAGCTTTCAGATGTCTGCGCCCCTGCTGACAGCCTTACTGCAGCTCAAGAGCGACCCTGAGCCAGAACCAGCCAGCTAAGCCATGACTGGACCCTGACTCTCAGAAACTGTATAAAGTAATACATTTTAATTTAACATTTGAAGCTGCTAAATTTAGTAGTAATTTGTTATTCAGCAATCGATAACTGATATGTCCGGCCGAGTGGCTCAGTTAGTTGGGCATCGTCCTGTGTACTGAAGGGTTGAGGTTTGATTCTCAGTCAGGGCACACACCGGGGTTGTGGGTTCGATGCCTGGTTGGGGCGTGTACAGAAGGCAACCAATTGATATTTCTCTCTCACATTGATGTTTCTCTCTTCGTTCCTCTTTCTAAGCATGTCTTTGAGTGAAGATTTAAAAAACAGAGAAAACTAATTACAGGCAGTGATGTGTTAACAAGTTAATAAAGAATTACCAAATGGGGCAAGTCTCTTGGAAGTATAGAGGCTCAGAGAGATGAGCCTTGTGTTTGGGCCTGTTGTTTCCTGAAAGCCTGAGTAGTACTTATTTAACACTAGAGGCCCAGTGCATGAAAATTCATGCACACGGGGAGTCCCTCAGCCCAGCCTGAGCCCTCTCATCGTTTGGGACCCTTGGGGGATGCCCACCCCTGCTCCCCGAGAACAGATGATCTAAAAGAAATAATCATATCCTTGGGTAAGGATTTTTTAAAAAGATAATGGTCGCATGAAAATTCACTGCCCGTGGGGCTGAGGGGACTGGGTGCCACCATCTTGTGGCTGTGGGCGCTGCCATCTTGTGAGGGCATGATGGTCAATTAGCATATCACCTCTTTATTACATAGGATTGCCAATAGGTCTGGAACTTTAAGCAAAACAATGTATAATGAAACCCATTTTTACCATAGGCTGATTGATATTAGCAAGGGTTAAGTTCCTATGGCATCTCATCAACACTACAACGAAACAACATTGAACAAAACGATGTTATTCAAGGACCTGCAATTCTTCTAGAAATTTTCAGGGGAAGTGGGACTGGATTTGGAGTCAAGGATCATGAAGAAGGTTCCTTGGTGGAACCCCCTCACTTTGAGCGGGGACCCTAAAGGCTTAACTCTGGGCTTATGTACAAATAAATGGGAAGAAGACAGGTCCTCACAAAGAAAGCATCTCAGCTCCACACCATCATAGCCCCTGGAGTTGCATTAGGGCGACCCCAGATTACAAGACCCTCCAGGTGCTTGGAAGAAGCAAAAGTAAGTCCTCTCTGGACTTCCTCTCTGGAGGAAAGTAACACTACTCGAAGCCTGAGATTGTTTCTATGAGGAATTTTACAAATAAATCTATAGTGACCAGCACATGCACCTGCATGCATGCACACACAGAACAGGCACATAGGAGTTAACATGAAGAAAACCAGTAGAACTAATAGACAAGAAAAACACACCCTCAGAGGATTCAGATATGGAGTTATAGACACAGACATTTAAATAGCCCCCAAATGAAAACAGTACAAATGTCAATCAACTGGTGAATGAGTAAACAAGATGTGGTATGTCCATACAATGGAATATTATCCTATATACTAAAAGCGTAATATGCAAATTGACGCTAACAGCAGAACAACTGGGAATGACTGGTCACTATGACACACACTGACCACCAGGAGGCAGACGCTCAATGCAGGAGCTGCCCCCCCTGGTGGTCAGTGCGCTCCCACAGGGGGCGCTCTGCTCAGCCACAAGCCAGGCTGATGGCTGCCAGCACAGCAGTGGTGGTGGGAGCCTCTCCTGCCTCCTCAGCAGCGCTAAGGATGTCCGACTGCAGCTTAGGTCTGCTCCTGCTGGCAAGTGGACATCCTGAGGGCTCCTGGGCTGCCAGAGGGATGTCTGACTGCCAGCTTAGGCCCAATCCCCCGGGGAGCAGGCCTAAGCCAGCAGGTGGTCATCCCCGAGGGCTCCCAGACTGCGAAGAGGGCACAGGCCGGGCTGAGAAACCTCCCCCCCGAGTGCACAAATTTTTTGTGCACCGGGCCTCTAGTTCAACAATAAAAAAGAGTGAAAGCGCTAATGCTTCATCATAGATAAACCTCAGAAACATTATATAAGTGAGAGAAGCCAGACATAAAATGTCATATACTGCATGATTCCATTTTTGTGAAATATTCATAAAAGGCAAATGTATAAAGAAAGAAAGTACATTAGTGGTTGCCTAGTGTTAGGAGTGGGGATAAACTACAAAGGGATATGATGTTTCTTTCTTTTGGGGGTTATGGAAATATAAAATTATATTGTGTGATGGTTGTACAACTCTGTAACTGTACTAAAAATCATTCAACTGTGCACTTAAGATGGGAATTTTATGTTGTATAAGTTATACCTCAATAAAGTGCTAAAAATAAATAAGGCAAACATTTTATTTAAGATGGTGAAAAAAGAGCAATAAAACAAACCCCTAAAAACAGGAAGGAATGGAACAATAAAGAGAAAGTCAGAAACCAAGGAAAGAGAACAAACAAAAGAAGAAAAAGTATTTGAAACTTGGTATTTTGAAAATAATGGATAAAATGAGGCTGTTGAGTTTATTTATCCAGAGGTGGGTTAATTATCACGGGGATCATGAAGCCATTTACAGCTTAGGCAAACAACTTTGGTGTCCAATAACAAGCATGTTTTATAAGCTTGCAGTCATTACATTCTTCACTGATGACAGGACTGACTGCCATCTCAATCGTAGGATCTGGCTTCTGTACCTGCCCCTGTCCAAGCACTTCTCATGTGTTATCTCTTTGCATCCTCACAACAACCCAAAGAGGTAGGTATTATTTTCCACATGTAAAGATGGGGATTGGGGCTCAGAGGAATGGGAACCTTGGCAGAAGTAAAAAAGTTAGTCCTCAAGACCTGCCTGGCTGGTGTGGCTCAGTGGTTGAACGTGGACCTATGAACCAGGAGGTCACGGATCCACTTATGCCTGGGTTGCAGGCTTGATCCCCAGTGGAGGGCGTGCAGGATACAGCCAATGACGATTCTCTCTCATCATTGATGTTTCTAGCTCTCTTTCCCTTTCCCTTTCTCTCTGAAATCAATAAAAATATAGATTAAAAAAAAAAAGTTCCCAAGTCCTGGGATTCACTGTATGCAGACTGTCCTTTTCCCCTAGGTGTCCACCAGGGGGCAGAGAGAAGCTGGTAATTTAGAAAAAGGCTCCATGTTTTCTTTAATTCCCTCTTAGCCTTTCTTTGTGGTCAGAGATCTTAGTGCTTGAGGGATATGACCTTTGTTTCTCACTTCACAATAGAATAAACTGAGGTCAGGGAGAGAGTGACCCACCCAGGTGCAGAAGTGGAACCAGAGCCCAAGACTCCAGTTTCCCAATAGCTTGGACCCCAGCCCTACACTCAGGTGGCCCTCAGCACCTGTGGGGAGACATGGTGGGCATGAATTCTGAATTTTGGCCGGGCTCTGGCCCCTGCTGTGAATTCCACACACACCAGTGGCCTCACACAGGCCATGCTGACCTGCACACAGAAAGGATATAGCTGCCATTTCCTGAGCAAGGCTTATCATCCCTAAGTCATGACTAAGTTCTTGTAAAGTGGGGAAAGCACCTCCCTATAGGACTATTGTGAGGATTCGTGCAAAGCACCCAATGCAGAGGAAGTTCTCAAGAAGTGGTCGCTATATAATTGTTGTTGTTGCTATTTTATTATTAACTAGAGACCTGGTGCACAAAATTCGTGCACGGATAGGGTCCCTAGGCCTGGCCAGCAACCAGGGCTGATCGGGGCCTTCCGGCTGCCTGCTGGGGCCTTCCTTCATTCCGCACCGCCCCCCTGGTGTTCGGCACACGTCATAGCGAGCAATTGAACTCCTGGTCTCCTGGTCAAACTCCCGAAGGGACAATTTGAATATTAGGCTTTTATATATATAAATAGCAAGTTGCCCAACAACCAATGGAGGTATGTGTCATTTATTCCTGCTCTAAGGAGGAAGAAATGAGGCTCAGAGAGTCCCACAGCCAGCGAGTGGTGGAGCTGGGGTCTTGGTACTCCAGGTGCTGGGCCCTGCGGTGAATGAGGGCAGCTGTCATGCCATTCCCATGGCTCTCTAGGTTGGTACAATTATGATCTTGTCTTACACACGAGCAGTCAGAGGCTGAGAGAAGTTAAATGTCACACGGCTGGTGTGAAATTTTGATAAGAACTCCCCTCTGTCTGATTTCAGAGCCTGTGCTTTCTACTGTTATCTTGCCCTCATCCATGGCCCTCCCTGCAGGAGTGTGTAAAGTTATCAATGCAGACTTTCTGTCATTAGGGTGTGTCATTGGACTATAAGATGTTAGAGGTGCTCTATACCTGTCGCCTGCGCTCTGCTTATTCCAGAATGTGGTTTGAGTAAAAATGTCTAGACATCACTCTTGGTCACTTTTATTGTTGTAAAATATACATAACAAAAATTAACATTTAAACCATTTTAAAATGTATACTTCAGCAGCATTAAGTATATTCACATTGCTGTGCAGCCACCATTACCATCCATCTCCATAACTCTTGTCATCATCCCAAAGGGAAATTCTGTACCCATCAAACAATAACTCTCCATTGCCCACTCCTCCAGCCCCTAGCAACCACCATTCTACTTTCTGTCTGAATTCACCTACTCTGGTTATCTCATAGAAATGAAATCATACAATATTTGTCCTTTTGTATTTGGCTTCTTTAACTTAGCACATCTTCAAGATTCACCCATGTTGTAGCATGTGCCAGAATTTTTTTCCTTGTTAGGGCTGAATAATATTCCATTGTATGGGCATCACACATTTTGCTTATTCATTTATCTGTGATGGATATTTGGGTTGTTTTCATCTTTTCGATATGGTGCTATGAACAATGGTGTGCAAATATCTAGGCGACTCCTTGCTTTCAGTCATTTTGGATATATACCCAGTAGTGGGACTGCTGGATCATATGGTAATTCTATGTTTAACTTTTTGAAGAGCCACCACACTGGTTTCCACATCAGCAGCACCATTTTACATTCCCACCAGAAATACAGAAGGGTTCCTATTTTCCACATCCTTACCAACACTTCCTATTTTCTGTGTTGTTGTTGTTGTTTTTATAATATCCTAAAGGGTGTAAAATGGTATCTCATTGTGATTTTGATCTGTATTTTCCCTAATGATTAGTAATGTTGAGCATCTATGCATGAGCAAATTGGCTATCCATACAGATTCTTTGGAGAAATGTCTATTTAAGTCCTTTGTATATCTCTACATTGGTTGTTTTATTGTTGTTGAGTTGTAGGAGTTCTTTATATATTCTCAGATATATGATTTGCAAATATCTTCTCCCATTCTGTGGGTTGCTTTTTTATTCTGTTGATAGCATTCTTTATCTTGAAGACTACTTTATCTGATATCAATATAGCCTCTCTAGCCCTCTTACTCTTATTTTTCAAGATATATCTTTTTTCCTATCTATTTACTTTCAGCCTGTGTTTTTATAGCGTTTCTTATAGACAGCTGGTCATTTATTCTTGCTTTCTTTTTTTCTCCCTAACTCATCAGACAATCTCTGAAAAAAAAATAATATATATATATATATATATATATATATATATATATATGATAAATTTTTATTGATTTAAGAGAGGAAGGGAGGAGTGAGAGTTAGAAACATCAATGATGAGAGAGAATCATTGATTTGCTGCCTTCTGCATGCCCCACATTGGGGATTGAGGGTGCAACCTGGGCATGTGCCCTGACTGGGAATCAAACTATGACCTCCTGGTTCATAGGTGTACGCTCAACCACTGAGCCATGCCGGCAGGGCAATCTCTGACTTTTAATTGGAGCATTTAGTCCTTTAATAGAAGGTGTCCTGACCCATTTGTGTAGATTCCCCATGAAGACAGAACAATCTTATTATATTTATTTGTTTCTTCTTAGCATGTAAGCACATCTTGGGAACATGATGAGCTGGATTTTCCCAACATCCTAGTACCTAGGACCTAGGTACATCCAGCCAGGAAAGTGACTGAGTCACCTTTTAGGTCCCTCGGCAGTCATTTAATGAGGCATTATTGCGCGTCTACCCCATGGTGGCCTCTGGGTCTGACACAGTTAAGACAGGAACTTATCCGGTCTTCTCAGTGGTTAGAGCGTCGGATCTTGGACTGAAAGGTCTCAGGTTTGATTCCGATCAAGGGCATGTACCTCGTTTACTGGCTTGATTCTTGGCCCTGGTCAGGAAGAGTGCGGGAGGCAGCCAATCGATGGGCTTCTCTCACATGGATGTTTCTCTCTTTCTGTCTCTCCCCCTCACGTCCACTCTCTCTAAAATCAATGGAAAGTCCAGCTAGTGTGTCTCAGTGGTTGAGTGATAACCCAGGAACCAAGAAGTCGCTGGTTCTATTCCTGGGGCACATGCCCGGGTTGTGGGCTTAGTCCCCAGAAGAAGGCGTGCAGGAGGCATCTGATTGATGATGTTCCTCTCTCATCAATGTTTCTCTCTCTCTCTTCCTCTCCCCCTAAAAATCAATACAAACATATTTAAATAAATAAAATCAATGGAAAAAATATCCTCGGGTGAGGATTAACAACAACAACAACAACAGCAAATGAACCCAGGACAGGATCCTGTGATAGTATTAAACAGGTCCTCACATCACAAAATGCAGATAAAGGTGTCAGTAATAATATTGGATAATCTCCATTATTGTAGTACCTTTCTTATGGAAAACTGTTCTATTATTTTAAATTGCTGTTTCATTTTTATATTTTATATAGAATAGATCTTGGAGATTATGAATGTAACCTTGTGGTTTCAGTAGTGAAAACTTGTGGATTTGCATTTGTGGCTGGTATGCAAGGAAACCAGTCACATAGCTAAGAGACTGCGCCTGGCTGGCCACTGATCCCCACACTCCAATAGCTTCCTGCTTCAGTTCATTGCCTCCCATTCAATAACGAACAATTCTCAGTGGAAATACTCATGACAGTTGGAGGCTACACCTTTCTCAGAGACTAGTAAATTCAGCAAATCTTTACTGAGACCCTAAACATGAGTCTGACACTGGGATCCAAAGGTCAATCATTGCTTCAAGAAGCTCACAGCAGGGAGAGGAAGTGGAGGGAGCAAACACGTGAATAAATAAATGCCCTTCAGTTTGATAAAATGAGACCCTTCCTGGGGCGGGGGGGGGGGGAGGGGATAATTACCCATGAAGCCAGAGACAGCATTGAGAAGACAAGTTGTTGCTTCAATTGCCTCTTATAGTGTGGGGAGCCGCTATAGGGTTAAACCTCGGACTGACCTGTTGGCAAAGTCACAAACAGGTCCCAGCTTAGAGGGCACAGTCCTCTTAGCATAATTAGGCTTGACCTTATAACGCTCCCTAGATCTTACCTGGGAAGCTAATGGGCTGAGGGAAGTGCAACAAGAACAAAAACAAGAGAAACTCACAAGAACAAAAACAAGTGAAACTCACAAGAACAGTGTAACTTTGGTAACCACTACCTTGTTTACCTCTGACTATAAAAATAAAGGCTCAGCTTGCCTCGGGATCTTTCTCTGTGGCCTCAGCCAGGCACAGGAAGATCCACGGGGACTAAAGAGAGCGAGAGAGTTCTGAACGCTGTCTCCGTGTAAAACATTCTTCGCCGACTCTGTCCACTCCTTTGGGAACCCCTGGACCGCTGGGATTGGACCCCGGCATTATAGAGGTAATGCTGGGCCAGGGAGGCAAAGGGCATCTGGACGTTCTCTGTAAAGGAAACCACGTGTGCTGATGAACAGAAATGTCAACAGCAGGATGGGTGAGGGGTCCCAGGTAATCCCACGGGCTGAAGCAAAGTGTACACCTTTAGTGCTGGACAAGATCGTGAACAGGGAAATCAGCTCTATCCTCCAGATGAACAAGATCAAGAAGTTGATTTTTTATTTGATGAAGAGATGGTACAGAAGAAGAAAAAAACCACATTTATTGATTGGTCTGATAATGATTCAGATTATGGAATCGATGACCAGGATTTAAACAAGATTTTGGTTGTAACTCAGACACCACCTTTTGTGAGAAAACACCCTGGAGGAGATTGAACAAGCAATCACATGTCTCGGGCAAAAATTACATCCGAACTTGCTAAAGTGATCAATGAGGGCTTATATCATCATGAACAGGATCTGTGGGTGGGAGAAAATGAAAACACACACAGCCATAAAGTGAAATAAATACATAAATCACAAAGAAAATATTAGCACTCTGAAATAAGTCAGTCAGAGAAAGACAATCACATGATCTCACTCATATGTGGAATCTAAGTAACAAAATAAACCGATGAACGGAGTGGATCACAGAGACATGGAAGCATGGAACAGAGTGCGGAATCTCCGAGGGAAGGGGGGAGGGGTCATCAACCAAAGACCTTGTATGCATATATGCATGGCCCATGGACACAGACAATAGGGTGGAGAAGGGGGGGCAGGAGGCGGGTGGGGGCTCGAGGGGGTCAAGGGGGGGAAGGGGACACATGCAATACTTTCAACAATAAAGAATTATTAAAAACAAAACAAAACAAAAAGATTGTAAACGGGTCAGCAGCAAGGACCAGCTGGCAGATGCCAGACCACTGAGTACTGGGCACTTGGTCACATAGTGCCCTCCTGGTCCCCAAGATGTGATCTTCGAAAACCCCCAAAGTCACAGTCAAATGCATTTGGAAGACACCGAGTTAAAGCTAAGAGGTTTCTTTACTGCAGGACTTCTCATAGCTTACAAAGTGTTGATGGCGTTAGGCTGTCCTGGGGAAAACGAGCAAACAGTATTTACCAAACCCCTTTTTGTAGGAAACCCCTCAAAAACCCCAGTTTGGGAAACTGCTGTTGGCAGTGAAAGACCATGGACATCAGATTTCTATTGGGAAATACATCTGGGGAGTGAGGAGGGAGGAGGGAGGGAGAGGTGGGGAATAAGATGAGAACCGAGGAGGCCAGTTGGAAGCCTGTCACTGCCCTCCCGGTGGAGAAGGTGCTCCGTGAACCACGTGGTGTAGGAGGGCGTGGGAAGGCTCAGGATTTAGAAGCATTAGATGTAGAGTCAGCAGACAAACTGCCACCAAACTGCATCGGCTCCAGGTTTCTGGCTCTGGTCGTGTCTAACCAGCCACTGGCTGTAACGTCTAACCTCCAGGCTCTGTGCGGGGACGTATTTGGGCGTCAGGCACGACCTCTAATGGCACTGAGGTCTCAGGTGCATGCGCTCATCGCCATGAAAGTCTAACAGGGAGGACAGGACTGTGGGCAGAGCCCAGGGGATGTCAGTGCTGAAGTGGGCAGGAGGGGGAAGGAAGAGAAGCGGGCGAGCGGTGTCCTGGGAGCCAAGGGAGGGAGGGTTTCAAGGAGAGAGCAGTCAGCAAGGCCCCACGTGCACATCACAGCAGCAGAGAGCCGCGTTGCCTGCATGTTGGCAGAGATTTATTTAATTATATACTTAACAATAATGCCCAGTGTCGCCAAGGGTGGAAGAAGCGGAGGGCCTTCCCAGTTAAGATGCGCAAAGGCTGTTCCCCCAGAGCGCCTCCGCAGGGTGGAGGCAGGTGCGCCTCTCCTGGTTGTATCATCACGGGATCCTCAGAGGGCACAGCTAGCGGTGACCGCGCAGCCGCTGGACCAGCGGAGGCGGCCCTTCTGGGACGCTGGCTGGGGCACGCGGGAGCCAGGTGGGTGGGCGCACTGGGAGCAGAGACAGCTGTCATCAAGGAGGGAAAAGCCCCCAGGAATTTATGCAAGGGGACAGCGGAAAGGCGCCGGGAGGCCGGCCAGGAGCCGTGGTGGCGGGGATCCTGGGCCCAGCTGTGCTGGAGGAAGCAGGCGCCCACTCTGCGGGCCTGGTTGGCACCCACGGGGCCCTTCCAGATGGGACTGAGGCCTCGCTTCGGGTTCTGGGGCTGCACAGCGCACCAAGGCGGGGCTGCCGGGTCCCTCGCTGGCCAGACCCAGACCCAGACCCGGGATTCCCGCCCGCGAGAGGGCGCGCAAGGACACGCCCTGCGGGAGCGCAGGTTCTCGGTTTCTCCTGACCCGGCCGCTACCCTGGAGCCCTCGGACAGCGGCCCCGAACCGCCCGATGGCGTGGCCAGCGGCTGCGAGGGCAGCCCGGGACGACCCTGCCGACCCCGACAGCTGAGCTGTGTTTCCCGGGTCGGACCTGCCCACTACCCACCGGGTCGCGTCTCCCGGACGCACCGCCCACAACACCAATTACAACTCCGAGCTCTCACCGCGAAGGTGGGCTCTGGGCCTTGGCCCCGCCCCCGCCCCGCGCCCCCATTGGCCAGGCCCGGAGGGGGTGGGGCCCGAAAGCCGGGCGCTGGACTTGGCGGCCGCGGGGCGCGCGGCAGAGCCGGCGGGTTGTGCTGAGCGGAGCTCGTGGGTCCCCACCTCCCCGAGCGCCTGGACGGCGCGGCCTCGTCGGCGGCCCGGCTGCAGGGCACGGCGGCGGCAGACACATTAGCCGGCGGCCCGCAGTCCCCGAGTGGCTGCTGCCGCAGGTGTTGGCGTCCACGCTACCGGCCCAGAGCCGCGACAGGTGCCGCGGGTTCACCGGGGACCGCGCTGCGCCGCGGGCACCTCCCGCCCGTCCTGTCCCGCGGCCCCAGCGCGGCCCGCCGCGCGCCGTCAGGGAATCCTTATGGTCAGGCCAAGGATAAGAAGATGCGTGTCGATGGAGCCAGTCGTCCCGCCCGGGACGGCTGCCCGCCCTGCTGTTCTGGCCTGTTTGTCACTGGAACTGTAGCACCTGTGCGCTGCTCGCCTGAGGTGGAACAGGATAACGGGCAGCAGCACCGTTGGTCTGGCCTGCCTCATCGCTCCCTCACTAAAGACTGGGATCCATCTGGTGTGCCCGATGTGCAGGCAGTCACACTTGTGCTTGTAGGCACAATGGACAGCTTTGTCACAAGGTCTGACCGATCGTACCACAGGGTACATAGCTGGGAGGTCACCCGTGTTCTGACACAATTCACTGTACACTTGGCTAGGCAGACCAGAAGTCTCCTACTA
>NW_005871270.1:0-8206 GCF_000147115.1 Myotis lucifugus | reverse complement strand
GCAGCCTCAGCTCCGTGGGCCGTCTGTGTCCTGTCACCACGGCCAGAGCCTGGGACGCGCTTCACATGCAGTGTGGCCAGGCCTGTGCAATGGCCCGATGGGCAGCTTGGACCCTCAATGTTCTCCCAGGCAAAGCTCAGCTTTCCCCTCTGCAGCCACATCTGGAGCCATTTACCCTTAAAGTTCTCAGAAATACCTTTTCCATTACTAAACTCTCTTTAATGTACAATCATGTCCCCAGTCCCCTCTGCCTCCTGTCTGTGGCCAGTGATGGGCAGGGGCTTGGGCTCAGAAAGACACCAGACTGGACCTGGGGACCCAAGAACTGCAGCTTGGCTCGAGGTGGGGAGGGGGAGAGCTGAGGGGCTGAGAGCAGGGAGAGGACCTTGCCAAGGCCACCAGCCTCCCTCCACCCACAGCCTCTCCCAGTCCTCCCAGGAGCCCAGTAACCAGCCGTGACATTCATCCCAGATGTGGACAGTGAGGCTGGGAGAGGCATTGTCACAGCCAGGATAGCAGGGCCTCTCCGCGGCCCAGCCAGGGCAGGCCCAGGTTGCTTGGCCCTACTTCTGGTCCGTAAGGACATGTCTGCTGTCGGGGCACCAGGCTCTCAGGGTGGAGGGAGGTTTCAGAGTGGCCCAGGCAGAGGAACCAGGGGATGGAGCAGCAGCAGGAACTGTGAGGTCCTCAGCCATTTGCTTCCTGCAGGAGGGCAGGAAGAGGGCACAGCCAAGGAGGGCTGGTGGTGGGCTGAGGGGGGCAATGAGCAGGAGGAGGCAGCTGTTACCTTCTGCAGAGAGCCCAGTGCCAGGCACAGGACTTGGGTCACTGGGGTCTGGATGCTGCCTTCCTGGTTAGAGGGCATGGTGGGGACGAGGGACAGAGAGTGTGGAACCGAGGCTGGACCTCTGTACTGGGGACAAGCTGACCCAGGCTCCGGACCAAGAAGAGCTGTGGATGGAGTCACGGGGAAAATGCCCCCAAGGGAGCCATCTCCTAGAGTGAGTCACCGCCCAGCCCATGTCCTGCTTCAGCCAGCGTCCCCTGGGTCAAGGCGTGCACAGCCCTAATGGGAGCTGCTGCTGTGGATCAAGCAGGGCCCTGAGCTCAGGAAGACCTGGCCCCCTCTGACTCTGCTGTGTGACCTTAGGCAAGTCCCTCCCCTCTCTGAGCCGCAGGCCCCTCCTTATAAAAGGGGCCCCTAGTGATCAGAGCATCCTCAGAGTCCTGGTGTGATTGGTTGATACTTGGGAGGAGCAGAAAGTCAGCCCCTCTTTGAGGTGAACCTGGGCGTCATCACTGACTCTGGTCCCTCCCAGCTACTTCCCAGCCCTGGTTCAGATGTGAGGGGAACGCCCCCATGTGTCTTATACGCATGTGAAACCCAGAAACAGATTTTAAAAGCCAGCCAAAGGCGTTTCCACGAATTTTTAGGATAAAAACTAGCATTTGAACGTCCATAGCTCTAGAACTCCTTGTTTCATCCATGCAGCGCCATGCGAAGCTGTTACCAGCCTCATTTCATGGGCTCAGAGAGGTTGAATGGCCAGCCCAGGCCACACAGCATGTCCATGTCATCATCTAGGCTGAGGATTCCAAACCCCAGCTTCTTCCTCCACCACCCCTGTGTGTTTCATAAGATCTAAGGCCTGTGGGATCAACAAGCTGGTCCTTGTTCAGTGGAAGCCCAGCTGTGGGCGGGCCCAGCCAGCTGTCAGAGTGACTTCTTTATTCTGACATACTAATTGCACTAGTAGAACTCTCAGTGAGAGTGGTTTTAACTGGTAATTACCTAGACTGATGTGGGGATTAGACACCTAGCAGGACTCTTTTCTTGTTTGGAGGCCCAGGCCCCAGGCCCCTGAGCCACATGGAGTCTAATAGCAGAGTCGCTGTGCTATCAGCTCCCACGCCCCGGCTCCCACACCTGCTGCCTCCTGCTCCACCTCTCCTATCGGCCTCATCTGGCTCCTGGGAAGCCAGGCCTGGTGCCGGCCAGGTCCCTGACCATCAGTGACAGCTTGTGGGACCCAGTGGCCATAGGCCTCTCCTAGACCTCTGTGGCCGGACCTGGCGGCCCTGCCTGGCCTGCCTGGCAATCTCATCCATGTAGAAACTTGGCTTCCTATGGCCGGAACACAGTAATGGGAGCAGACACCCAGGTGGAGAAGACAGAACCTCCCCTGGGGTCACCTGGGCTTAGGGAGGAGACAGCCTTGAGCTGAGCAACACCCGGGTTTAGACGCCTCTTCTCTGGGCCTCTGGTCTCCCATCCAGTCTACAGTGATGGTGTCAGAAAAACAGGGGCCTCTCAGCTCTGACCCTGTGGCTCTGTTGGTCAGACCTTCTCACAAAACAGTCCATTCTCCTCCAAGCACAGGTGTGACTGGCTGCACCTCAGGCACTGCAGGTCGGCCCAGTCCCTCCTGAGGGAGCAAAGAGGCAGGCAGGACCAACCCTGCTTGTTCCCAGAATCCTTTTTCACCTCATGTGAGCAGGTGACTGGTGCTCCTCTTCCATTGAGAAACAGGCATGAACAGCACTGCGGGCAGAAGTCCAGCCAGAAACGAATGGAGCCATCTTCACTTTTGTTCTGACCCTTCCCTGCACCAGACTGATTTTTTCTTGGGTCTCAGGTGACAGAGGTATTGACAAACAGGCTGTTGTATTTGGGAGAGGCGGGGCTTGCTGGGAGTGGGGGATCTGGCCCAGGTCCTGCTCAGCCCTGTGACCTTGAAGGGCTGACTCTTTACCTCCATGAGCCCCAGGCCACTTTCTTTGGTTCTTCACTGGGGAATTCTTTCATTTTTTTCACTAATTCACTCAACAAATGGTCATGTGGCACCTGCTCTATGCCACACAGTTGTAGTTACTGAGATATGACAGTGAACAAAGCAAAGTCCCTGCCCTGGTAGGCCTGGCCTTGTAGTGGGAAAGACAAGTGACAAACACAGGAGCCACGGAGGTGGCTGTCAAGTCTAGACAGTGACCCCCCATCTGGACACAGGAGGGATGGACAGCGGGGAGTAGACAAGACGGGGCTCAGGGTTCTGACCTGGGACCCAGACAGAGTTTGCATCTGGACTCCGCTGCCTCCTCTCAGTGTGATCTGGACTGTCCAGTCCACCTCTCAGAGCCTCAGTTTCCTCTTCTGTAAAATGGAGATGCTCACGGTACCCACCGTAAGGGGCTGCTCAGGGACCATGTGAGATGACACCCAGGGGTGACCTCAGCCCAGACCTCCACATCTGTCCCTCCACTGCCATCTCATAGCTCCTGTCACATGTGTGTTAAGGAGAAGAATGAGGCTCAGAGACGTTCCTTGATTTTCCCAAGGCCACACAGCAGGTGGTCTCCCTGCCTGCACAGCCTCTGCTCTTCTCCTACGTAGAAGCTGCCTCTCCACCCACCCGAGGCCTGGCCTATCATTAGGTCCAGTAAGGGCCTCTGAACCGGACTGGACTGTGTACGTTGTAAACTGAGAATCCTGTTTTTAAAATGTCTATTGTTTGGGGGTTTACAGAAATAACACATGCTCATTACGCAAAATTCAGACCACACAGGCACATATGACATGAGGGCCCCGGGAGTCCTACCAGCCAATCCCCTCAGGCAGCCACCTTCTCATTCCTGTCACCACACGTTCATTTGGCCTGTTCTTTGAAGTTCATGGGAATGGAATCATACAGTGCATAGTCTTGTGTGTTATACCCTCTGCATTTTTCACTCAACATAATATTGTTGAGATTCACCCACGATGTTGTATCTGTAGTTATTTTTTATACGTAAATGAATTGTATTGCGTTGCATGACCACACCACCTGGATCCATTCTTACTGATGGATACGTGGCTTGTTTCTGGTTTGGGTTGTGAATAAAGCTGCTCTGAGCATCCTTGGACTCATCCCTCCGTGGCCGTATCAAACCGGGGTGCTCATCCTGACTCTGCCACTTGGGAGCCGTGAGACTTTACACAGGTTCCTTTTAGATTAGAGTCTCTGACCCTCACTTCCTCACTCCTAAGACACCTTTAAGGTGCACAAGGCCTATCTTCCCGGGTTGTGTAGGACTAAGCGAAACGTGCAGTGAGGCCAGCTGGATGCCCGCCTCACGGTCGGAACTTCATAGATGGGAGCTGGTTGATACATTAGTCCTACTTCAGTGCCTTTGCTCGTGTTAGACCCTCTGCATAGACTACACTCACCTCCATGTCTGTTTTTAAAGAGGGTAGGCAGGGGTTTCCATAAACCTGACTCTTCCCACCCCCACTCCTCCCAAAGAGCCAGGCTCCTTCCATGGTCAGAGCCCCCATGCTTCCTGGTTGTTAGTCACTTTCTGCCTGTAGATCAGGGGTGTGTCTACCCTCTTTATCCTCCTCCCCAGGAGACCATGAACCACCTGGGAGCAGGGACCAAATCTGACTCTTCATGTTCCCTCCTGCCCCCTCTGCCATCTCTGTGGGCAAAGGTGAAGGAGAGGAATTCAGGAAGGAGCCTGGCCTGGCGGTGGGGAGAGCAAGGCCAGCCCGCTCTGTCTTTTCAGAAACTGACAGTGGGTGCAGCATGTCCCTGGGTCCTCCCCTGGGATCCCGGGTCCCTGCAGTGTCCTGCTTGGAGGGGGGTGGCTGCAGCAGGCATCTCAGGGCACCTGTTGACAGAAGAACCTTGAAGACAGGTGACCCCGTCCCAGTGTTTCCGCCCAGAGGAACCCAAGGCCACTCACTTTATAGCAGCTCGAGTCTGAGAGTCCATGTGAAGGACCCTTACCTGACCTGTGACCCCTGGCAAGTCTGCCCTTCTGGGCCTCAGTTTCCCCATCTCTGCAGGGTTGCCCTGAAGGCTTTTGCAGCTCTGACCAAAGAATGTGCCCACCCCCTGCCTCCCGATGGGGGCTCCTCCAGGGGCGAGCACAGAGTGGAGGCACAGGCGGCCACCTCCTCAGGGAACACATTCCCCGCGGGAGGAGTGTCCCCGAGATGTGACCACATCTTTCTGGGAAACGCCCACAGTTCAGTGCTTTCCGGGTCTGAACTGGAGGACTCGCATCCCCCGGCTCACATCCCCTTGGATCTATTTTTGGCCTTGGCAGGCTTGATGTGGTGGCGTGTGCGGTGCGCCCTGTAATTTGGGGTCTGAAGCCGGCTGAGGTCCGGACGGGTAATTATGTGAGCGGAGCCATTTATGGAAAGAGCTCTGAAAAAGTCAGTGATGAGAACTGAGTAAAAATACCGCAGCCATGCAGCCTGGGGCTCCTCTCGGCAGCGCTGAGATTTCTGGTGGGAGGGAGCCCTCAGGATGCAGAATCGATAGGTGATCAATGCCTCGGCTCCCCCGTGGGCCTGCACCGGCCGAGGGAACCCGGGTCTGTTTTAGGTCTGAAGTGGGCCCGTCGGCCTCAGTCACCGATAGGACCAGCCAGACAGGCCCAGCCCGTCCGCCTCCGGGACCCTGAGCCGCCCTCTGCCTCGGGGCCGGCAAGTCCCACAGGAAAGTGAAACACGTGCGTGGCCTCCGATGGAGACACCGTGACAGGCAGCCTCTCCCAGACCAGCAGCAGTGCCCTCGCCCACAGCTGGGGTGCTGGGCCCTGAGCCACTGTCCTGGGGACCAGGAGCTCTTGGGAAGAAGGGGACGGAGCCTCCTCCTTCCACTTCACACTGCTCGGTCCCTGCCCTCAAATTGCTCACTGTCCATGGGGGCAGAAGGGCCCCTGGGATGGCGGAAAGGGCGAGACCAGCAGGCTGATCTGTGTGGGGTCAGAGGAGGACAAGGGGTTTTTACAGCTGGACTGAGAGGAAAGCGGCCTTCAGACATGGGATGGGGCCACCCAGAAGACAGTGGCTTCTGGGGGCGCTTGAGAGAGTGTTGGGAACTGGAAAGCCCCGGAGGCCTTGTGGACGGGCTGGGCCAGCTCAGAAAGGTCCTGGAACACAGAGCTGAGCTTCGGCCCCTCCTGGGGCCCTGCCAGGCTTGGGGAAGGGTTTGAGGGCAGGAAGGACAGGCGGGCAGGTTGGAAGGTTCTGTTCTCTTATTAGCCTCTCTGGGCCGGAGCAAGAGTGGGTCTTTTGCAGTCTTACTTTTTGGACAGAAACAAGATAGACTTAGGTCATCTGGGTGACTACATTTTCTCCCAGGTAGGAATAGCCGAAGCCTTTGCTGGTGTCGGGCTGGTGGGTGCAGGGTGTGGCATCTGGAGGTCTGGCCTGTGAGTGGCAGGTGCAGGGCCTCAGAATGTTGACGGTGGTCGTGGCTGTGGAGGCTGCCTCCTGCTCACGGGGGCCCTTCCTGCAAACGTGGGACCCGGACGTTGGGTAATTGGGCTGGAGGAGACGGCCCAGGGTCCCATTAGCGCACGGTGACTCATGACTGTTTATTGTTCTGGAAGCCACATTAAGGCAACTCAGAAACTAAATTTGTGTGCTGCTTCCCCAGACAGAAGCTGGTTCCGTGTGTGAACATTTTGGGCAGCCTTTGTAATTTTGTGGAAAATAAACATGTAGAGGTCCCTATTGAGCAAGGCGTAGCTTTGTCTGTCTCTCGTGCCCAGTGAATAGCTTCCTGCACATGGCTTCTCATCCTTTGCCATCTTGTCCTTGGGACCCATGTGTCAAAGGATAAATTCATACGTAATTTTGCTAGGGTATTGCAAGAGGATATCGCCAGGTTCCTCTCCACAGCATTCCTACCAGTAACGTGTGTGAATGTTTACGTCCGCTCTTACCTATTTCTCAAAGGGATGCCATACTGACTACCCTAAGAAAAGCACTGCCCACCCCTTTCCCATTACTCCTGACCTCACAACCCTCTCTATTCCACTTTCGATAAATGGCGTCCCCTCTTTTACTTGTTTTGTTGTTTATATTCCCTCCCCATTAGACCGTAAACTACATGAGTGCAGAGACCTGATTTCTGTCTTGTTTACTGCTGTATTCTGTGGCCAGTCAGACTCTGATCTGTAATAAGAATTTTTTTAAAATCCTCACCCAAGGATATGTTTATTGGTTTTAGAGAAAGAGGAAGTGACAGAGAGAGAGAGAGAGAGAGAGAGAGAGAGACAGACAGACATACGGATTGGCTGCCTCCCCCATGGGCCCTGACCAGCGATCATACCTGCCACTGAGGTGTGTGCTCCGACCGGGAATTGAATCCACCACCTTTTGGTGCATGGGATGCGCTCCAACCAACTGAGCCACACTGGCCAGAGCCACACAGTAAGAATTTGATATATTTGTTGATAAATTGAACTTGATAAAGTAATGAATAAATAAATGAGCAAATGAGTACAGAAAAACGTCACTCAGAGTCTCCCTTTCCCTCCACCCCACGGCTTTGGAATCTTGGACATGGCCTCCGGGCACTATCACATCTTAGCACAAAGTTGGGAGATTGCAAGTCAGGTTCATCCTACACTCCTGTTGAGTGGTCACCCCGCCCAGGCCATTGCTTCTTTACAAAGCCCTTTCATGGCCCGTGAGGAAAGCTGGGCAGCATCTTTATTCCCAGTTCCCAGAGGAGGAGACGAAGCCCAGAGAGGAAGTACATGCCTGGGGGTGCAAGGTCAGGCCTGTGGGGAGCCGCTATAGGGTTAAGCCTCGGACTGACCTGTTGGCAAAGTCATAAACAAGTCCCAGCTTAGAGGGCACAGTCCTCTTAAGCATAATTAGGCTTGACCTTATAGCACTCCCTAGATCTTACCTGGGAAGCTAATGGGCTAAGGAAGTGCAGCAAGTGGTCAAAACAAGTGAAACTCACAAGAACAGTGTAACTTTGGTAACCACTACCTTGTTTACCTCTCACTATAAAAATAAAGGCTCAGTTTGCCTCAGGATCTTTGTCTGTGGCCTCAGCCAGGCACAGGAAGATCCACGGAGACTAAAGAGAGCTAGAGAGTTCTGAACGCTGTCTCCGTGTAAAACATTCTTCGTCGACTCCGTCCACACCTTTGGGAACCCCTGGACCGCTGGGCCTGGACCCCTGCACAGGCCTGCACTCCAAGCTGCCGAAGCTGCCTCACTGGCGAAAGCAGCTTGATCTGCACAGTTAACAAGGAGGAAATCGAGGCCAGAACATGCTTTCTCAGAACACCGCCTGGGGAAATACCTCTCCGAACTCAAAGCAACTGCAAAAGCTGCAAGTCCCCAGGTGTCCTCCTCCCACCCTCCCCGCTGACAAGTTGCTCTCTCTACCCAGTTCCATGCATCAGGAAA
>NW_005871269.1:2089868-2117688 GCF_000147115.1 Myotis lucifugus | reverse complement strand
TATATATACACATATATATACACATATATATACACACACACCCACGGACACACACTCACACACACACACTCACACACACACACACACACACACACACACAAGGGGCCCGGTGCATGAAGATTCGTGCACTGGGGGTGGGTCTCTCAGCCCAACCTGCACCGTCTCCAATCTGGGAGCCCTCAGGGGAGCCCTCTCCAATCCAGGAGTTTCTGTCTGTCTTTGCAATCATATGAGTGAATTGTCTAAGATCCCGAACCCAGTTTGGTTTGTTGCTCACAGAATAATAGAGACATTTTTTTTTCTTTGCTTCATTGGTGGAGATTTCCTCGAAGTTTTAGGTTATCTTCCCTTTAATTTTTCCTAGACACTCTGATTTTACTGATGTCTCTCACCTTTGTTTCTCCACTGCAACAGTAACTTGCTCCAGGCTCACTTTGCTGTAGTGTCTAGGAGATCTGTCTGCCACCAGAATGACAATTCCCAGCATTTCTGGTGCTCCCCACGCTCTGGGCTTCCACTTCCGGTCCAGGGGCTGCCACCAGAACTACTATACCCAGAATTCCTGGTGCTCCCAGAGCAGTTTTTTCACTGTCCCACCCCGCCCTCCTGCCGCTCCGCAGGTGTGCGCTGCCCACAGGCCTGCCATGGTGACGCAGAGGGCATTCCTGCCGGGACCCAGGCTGCTTGGTGCCAGCACGCGTGCAAGCAGCCACCCTGCCCCCAGCTGCTCCGCACCTGCATATGCAAATTACCCTGCCATCTTTGTTGGGTTAGTTTGCATACTTACTCTTGATTGGCTGGTGAGCGTAGCGGAGGGATGGTCAATTTACATTTCTCTTTTATTATATAGGATATACACACTAGAGGCCTGGTGCATGAAATTTATGCATGGTGGGGGCGTCCCTCAGCCCAGCTTGCACCCTCTCCAATCTGGGACCCCTCGGGGGATGTCTGACTGCCAGTTTAAGCCTGATTCCACAGGGATGGGGCCTAAACTGGCAGTCAGACATCCCTCTTGCAATCCAGGACCACTGGCTCCTAACTGCTCACCTGCCTGCCTGCCTGCCGATCATCCCTAACTGCTCTTCCCTGCTGGCCTGATTGCCCTAACTGCTCTCCCCTGCCGGTCTGGTCACTCCTAACTGCTCTCCCTTGCCAGCCTGATCCCCCTAACTGCTCTCCCCTGCCAGCCTGATCGCCCCTAACCAACTCTGCCTCGGCCCCCACCACTGTGGCTTTGTCCGGAAGGACTTCTGGAAGGATGTCCAGAAGATGTCTGGTCTAATTAGCATTATTACCCTTTTATTAGTATACACACACACACACACACACACACATGTCTCTGTCCTAGAGAGATATATCAGACATAGATATATAAAGATATAGATACAGATATATGTTAGGTCTTTGATTGCATGTGGGCAGAGAGAGAGTAAGCAGGAATAATGAAAGAAAAGAAAAATCAATCTATTCTACTGTTCAGCAAGTTTAGTTAATATAACTATCAATTTTACTTTTTAAGTAAGAATTATATTGAGCAGCAGACAGTAGAGAGGTGAGGGAAAATGGTTAGGAATTAAGAGTCCAGTTGCCTTCATGACAATAATATTGATAATAATACTGGTACCTCTCATTTAATTAAATAAGTGCTGATTGTGTGTCAGAGAGTAGACAAAGCACTTTGTGTATATTTGTTCATTTAACCTCACCACAAAATTATGACATAGGAATTTCCATTTCATAGATGAGGAAACAGGCTTAGAAGGCTATTAACCTGCTAGTAAGTGCTGGTGGAATTAGGATTCAAAACCCATCAGTCCTACTCCAGAGATTTTATGCTTAACTACTATGCCCTCATTTGTTTACCCATTCAATTACTCCACAAATATCTCCTTAAATACCTGCTCTGTACCTTACATTAAATATTTGGCAATTAGATAAAGACACTCTTCATTTATTGAGCTCTCCATCTTTGGGGAGATAGCCATAAAAAAATAAGTGCAGTGTGGTGACATATGTTCTAGAACTGAGTTGTGGAAGAGTTCCAAAGGCCCAAAATAAAGCGATCCCTACTTTCCCCTTGGGAAGAGGAGATGGAGGGAGCTCAAAGGCACAAAATTAACATCCAGAATACCTTTCTTTTGCATCAAAATCAACAGACATGTTCTAAATATGATATGTCTACAAAAACAAACAAAAATAAAACAAACACTTGTTTTCATGGTTGGTTTCCCTTAAGATTCCGTTTTTAAATTTTATAAAAGACCCCTTTTTAAGGTAAAGAAAAATTTATCTTATCTCCAAATTTCTCTTGTTTCATCTTATAGGCCCTCATCCTCTATTTTTCAATACTTTTCTAATGAAATTCCTGTCCTTCAGTTTAGTCTCTGCTCAGCTTAATCTTTAGTCTCTGCTCAGCTTAACCTTCACTCTGCTATGAAAATCTGACCATAGCATGTCCCTATAAATATCCTTTGATGGTTCTCTTGACCCTTACAAGAGTGTGCAATTTGGTTCTCCAACCGCACTCCCTCCATGCTCCACCTTCATGACATTAACAGCTATTTATTTAGTGATGACCTGTTTCAGGCAGTTTAAATAGCCCATCTCTAATTTTCACAGAAACCTTGGAATGTAGGAGATTTTATCCTCATTTATAAATGAGGGAATCGAGCCCTGCCTGGTGAGGCTCAGTTGGTTGAGCATTAAGTGTACCTAAAGATTGCTGGTTCAATTCCTAGTTTAATGCCCAGGTTGCAGGTTGCAGGTTGCAGGTTCAGTTTCCGGTTGGGGTGCTATGGGAGGCAATTGATCAATGTTCCTCTTTCTCTCTCCCTTCCTCTCTCTCTGAAAAACAAAAACAAAAACAAAAGATAAAAACAAAAAAACAAATGAGAGAATAGAGGATCAGAGCAATTGATTGACTCACTTAAGTTCATGCCAATAATAGATGGCAGAATGGCAACCAACACTTCTCCACTAGACAAATGGGTACTTTAAGACAAAAAAAATAGTCCTTCAAATGGGTACTTTAAGACAAAAAAAATAGTCCTTCTTTTTCATCTCTGTATTACCAACTGTCAACATAATGCCTGACTGTGAATGGATGAATGAATGAATATATGTTTTCAGTTCTGCAACATAAAAAAATTTGGTTCTCAGTTCCACATTCCTTGCATCTTGTTCTCTGAATGACTGTATTTCATAGATTTCCTCAAATGCCATTACAAAATAAAAACAGCCTCAGATTTCTTTCCTCACTGAGTTCCAAGAGGGGATTCCCAATCTACTGGACTCTTCTTACCCACAGGAGAAAGCCAAAGTATGCATCATCATTCCAGTCCCTCGTTTTTTACTGTTTTCAAAGTGCTGTCAAAATCTCTGAGATGCCAGTGTTGTGTGGAGCTAGTCCATCTCAATCCATATCCCACCTATCATTTGGTTGTATGACTTGTGTGGAAACATGGCTAAATGTGTGGATGCTTAGTTGGAATGTATAGGATGAATTAGAAAAGGAAGATGTTGCAATTGTCCTGGTGGGATATATAGTACTGTCCGTCTTAAAAGGCTTTTAGAAGAATGGATTAGTTAATACATGTAGAATGCTCAGAACAGTAACTGGTACACAGTAAGTAACCCAACTGGGTTGACTATTACTAATATAATTTTATCTTATCCTTGTGTCCATGTTGAGATAGGTAATATAAATATTATTATTTCAGTTTTACTGATAGGGACAGAGAAGAGAGAATAATCATGTTCCAAAGTTCATAAAATTCTAATAACTAGAAATCCACCTCTATGAGGCCTTGAGCACATGATACTCAGGAATAAAAGGGGTACATTCAACATTAAAAGTACCACTGTCCTGTTGGTGATGAAGACCCAAATGGGAACACCTCAGTAAGGTCCTGAATTAGGGTATTAGAGTTTTGTCAATTGCATTCCCACTTTATTCATTGAGTTTCAGCCTGAGTATCAAATGAATAAAAGTTTTTGGAAAAGTAATTTATACTATAAGTGGTTGCTGTTAATAAGAAAATAATTTTAAATATGTAGACAGAGGTCACTATATGTCAGTCCCCCTTCCCTGACTAATGCTATACACTAAACACTTTATGAAATTGACTTATTTAATCCAATTTTACAGATAAGGAAATTGAGAGGCTATAGCTCAGTATAAGTGAAATAGGACTCAAACCTGTCAGACTTGCAAGCCTATGCCTCCAAATAATCATAGAAACAGCCTAGCGTCCATGTTCAAGCACTAAGAACTGAGAAGCACTGTCTTCACATTTTTCCTTTTAAGGATTCTATTAAATGATAGGCCTCTTTATGGTATCGGACTATATGGTATGCCCTGCTTGATCTCACTGGCAATACTCATGCTGCAATAGATTTTTCAGATGCCTTCATAGAAGGCTGCCACTTTATGCTAATTCCCAAACTAATAAAAATATTCAAAAGGAAATCAGAAGGTCATTTAAAAAAAGAATATGATACAATGTGCCATTATGCCATCAAAGACATTCTCTACATTGATGATGGGAACTGCCTATATAAACAGAATAATATATGTGGTCAAAATTTAGGAAGATCTAGATGATTTTGTCACCCATTAATATATCCTGAAAATCAAACTTTTCAGCAATAATTATGGCGATGCAGAGCATTTGCTAATGGTTAAAGGCCTTCCAGGGGCTAGGGACAAAGGACCAATCACCCCAGTTGCTCAGTAATCCTTTAGCAATAAGTGCTCACTTCCAGATTCATTTTGTACTGATAGATTATCCTTAGGGGATAGAAAGATAAAAGTTCTCACAAAGAACACATGAAGATTTTTTAACTGGTAGGCAAAAATGCAATATATGTCCGGAAATATTAATGTATGCTACTACACACTAACCTTCATTATCAGATACTCACCATTTCAAGTTTGAAGTTGCCTCTAAAGACAAATTATCAAATCTCCATTTCTTTCCTCCTACCCACTCTGTCCACCACCAATAAAACTTGAGTCTATTTTCTGTATAGTATTCTTTACATGAAGTTTTCCACCCTCTGTAGTCCCACTGCAGTAACCAACATTTGATACTTGGGGGCAATAGGTAGGTAAGAAAAAACTGGTATTTCATCTTGAGACTTTTGAATAAGAAATAGGAACTCAAATGTACCCTAGGGATTCTACTGGCAGCAATGCTCATGCATTTAATAGACAGACAAGCATCCTCTCAAACCAATACTGTGCCTTTTCTTTCCTCTGTGTTTTTTGTCCGCCCATCCTAACCCTACCTATCAATCATGGTTCACTCTTAACCTCCAAAAAGCTTCCCTTAGCCTCCAAGAAGCTTTTAATGATTATCCCAAATCCACTATAGGCCTTCTCTGAACTTCTATAATATTTCAAGTCCAATCTTCCAAAAAAATGTATTACATTTCTTTTTTAGATTAAAAATTATTTATATTGTTTAATAAAGTCTTATCTTTTTCTTTCATCCTTCCCTTGTAACCCTCAGAATGTAGGTAGCAACATACAGAGCTAAGAGAATCTTCAACACAACTTAAAGTTGGAAATAGCAATTTGATGGGTAAAAGACCCGTTCAATAACCTCACCTAAGAACCTTCATAGCACCTGTCAACATAAGAAACATTTATACCTGTGAAGAACTTTCGTGAGTTTATTTGAGCCAAAACTATCAACAACTGCTTCTTATGATTGGAATAATTGGAATTTGGAATACTGTCCATGATAATTGTGTTGAATTATTTAATAACAAGGGCATACAAGATTACAACTACTTCTTCCTCAGCCTTCTAGAAACAAATTACTCAGAGTAGGATTCAATGATAGTATGAATGAAGCATATCTGAGAGTCTGGCCTAATTTTATCTTTCCAAGTATTTATGCATACCAACTCCCTAATAGGGACAATAGGTTTGAAATTTTACCCAACTCTCTTCAAACCTGCTATACAAAAATTATTTTGACAACTTTAATCTAATATATATTTTAACATTTAAAACAACTCATTGGAGAAAAAGGCTTTTCAATTTCTATATTATTTATTTTAGTGATTATATTCTATTCCCATTATTCCTGGTGTTTGCTTAATGTTAAGATACCAAATCACTGTCATCAATGGTAGAGACAAATTGAACATCATAATCATGTGACTAATGGCAATCTCTTTTTGGAGAATATTTTTATGCTTCGCTTCCAACCCAGAAGCTATAAAATTTGTGGGAATATTACTATTCCCATAGCCAATCATATGTACAACAGTTAGCTCCTTGAATCAATGAAATTACCTAATTTCGTACTAGCTTAAAAATACATCGTCTCAACAATGAAATACATCATCTCAAGATAAAGTAGGAACTTTATCTCCACAAATTCAAAAACTTGCCTTTTTCTATTAAACAACTACGATGGAACAAGTAAACAATTGAAGAACAAAAGCAGGAATGAAAGAATAATCTTCATTTTGAATCATAGAAAGAATCCTAAAAAGCAAGCTTAATCAAATGCTTGTGTTTCTTTTGTCTTGTTTCTAAGGATATAACACTTAGAATCTTCTTGGGATTTTCCAGTTTCTTTTCTCTCACAAAGCAAAACAAACCAGGCACTATCATCTATGATTTCATTTTGAGGAAGATTGGGAGAATAGTATGAGTATTTCTATTACATAGATAGTTCATTATAAAAGACAACATTTTGTTGTATTTGTTCAAATTAACTGTGTTCTCCGAAAACAGCATTATTGTCTCCTGGTGTGAGCTTCTCAAAGTGTATTTATTTGCATGTAACTCAGTAGCATGCATGATCATTGGCCAGCCAACACCAGCATTTTGTTTTTCAAAGAACAATACATGCTCTGATAATCTTTATACTGACCTGTTCATCTGATGGAATATGAAAATATATGCCTGTATCTTTTTGCAAGTTTCCTGCTGCTATTTCTGTTCTGGAGAAACTGTCCTGACTTAACTAACAACTTGGCAACCCTACGAGCTCAGAAATGCTCCCCTGGGGTGATGTGCTTTAAATTAGCATTGCTGGTACATGCTTTCAAGAACTATACAATTATAGCCAGATGAACACATCCTCATACAATTTCAGGATTAATATTAGTCTCTTAACAACCTAGAAACCAAGATCATAATTACCGACTGCCATTTCCCCCCATTGTCCAGGTAACGGGTCCTCAATATATGACCAATTTGAAACCTGGGAATCTTGGGGGAAAGCATCAGGTCTGCTGTTGGGAAATTGAATTCAAGTGTAGTCCTGCTCCCTGAACGCTCATATTCTTCTTTCCTCTTTGTTGGTCTCTATTGTGCACAGCTATCGTTTGTGCACACATTCTGTGTTAGATTTTCTACCCGATTGAGCTTGAAAAACCAAAGCTTAAGTACTAAATGTTTCCCTAAGGCCTGAATGGACTTAAAAGGACATAGGTGCAAAAAAGAAAAGAAAGGAAAATAGGGAGAGAAAACACGGCTTGTTAAGTTGTTGCAATAATCTCATGCTGAGAATAAAGACCTTCAGAGTTAAGAGAATGAAAAACACTCTTCTAAATAGATTGCTTGCTTTTGTTGCACAGGTGGCAAGGCCTGGAAATATAAGATACGGGCAACAGCAGGGCAGCCTGCTAGCTTTTCATTAAGCTTAGAGAATAGCAGAATTGTGGAGTGGTTTCTTCCCACTCTACCAGAGACACAGACTACCTGACAACCTGGACTTCGGAGTGCTAGCTTGCTGGTGTGTTTTCTACCAGGAAATACTCTGGGGAAAGAGTAGCTCTCCCTATATTTTGTAGAATTTTACCTCCTCCCCCTTTATTAAAACAAAGCCTTTTCCCATGGAACATGGATCTGCGATCATCACTGTTTTGGACTTTCCTCTAGATACAACTTCAGAGAAAATGCTAGCTCTGGATACTGCCACTTAAAATTATGCAAGGGTAATGTGCCATGACAATGGGCAAACTTTTTGGTTCAGGAACTAAATCACCACCTCAATAAATGAGCAATAAACTGAAAAGCTTCTTTACAGAAAAAAAACAAACAAACAGAACATCATCAGAATGAAAATGAAACCTATGGAATCAGAGAAAATATTTGCAAACCATATACCTGATATGAGTTTAGTTTCCAAAATATATAAGAAACTCATGCAACACAATAGCAATAAATAAATCCTATATAATAAAAGGCTAATATGCAAATTGTCCCCTCAGGAGTTCGACCAACCGGGAGTTCAACCACCCTCTATGATGTGGGCTGACCACCAGGGGGCGACTTGGAACAAAGGAAGGCCCTGGCCGGCACCAGAAGGCCCTGATTGGCCCTGATTGCAGGCCAGGCCTGGGGATCCTCTAATTAATTAATAATAAATACAAATAATAACCCAATTAAAAATGGGCAAAGGATTTGAATGGACACTACTGCAAAGAAGATGTATAAATGGCTAAAAGGTATGCAGAAAGATGTTCAACATCATTAATTATCAGGGAAATACAAATCAAAATTATAATGAGCTATAACCTGACACCTATTAGGATGTGGCTATTTTCAAGAAATAAAAGACAACCAGTGTGGACAAATTTGAATCCTTGGGAATGTAAAATGGTGTGAGCACTATAGAAACAGTATGGAGGTTTCTCAAAATATTAAAAACAGAACTACAGTATGATCCAGTAATCCCATTTGGGAATATATGTCCAAAAGAATTGAAATCTGAGTCTCAAAGAGATATCTGCACTCCTATGTTCATTGCAGTTCTAGTAGGACCCTTAAATCATGCACCAAATGTCCATCAACAGATGGATGGATAAATACAATGTGGCATATGCATACAATGGTATATTATTCAGCCTTAAAAAGGATGAACATGGATGAAAACATGGGTGAACCTGGAGGACATTGTGCTAAGTGAAATAAGCCTGTCACAGAATGACAAAGACTACATGATTCTCTTTATAGGAGGCATAAATGTTATCCTTTTCTGTTATGAGTGTAGGGTGGAAGACTTCGGAGAGATATTGTTGCATAGTGGAAGAACATAGACCCTGGAGTAAAATAGATTTGACTTAAATCTTGTCTCAATTTGATGGTCTTCGGCAATTCTTAACATCAATGAGTCTTAGATTTCCATAGGTAAAATGCAAAGGAAATAATTACCATTCAGAAAAATTGTAAGATAAAAGGAAGTAATGTATTGATGAGTGCCTACTAGAATATAAGGTATAAAGTTTTAAAGTACTCATTTTAAGAGATGATAATGTTCTTTCTGCAGTGGAGCTATAAAAAGATGGAAACCTTAGTCTGACATTCTGTTTACTCTGCCAATACGGCTGGCCCAGGCCAATAGCTGCCTTAGTCTTCATGAGGCAGCATACCTTACCCCTTTAACTATTCATGTCACCCAAGCCAACAGTTCCAATATGTCTCCTTCTCTCTCACTTTTAAAGGGATGCTTACAGCAATGCCCTTGCTTATTCTTCTAATTGTTGCTCCATCGCTTCCTAAAGTTGATTCAGGGATAGAAGTCTATGTAACAATATCCTTTGAGAATCAACCTTGTGCCCAGCCACTTCCAAGCATTTCCCATTGCACAGCATAGGTCTGTTGAGTTTTATTCAAATGAGCTCTGTACATTAAAGGTAGCTCTCAGTGGTAGCACTGGGTAGGACCACAATGCCCTGACAAAAATTGTTTGCATTTTCTGGGAGCTTACCAGCAGTTTGGTAAAAAGGACTCCAGCTGGCAACCCTGGTTGATCTACCAACCAAAGACCAGCCAACAAATTGCCAGGCCACCAAGCTGAAGCTACACTGAGCAGAAATAAGCTGTCCCTGTCAAGTCCTGCTCAAATTGAAGATTCATGTGCAAAATAAATAATTATTGTTTTTAGCTATAGATGCCTGAAACAGAACTAAATACTGATCCTTGTTTTTCTGCCTGATTAATTTCTTTTCATTCTTAAAGATACAACTCAAATGTTATCTCAATTCAGAGTATAAAGCCTTCCCCAATCTATTAAGACAAAATCAACTACCATTTTTCTGTGCTTCTCCAGACCTTAGTACATACACTATTGTAGTAATTAATGTCCACCTCCCAAAAGCATCACAAATCCCTTGTGATCAAAATGTGTAGTAACCTTTGTATCCTGGTGACTAAAACAATTGAGTTACTTGAACATTCAATGTGATAATTTCTATACTGTGCTAATCTTTAATTTAATTTTAGTTCAACAAACATTTATTGAGCACTGTGTGCCAGGCAGTATCTATCTATATATATAAAACCCCAATATGCAAATAGACTGAAAGGCGGGACAACCGAACAACCAGTTGCTATGATGTGCACTGACCACCAAGGGGCACATGCAGAACATGACGTTATCAGCAGCAGGCGGCAGAGCATGGAACATAGGCGGTGTCAGCCAGGGTGGGATAGTGGAGCAGATTAACAGGGGCACCAGACCAAGGTGTGGCGCCAGTCGCTGTCATCAGGGCAAGCCTCTGGTGTTTACTGAAAATTCTTTGCTCCCACATGCCATGATCCCACCCAGTGCTCGCACCTGCTGCCAGCACCTGGCACAGGCCCCGATCGCTTGGCGCCGTCAGCAGGTACAATCGGTGGTTGCTGGCCCCAATCGCCCCTTAGGGCTTCTCCACCTCCCCCTGCTCCTGAGGGGCAATCAGGTCAGCAGCTATTGCTCGCACTTGCTGATGGTGTCGGCCCCACTTGCACCCGCTGCTGGCACTGGCCCTAATTGCTTCACGCCGTCAGCGGGTGCAAGCAGGGCCGGTGCCATCAGCACGTGGAAGCGGCAGTGGCAGGAGCGGGGCTGCCAGCAGACAGGGGACTGGGGGCTGCAACAAAAGGGGCCGAGCAGGGGTGCGGAGGATGGGCCAAGACCCACCCCTCACAGCCTCACAGCCCACAGTTCCTTTCAAGGTGCATGAATTCGTGCACTGGGCCCCTACTATATTTATAAAAGCCTAAGCAACTGAAAGACCAAATGACTGGTCGACCAGTTGCTATGATGTGTACTGACCACCATGGGGCAGGTGCTCAATGCAGGACTGCCACCTGGTCAGCTGACCGACAGTTGCCAGATGAAGGGCTCACAGCTGGCCTGGCCACTGCAGCCCAGAGACCGCAGCAGAGCGGCAGCAAGCCTGCCGAGCGGCAACAGCAGCAGGCACAGTGGGGCCAGGATGAGCAGGAATGGCAGTCAGGAGTGGCAGGTGGCATTGGACTATCAGTTTCGCTCAATCCCCGCAGGTCACGCTGAGGGACCCCACTGGTGCACGAATCCATGTACCAGACCTCTAGTATTATGTGATAGGTTTGCATTGTGAATAAGCTGTAGTTTCTCGCTCTCAATAAGCAGATGTGTCGCTCAGTTATCCCTATCACCTTCTCTGGGCTACATGGCACAGATTTCTGGGATGTCAACCAAGTGTATACTTAAGGGCTCAAATAGATTCATAGATTTTATTAGAGGAAAATATTGGTCCTTTTTGCTGGCCCCCCTGATTTCCAAGAAGAGCAGATGGTGACTGGCCAAATATTTTGGCAAAAAGCAAAAGCAACAAAACTTCTATTGGACTCTCAAAAGTTTCACAAGAACATCAAGAGTCTGCTTCCTAAACATCTAGCATCTAAGGTCTTAAATCAGCAACATGTAATATTCAAGACCTAAGGCTCATATCTCAGAAATAAGCCATAAATAGCCTATGATCCAAAATTTGCCAAAAACTCTTTTCATACATCTGATATTTGAAAAAGACAGTGTAATGGACATGTTAAGCTTTTGTTGTTTTAATTCTCTATGCTCTGAGTTAAATGTGTGGTCCTGAAAGTACTGTCTCAAATATAAAAGATATAACATACATCAATTAAGATTCAATATTATGTCCTCATGTTTATAAAAGAAAGGGGAAAATATAGCCATTTGAATAAAGTTGCACTTTTATAATAACCAGTATGTACCATTTTATATAAGTATACTGTTAGCTCCTTGAGTAAGGGACTTTGTCTTATGTTTCTATAAACTTTAATAGCTAGCACAATGCCTGATCATGTAGTATGTGCTCAATAAACTAAAAAATTAATTCATTAATTTGGACTAGTAAATTTATAAGGAGCAATAACTTTACCTTCAATTCAATGTCCGTAAAAATTCTGTCCCTGCTCAGAAAATTGTCTTTCCTCTTATCTGACAAATAGCGCTAGCTATTCCAACAGTTTTCACTTTTTGTCTTAGCTGTCAGAAAACTCTTCGCTACATTTTGTGCTCCACCATAACTTTTGCTGGAATTTCAAAAGCACAGAAGTAGGAGAAAAATTACAGTGCATTCTTATTTATTCATCAAAGCACACATAGGCAAACACTGTTAGCCTGACTCCTATTACCAAATGTACTTGAATGCAATAAAATTAAATTTCACCTAAAATAATTTATACTTCCCAGTGTCATTCTTTTCCCCCTTTCCCATAATTTCAGGCCAATGAGATTTTTATCAAATGTATATTCCAACTTAGTCTGGCCTTAGAAATATAGTTTAGAACAAAACTAAGAAATCTAAAAAGCCAATGTACTAATATTTATAGGAAGAAAGTGTTGATTCAAAATGTACAAATGTCTTTTGAGGACCAGATGGACTATACGAACGAAGTTGTATATTTGTATGGCTCACCTGTGTTCCACATCATAGGGACATGGGATGGGTTCTAACAGAGTGGGTTCCCTAACACAATTTAAAAGCTTGACAACAGTAGTTTCTTGTAGAGGACTAGCATGCTCTTTTTCCAAGGAGAAATAACAGTTATAACATTAATAAGATCATGGTGTCCAAAGGCAGACAGATGGGAGTGCTGGTCTTCACATTAGTCTCACAAAGGCATAAGGCTCAAAATAATTCTGATGTTAGCAGCTGTATATAATTCAGTGCTTGTGGTGGCTCACGGATAAGGAATGATAATCTCCTCTCCCTTATAAAAGGGGTAAATATGAGTTTGTTTGAACAGACTAAGGTTACAGAGAAAGCCTGAAGTATAGAGGGCTCATAAGCTTATTTGGTTACAGATATGATCTTTAACTTTCCCTAGCCAGAGAAGCCGAAAATAAACATTTCATAACTTTTAATGTGTGGTTAGCAAATATAGCTGGCCCATGGTCATGTCCCTGCAGCTGGAGTCCTGGACAGAGTCAGCTTAGCTGGATGCCTGGGTGCCTTGGCTGCCTGCTTAGAGCCTTCCCTATAGTTTCAAAAGAACAGGGACCTTTTTATCCGCTTAGCTCAGTTGCTATAAACACTTGCTGTATGTTAAATGACTTCTCAGGTCCATCCAATCCGATTTGCACATCATTAGTCTGTGCAGAATGAAATGGATGCCTCTGGATATTTAATTTTGTTAAATACTGAGATCTTTGTAAGGGAAAAGCCCTTCATATAAAATATTACATCAGGGTTGGCTAACATTCCTGTTTCATGAATCACTGGTACCTTCAAGTTGTCCTTGAAATTTCAAACTCACTCTAGACACTTCCAGACATGTACAGTACGTCTTTTTTGTTTTGTTTATTTATGTTTTGACTCGGATGCCAACTGTGCCATGAAAGAATGTGTAAAATTTAGCATCGGAGCAAATGCCCTTCATGTACATCAAAAATGGAAAAGAAAAGCAGCATTACACACCCGAGTGGAAAATGCTAGTCTAAATGCCAGAAAAATGCATCATAGGTCCATGCTTCACCCTGACTTACCATAGTTATTCAGCGACCATCACTCATCTTTTCTATTTCTCCCTGGTAATGGACATGTTCATGCTAAAAGCCTCTATTTTCATGTGCATTCAAACTATACTACAAAGCCATTGTAATCAAAACAGCTTGTTACTGGAACAACAGGCATATAGATCAATAGAACAGAATAGAGACTACAGAAATTGACCACAACATATGGTCAATTAATATTTGACGAAAGAGGCAAGAGCATACAATGGTGTAAAGGCAGTCTCTCCAACAAATGGTGTTGGGAAAATTGGATAGGTACATGTGAAAAAATGAAACTACACTACCAACTTACACCGTACACAAGAATAAACTCAAAATGGATAAAAGACTTAAATGTAAGTTGCAAAACCATAAAAATCCTAGAAGGAAACATGGGCAGTAAAATCTCAAACATCTCATGTAGCAGAATTTTAACAGATAACATCACGTAGGGCAAGGGAAACAAAGAAAAAAATAAACAAATGGGACTATATTAAACTAAAAAGCTTCTGCACAGCAAAAGAAACCAGCATCAAAATGAAAAGGAAACCGACTGTATGGGAGAACATATTTGCCAATGATATATCTAATAAGGGGTTAATTTCCAAAGTAATAAAGAACTCACACAATTCCACACCAGGAAGACAAACAATCCAATTAAAAAATGGTCAAAGGACCTAAATAGACCCTTCTCTAAAGAGGACATACAGATGGTCAATAGACATATGATAAAAATGCTCAGTGCACTAATCATCATAGAGAAGCAAATTAAAACTGCAATGAGGTATCTATCACGTCACACGGGTCAGAATGGCTACCATTAATGAACCAAAAAACAACAAGTGCTGGCAACCATGTGGAGAAAAGAGAACCCTAGTACACTACTGGTGAGAATGCAGACTGGTGTAGCCACTACGGAAAACAGATGGAGTTTCCTCAGAAAATTAAAAATGGAACTGCCTTGACCCAGCGATCCCACTTCTGAGAATATATCCTAAGAATCCTGAAACACCAATCAGAAAGAATATTTGCACCCCTGTGTTCATAGCAGAGTTATTTACAATAGCTAAGATCTGGAAACAGTCCACATACCCACCAGTAGATGAGTGGATAAAAAAGATGTGGTACATTTACATATGAAATACTATGCTACATGGGTGTATAAAAGAAGGATCCATTACCCTTTGCAACAGCATGAATAGACCTGGAGAGTATTTTGCTAAGCGAAATAAGCCAGTCAGAGAAAGACAAGTAGTGTATGATCTCGCTTATATGCGGAATCTAATGAACAAAATAAACTGACAAATAAAATAGGCCCAGAAGCATTGATGCATGAAGCAGACTGATAGATCTCAGAGGAGGGAAAGGTGGGGGGACTGGATGAGATTAGCAGATAACTTATATGCATACATGCATAGCTCATGGACACAGACAATAGTGTGGTGAGGCTTGGGGTGGGATGGGAACTGGGTGAAGGGGGGTGAGTGGGAGGATAAATGGGGGGCATCTATCAACAATAAACAATAAATTTAAAAAAAGATAAATAAGCAAAAAGCTACATGTACTTGTAAAATTTGCATTTTGAATTTTGACAGTGTTCATGTAATAACAGCTTATGATTATAAATAGGACAGACAATCACTTTCAAAAACTAGATTTTAATTAGGCCAACCCACCATTGATGCTTTAGAGCAGGGGTCCTCAAACTTTTTAAACAGGGAGCCAATTCACTATCCCTCAGTCCGTTGGAGGGCCGGACTATAGTTTAAAAAAAAACTATGAACAAATTCCTTTGCACACTGCACATATCTTATTTTGAAGTAAAAAAACAAAACGGGAACAAATACAATATTTGTATTTGCATGTGGCCCGTGGGCCGTAGTTTGAGGACCCCTGCTTTAGAGGCAGTGCTGTGATCTCATGTTGAGGTGGCCGGGATGTGTCCTGGGCTTTTCTGTGATGATGCTTCCTTCGCCTGCTGCTCTGGGGCCTGCCTTTCACAAGATGTCACTGAGGTAATGAGTTGCTCCTGCAGCAGCTACACAATGGGACAGAAGCTTGACGGAACAAGCAGCATCACTATCATTTCTTGGGAATACCCTCACATCACTTTCCTCATGAAGTTTCCTTGCTGCTGTAAGATGACAGCCATGGGGCCAAACACATCTCACCAAATCTCAGTTTCCTATCACTTTGCCTGCAGGGCTTCTGGTAGCAGGTTTTACCTGAGAAATTTCAGAGGCTGCGGTTGCTTTCAAAAGATGACCTATTTTGCAACAGTAACAATTTCACAGCCTGTGGGTTTTAACTTTTTTATGGGACTGAGTTTTTGATATGATTAAAGGGAGGTACTTTGATATTTATTGGATGTATTTCATGGTAAGAGTTTAAGGTACATGTGTGTCTCATTTGAACTCCAAAATAGCCCTGAAATCAGAGGGTATCCTGATCCTTGCTTTTCGAAAACAGAAACTGAATCTCCCAGGGGCCTTATTAATTGCTTTCTTTCTCAAAATATTTTTTTTAACTACTGAAACTGTGACAACAAGAGTAACTGTCATTCCATTGAAAATTACCAATATTGTGACTATTTTTAATCCAAAACATTGTTGAGAAGCAAGAAGTGGGAGATATTCCCGAACGATAGAAAGTAGATGGGATTCTGTCTCAGAAAATTGAAACCGAGGACAGCACAATTAAAAACACATAGAGGTGAAAACGGCTGCAGAAGGCGGAGTGACGGAAAGGTCTCCGGAGCCAGAACCAATAGGTGCGGGAGGTCACACTGGGCCCAGGGGAAAGCAGCAGGTGAGGCTCTGGAGAACTGCAGAGGGCGGTGGCATTGGCGCCCAAGTAAAAGCCAGGACTGTGAGCACTGAGACGAAGGAGGCGGGGCATTGCTCCAAGTAGCCCCAACCCCCAAGGGAGCTCGTGGCAAAACCAACAGCATGTTTCCCACCTTTCCCATGGTCTGGAAGTGGCCTAAGTAGAAGCATTGTGCATAGACAGGTGAGTGGGAAATTTTAAATATAAGAATGACTGCATAACTAAGGGTCACTAAGCTCAACTCTGAAGAGACAATAATCTTCATAAAATAATGATAAATCCAATATGACTGCAGCCAAACTCATAGGACTTTCATGAAACTAGACAAGGCTATTGAGGAGGGACAATTGGGATAACAAATATCAAAACATACTATAAATTTATGAAAATGCATGCTGTACGTTAGCATAGGAATAGACAAGGAGATCCATGGAAGAAATTGGAGAGTCCAGAAAAAAAGAGATGAGTGTGTGTGTGTGCGCGCGCGCTAATATGTGAGAAAAAAAGGAAAATTTAAATTAGCATAGAAAGTTTGGATTATTTTAAAAGTGTAATTAGCCCTTTAAATTAAGATTAGCCCTAGTCAGTTTGTCTCAGTGAACAGAGCATCGGCCTGTGGACTCAAGGGTCCTCGTTCGATTCCGGTCAAGGACACATGCTCCAGTTGCAGGCTCAACCCCGAGAGGGGAGCGTGCAGTAGGCAGCCAATCAATGTTCTCTCATCATTGATGTTTCTATCACTCTCTCCCTTCCTCTCTGAAATCAATAAAAATATATATATATTTTTAAATAAATTAATTAAGATTAAATTGGCAGTTTACTGAACACCATACACAAAATGAATTACAGAATGACTAAGAAGGTAATGTAAATAACAAAATTATTGAAATATTCAAAATAGAATGTCTTCTTAATCTTGAAAAATGAGAAAGGGCCTCCCACAAACTAAAACGATAACACTTCAACTATATAAAATCTTACAATTTTGGCAAAGATTATCATAATAATAAAAAATTCAGAAAAAAATATTTGCAAGAAGTTAGTAATACAGGTAGTATTACAGGTTAGTGATATAGGTAGTAATTACCATTGTATATAAAGATCTTCCATGTTATTAACAAAATAGAAAATTGTCTTATAAGAAATTGGATAAAAAAATACAAGGAAGAAATTCACTGAAAGAAATTCACTGAAAGAAAAACTGTATAATAATAATATATATATATATATATATATGGTTAGCATATATATGAAATCATGCTAAACATTAATAGTACTCAGTGCAATTGAAATGAAAACAATATCACTATATAATTTTTACTCCTCAGATTAAATAAACTTTAAAAATTTGATAATATCCATCTTGGGGAAGGTATGGAGAAACAGGTACTTTCATACTCACTGGTGAAAGTTTGAGGTCATAAACAAATTTTAGAGGGTACTTTTGTGAACACGTATTAAAATTAACATTTCTGTATACCACATGCATGACTTTTACTTCTATATATCTAGTGTATAGAAATGTATATTTTCCCAAAGATTCATGAATATAAAAGTTCATTGCTAAATATTTTAAAGCAAATAAATCAAATTAATCTATTTTCTGCCAGAGAATAACTAAATAAATCATGGCATGTCAGTTCTATGAAATATATTGCACTTAGTAAATAATGATTTATATCTATATAGACTAACACTAAAGAGTTACCAAGATAAATCCTTAAAACAAAAATCCATTTCAGAATAATGTGTGCAGTAAGATCTACTTTATATTTTTCAAATTCATGTATGTGAGTGTGTAAGAAAAAAGTGTGTAAAAAAGAAAAAAAGAGTCTGTGTGTAAATGCAAGAGATAGTGGATTGTTTTGAAATAAGTTTGTGGTGACAGAGAAGTGGTGGAATTTAAGAAGGGAAATACCTTTAATGTGGTATATAGCAAATGTTTAAGTATCATCTCTCTGTGTGCAACTACAAGCTAAGGCAAACTCTCTCCTACAAACCTAAAGTAAGGAATACCAGCTAATAAAAGTATCTAATTGTATAGGCTTCATTATCAAAGCATGTTTCCTTTCCGTCCCTCATGGAAATTTCAAAAAATAAAATAAAGAAATTACAACCTTTTTATTATTTCATTTAAAACATAACATTTGTAGTAATTCCATTATGTGGAATCACTAGTTCTACTTTCAAAACCAAGAAAGCAAAGTATTAAAGTGAAAAATAAAACATTGGTTTGGAGAGGAAATAAAAGATTCTAAAAGTATAGCCATAGAATTGTCTTTTTCAAATTTTTACCACTGCTTTTTTCTAGACCTTAAATCATGTTAGCACTCTCCCATGGATAAAATTCTAATTTCACTTCATTTACTTGGATATTTGAGACCAAATGAATTTGAAGTATGAGTAACAAAAGTAATTACTCTAAACTTTCTATATTGGCTAGGAAAACCATATTTGGCAAGATTTCCCAATATAATTTAGTTGATACTTGGCAAGATTTCCCACCATAATCTATGATATAGCTAACTGATGCCTTTGGCATTTTTCTGTAGATAATTTATTCCCAGTGTTATAAAATGACAATGAGGTAGACTTACAGTTTTCTTTACAAATTAAAGATGGAGTTATCTCTTTAAATTGTAAGTCTTCAGAATGAAAAATAATTGAAGATAAATTCTTGTATGATTTTGTATCAGTCCTCAATTTTAAATAATAACTGGAAACAAATCAACAGAGAACATCATTCACTTCCATTACAAAATCTCTTCAACATTTTTATTCTTTAGTTCTAATCAGAAGTCAGAAAATCTGCTTTCATTTGTGTGTATTAGCTTCAAGAATCTTCACAATACTGATAGAATGCCTGGAACTGGAAGATAGGTGGGAACTTAAGTAGAATTTGTCAACTTGTTTCTCTTGTATTTTGGTTTTTGAGCCCCTGGTAAAGGATCAAATTCATTTCAACACCATTCACTGAAGGTTGGAACGTGGAAGCTACCATGAATGGACAGAGGCAAGAACAGGCTTGTGTGTAGAAGGCAATAAGTGAGAGGGTTCTGCATGTACTAGTAAATGAAAGCTATGGACCAAGAGTTTGGAATAAGGCTAATTGATATTTGAAAAGATATGGACAAAGCTCACTACATTCAGACTACATAATTCAGAGTTATGGGTCTGCATTGTTTGTTTGTTTGTCTGTCTGAATCCTCTCCCAAGGATATTTTTCCCCATTGATTTTTAGAGAGAGTGGAAGGGAGGGAGGAGAGAGAGAGAGACAGAGAGAGAGAAAGAGAAACATCTACATTTGAGAGACATATTGACTGGGGCCAGGGATCCAAACTGCAACCAAGGTATTTGCCCTTGATCAGGAATTGGGCCTGCAACCTTTCGGTCCTCAAGCCTATGCTCTAACTACTGAGCCAATCCAGCCAGGGATGGGTCTGAAGTTTTAATGGTTATTTTGTAAGATTATGTTCTAAATGTTCTGAAAGACGCTGAATTACACATATTGTTTTCCTTTATGGGTCTCTCTCCCCTACTAGACTGAGTTCCATGAGGAGGGGGTAGGTTTTAGAATTTTCTGAATCCTCAAGACCTAATACAGTGACTACTGGAGTAACTGCTAAATTTGAGTAAATTAATGTATTAATGCATCAATCAATCAATTAGAAAGTGATTCAATATACCCCTTCTAAATTCTGAACAAATATTCTAACTTTATATAATTTGGTAGATAAACCAATACTTATTAAGGTATTAAGAGCCTAGCATTTATTTGGTCTTATGTTTAACTACATGTTGGAGAATATTTTTAAAGTGTGACCATAATCTAGCCAAGTGAGAAGATGAGGGTAACACTCTGAAACAACAACAAACATAAGCAGCCAGCATGTGACTAAGAGTGTGTAAAGATCCAGAATTGGGAAGGTACAGGGCACAGCAGCCTATGAGCCTAGCATAGACAGCCAACCCGCAGATGTGTGAGCTACATAAGGGATATTGTCATACGACACTGAGATTTTGTGATACTTAGCAATGGTTAATCTGAGCACTTTCAATATCCAATCTACCATAAAAATCTGAACTTTACTTCCAAAACTCCCTTACACTCCCACTCTAAGACACCTTCATCTCACACCTGAACTACTGCCACCACCTTGCAGTTGGTTGCCCCACATCTGCATTCCTCTCTTGTTTCCTGTCACACTGCATCCAGAATGACCTTTCCAAATGAGAATCCTATGTAATAAAAGCCTAATATGCAAATCGACTGAACAGCAGAACGACCAGTGGAACGACCCATCGCTATGATGCGTACTGACCACCAGGGGGCAGATGTTCAATGTAGGAGCTGCCCCCCGGCCCACAGGCCCCAGGCCAGCCAAGGCAAGTGCCAGCAGGGCCCCACCCCCCAATCACCCCACAGAGGGAGGTGACAAGCAGCGGCAGTGAGGGGCAGGGCTGGTAAGCAGGGGGCACCAGGCCAGCCAAGGCGGGTGCCGGGGGGACCCCCACCCCCAATTGCCCCGCCAGTTGCCCCACAGATCAGCCCTGATCACCGGCCAGGCCTAGGGACCCTGCCCGTGGCATGAATTTTATGCACCAGGCCTCTAGTATAAATATAATTCTATCTGTTTAAAATCTTTCAATAGCTTCCCATTGAATTTAGGATAAAGCCCCAAACTTTTAAATGGGCTATTGAGCCCTACATGATGGGCCGCTTGCCTTGTGTCCAGTCTCATCACAAGATCTGCTTTTCACTCATCACTCCCTAGCCACACTGGCTTTTTTTTTTTCAGTTTTAAGAATACATGATGTGTCTTTCTTTTTCAAGACCTTTGCAGACTTCACATGTAATGCTCATCTCTGAACCTCACTTTTCTTACCCTGATTAACTCCTATTTATCTCTCAAATTTAACTAAAATGTCTAAGAAGCCTTCTCTGTGCTCCCATAGCATCCTGTATTTTTCCTTTTTGTCACTTATTACAATTAGTCAATATGTATTTATTAGTGTAATTTTATTAATTAATATCAGTCTTTTCCAAACAGGAATGTCAGGGATCATGTGTCTCTTGTTGACTACTATATATTCAGTGTCCTTAGTACATTCTGGACTATTGTAGGTGCTCAATAAATATTGGTTTAATTAATTATGCATTCTAATGGGCTTGTTCAAATTCTTTTCCATACCATAGAGTAAAACCAAACTATCTGAAACTTAAAAAATAAAAAACTGACTCCCGTCCTTGTTGCTTTGAAATTGGAACAAATATCTTTATAATGGAAGATGTATACTTACATTATTTAGAAACTACAGCACTTTTCTGCCTTCTTTTTACTTACTGTCCAAGGGAGAGTACTTGACAAATAATATCTGTTTCTCTGTGAAGAATCTAGATTAATAATATTTCAAATTTTAATCCACAACAGATTGGGGGGGTAGATAAATATATAAAGAGACAGATGGATAGAGTGATAGATCAATAGATTGCTCTATTGATAGAGACCAACAGACAGCTAGATACAGAGTATATTCAGCTTGGCTGGTTCATATATCTGTGAGTCCACTAGAAGTCAGCTGATCTGGGTTGGACATGCACGTTCACTTAAGGCTAGCACTGGTGTATTGTCACTTCTTCCTATTCTATTGGCCAAAGCAAGTCACATGGAGAAACTTAAAGTCAAGTGCCAGAGAAATATACACTGCCTCTTTAATGGGAAGACCATATTCACATAAAAAGGACATATATACAGGAGGCTTTGTCCCAAAGTTTTGAACAAATATGCAATGTACCAACAAGAGACAAGAAATAGAAATATCAAAGCAGAGTATATATATACAACCAATTAGATATAGAAGTAGTAAAGCTTGGATGAATGTTTTTCATCACATTTGTAAAGAATTTGTTCCCTATATCATTATATTTTCTGCTGATCTGCAAATATCATGCATGACATTTTGTGCTGACTATCTTACTTGTTTACACTTATGTATAAGGAAATTTATACTGAGCACTCTTACTCTAGTGTTTAGCTACAAATAGGATAGCCATTTTTGTATATTTGAGTTTTAAATCATATAAATAAAACCAACTCCAAATATTACTATTCCTTAACTTCATGTCATTATAGTTTACCCTAAATTATATATTATATATAATTAATATATATAAATGTTAATCATCTTCTTGGGAATCAAGTTTTTGTTCCCAAGATAATGAAACTCATAGTCTTGATAGTGGGATTGGGTTGTATAAGGTGGGAAAGGTTAAGAGCCACTGAACTCAGTGCCCTCACAGAGTCCTGCAAAGCTCTTTAGTTTTCTATTTAATTAGGTTCCTAGATCACAATTATCCAACTATTTTACTACTTACAAAACAATATAACATTGGCCAACTACACTATATCTGTATGTCAGGGATGTGCAAAAGTAGTCTTTCTTAACTGTTTTCAGTTTTAATAACCACATTTATAATTTATTATATTTCCAGCACAAGTTATTAATATGCTTACTATAAAATAAGGAACTCTGAGCAACCTGCACTAAATCACTTGCAGTAGGAGTCATACTAGATTGAGTCACGGAAGTTTATCAATTGGACAGTACATGGTATATTTAAATGATAACTAGTGGCAAGGCTGAAGGAAGCAAATGCATAGGTTATTTAAGGATTTTGACCGGTGAGAATGTCAATTAAAGTTTAGAGGAAACTAAATGTCTATAATTAATACCTGTACACAGCTTCTGGCCTTCAGGCTCACCTTGCCCAATGATGCATAATAATTAGAAAACATTTTATTACCAGTGGACATCAAAGGATTAAATGTGTGTGAAAGAGCTTTGCAAACTATAACGTTATGAAACAGGATAGCTGTTATTTCCATTAGTATCAAGTGATGCACCAAGTGGACAGGCCATTTGAAACCTCACCAATAAGTATTTAGTGATTGATAAACTTTGAATACTGTGTACACCATAACTAAGGGGATGTGTAAATTATTCTTTTCACTAATCATAAAAGCAGAAGTCAAATTTAAGATTTTACTGAGTTATTTTTCTAATTTAGAAATATATTAATATTAATTGTGATATTAATGTCACTGATTTACTTTTAGATATAAATTCTTCATGTAATCAATATTAAGAAACGCTATAACTCCTTATAATTTTACATAGGTTCAAGGGGGAGAAAAAGTCTAAATAAGTCCCATATGTCAATCATGTTTATTCTCATTTACATATTTAAAAGCAAAATGAAACAATTAATAATCAGAACTTTAAATATTGCCTGCTACCAGACAAATGTGGGAGTCATAGATTTGAATGAATGGTCTATCAGATTCTTTAGTCCAATATGCCTCCTCAACATAAAGTAGGAATTTAGAGATTTTATATATGTGTGTATATATATATGTATACATATCTATATATATTTACAAAATTACTACTTGCTACAATTAAAATTATATAGAAATTTGTCCCATAAGAGTTCTGAGGCCTCTGAAAGATGGAGAAGATATGTGAGGCTGTAAGCTGTCTTCTGTCTTTACATCTCTAGCATTAGTCCATTAAGAGTAGATCAATAATTGGTTGCAATATTTGGATTTTTTTAATTGAAATGTTTTCCCGTGTGACCTGATGACCAAAATATACCATTCCATACTCAGAAGTTAAACACGATCTATTGACTTGCTTGTTAATGTGCTTCTGATGGGCTTGCTCCATTCAATCATCCATCCATCCAGTCATTCATATACCTTCTATGTACCAGGCATTTTGCGAGGAGCTAGGAATACAGGATGAAACAAATCATATTACCTACTTTCAAAAAGCCTATATCCCAGAGGGAAGGCATGTCTGCATATTATTAACAACTAAGCAATAGAATAATTGTTTTAATGGAGAACAATTATTACCTGTATTTGTCTAAGAGAAGAGGGAAATTACTTGATCTGTATATGGATGGATGCATTTTCAGGAGTGCGCCAGGCATTTAAGGAAGAGATATAATAGTGTAGCTGTTTGAAGGAAACAGCACGTGGTTCTATATGGCTGGAAAGTAAAGTACAGAGAGTATAGTATATGGAAAGCTGGCAGGTCAGAGAGTCAGAAGCCAGATGACTGTTTAATTTACTCAAATGTTAAAGGTAGAAAGTAATTCATCTATAGAATACACTGGGTACTTGAGATAACGTGTTGACATAACAAAAGCATCCTGCTAGAACATCATAGATAAATATGGGGCTACAGAATGTAAAAAAATATTCAATAACCTTTAACAGCTATGGAAACTAGAATTATTTTTCTGTCAGAAATATAAGGAAGTTCTGCTACATACAATGCAGATTGAACAAGAGAGAATAAGATATAGAGGTGAATGGCAAGGAAGGAAAAGAAATGCTACTGAATCTCACTTTATAAACCTGGACTATGAGGAGTTGGAAGATGCTTCCTTCAGAGTCAGTGGCCGGGAGGCCAAAAGAGGGCTAGAATGGCAGGTGTCTCCATCTATCAAAATGAAAAAAACAAAAGGAGGGAAAAAAGTAATGAAATGCATGAAGAACTGTATTTCCAAGGAGGAGAATAAGATTAAGAATCAGAGAAAATCAATGAGCATCAAAAAACAGAAGAAAAATGTAAGGAGACTTGAGATTTATCCTCTCAATAATACTCAAGAAAACATTCCAGCTTCTGATAAGAAAGCAGTTAGGAAGACAGATTGCTTTCTGAGATCAGAGAAGAAGGCATGAAAACTAAAAACACAACTGTAAAATTACCAACTGCAGTGGAGATAGTATGCAACACAGAAAATATGCAGGCAATGAAATTTAAAAATATAAGACAAACTCTAGAAAATTTTCCAGAACACAAAAGTAATTAATCCTATATACTAAAACCCTAATATGCAAATTGACCAAACTGCGGAGGGCTTAAGCAGCAGGCAGACATTCCTTGAGGGGTCCCAGACTGCGAGAGGGCGCAGGCCGGACTCAGGGACCCCTCCACCCCTCAGTGCACGAAATTTCATGCACCGGGTATCTAGTAGGTAAATAAACACAAAATAAACGAGATTTAGACATATATATGTACTGTAAACAACAGAGCATACAGATACTGAGCAATAGTTAAAAAATAATGGAGAATTTGTAAAAAGGAGAAAATATGACTCTTCAGATAAAAGTGTTTTACTAAGTAAGAGTACTTCTTATCAAGTAAAAGGTCAAATCCTTGATGTACACTGATTGGGAACAAATGTTTTTTATTGTTGAAGTTATTACAGATGTCCCCCAGCCCACCTCCACCCAGCCCCTGCTCCCTCCTCTGGCTTTTACCATACTGAGGTCTGTGCCCATGTGCTATGTATATATGTTCTTTGGCTAATCTTTTAATCTTGTAATTTTTTAAGTTTTGTATTTTAAGAGGTTTACAATATCACTGCAAAGGAAAATTTAAAAAAAAAACAAATTATCTTGAAAAGGGAAAAAAATTGAATCATTTTGGAGTCAGACTTCTCTTTTACAGTGCAAAATACCAGGAATCAATGATTTGGGGGGAAATTATTCTGAAACAAGGATTCCATGTCCAGGAAGTTGTTTTTTTCAGGTTCAAGGGTAACTAAAGTTCTTTAGACAAGGAAGAGGTGTAACACCTATATTTTCTTCCTAAAAAATTGCTCAAAAACAATATCTAGCTAAGAGGTGTACCCAAATAAAGAAATCTATGAAAATATAAGAAGTAAAGAATTGATAGTAATAAAATAATCCAATCAAATAATCTGTTTATGAGTGTGATTCGTTTTATAGTTGTAACAATTTTTAACGTCTATAAACTTCAAAATAAATATCAAAATAGTATCTAAAAATCAGTCTTCAAAGAAATAACACTAACCTGGACCTAAATGCAAATTAACATTTAAAAAATTGAGAAGGTAGATGAGGAATAATTAAATTATTACATGCCAAAATTTTAACCCTATCCAAGACAAATCATTAAATAATATTTTATTCTTGATATTTGTAATTACAGAAAATATACTCAATTATATGTTCTATACTTTCAAATTTTTCTCACAATGAAAATATGCTCTTTACAACATTTGGAAAATAAAGCTGACTACAAATTTAAAGGAATTAAAAGAAAAGGAAATAATTACTCTTATACTTTCTACATTAGCCAAGTGATAGCAATCTATTAGAACTTTTGTATATCTTCAGATTTTCCTCTTTGCTTCCATATCATCAAAGACCACATGAATAAATATTAAAGTATTCAGAATAATCATGTGGCATTTGTCTATGTTTCTCTCTCTCTGTATCATAACCTATTCATAAGAGTAATTTCTATACCTAAATAAACAAATAAATAAAACATTTTTATCAAGTTATGCATTACTAGAGTTTAAAGGACTACTCTGAAATACCATTATGTATTTTATAGAAACAATGCTGTATCTGAAAAAAAAATGTTAAAAAGGCAAAACTTACAAGCATACAAGAGTTTCAAAGGTTATAAACAATCCAAATAAAAATGGGCCGAGGACCTAAATAGACACTTCTCCAAAGTGAACACACAGATGGCCAATAGACATATGAAAAATCCTCAGTCACTAATCATCAGAGACATGAAATTAAAACTACAGTGAGGTATCATCTCACACGTGTCAGAATGGCTACTATCAACAGATCAACAAAGTACAAGTGCTGACAAGGAAGTGTAGAAAAGGGAATCCTAGTACACTGTTAGTGGCATGCAGATGGGTATAGCCACTATGAAAAACAGTATGGAGTTTCCTCAAAAACTTAAAAATTTAACTGCCATTTGACACCAGCCATCTCACTTCTATGAATGTATCCTAAGAAACCTGAAACACCAATCAGAAAGAATATATACATCCCAATTTTAGCACTTTTAACAATAGCTAAGATCTAACAGCGTGGGCAAACTTCCGGCCGCGGGCCGGATCCGGCCCATTTGAAATGAATAAAACTAAAAAAAAAAAGACCATACCCTTTTATGTAATGATGTTTACTTTGAATTTATATTAGTTCACACAAACACTCCATCCATGCTTTTGTTTTGGGCCTCCGGGTCTAGTTAAAACCCAATTGTGGCCCTCGAGTTAAAAGTTTGCCACCCTGATCAGAGTCAACCCAATGGTTCATCCATAATTATTTGATAAATAGAGGCTGTGGAAA
>NW_005871269.1:2064702-2089653 GCF_000147115.1 Myotis lucifugus | reverse complement strand
GGCCTGGGGGAGGGAGTGCGGGACCAGAGTGGGCTGGAAAAAGTTAATGGGGAAAAAGGAGGACCTATTTAATACTTTCAATAATAAAGATTAAAAAAAAATATGTGGTACATTTACATAATGGAATATTATGCAGTCATAAAAAAGAAGGATCTCTTATCCTTTCAGACAGTGTGGAGGGACCTGGAGAGTACTATGCTAAGTGAAATAAGTCAGTCAGAGAAAGACAAGTATCACACCATCTCACTGATATGTGGAATCTAATGAACAAAATAAACTGACGAACAAAATAGATCCAGAGACATGGAAGCATGAAACAGATTGATGACTTGGGGGTGGGGGGTGGAGTAAGAGATTAACCAAAGAACTTATATGTACGTATGCATAACCCATGGGCAGACAATAGTGTGGTGAAGGCTTGGGGAGGAGGAGGGAGCAGCGTGGAGGGGATCAATGGAGGGAGAAAGGGGACATCTGTAATACTTTCAACAATAAAGATATTTTTTTTAAAGAAGTTATATAGCTTTAAACAGGTAAGGCCGAATGAGAAAGCATGGTGGCGGGATTTAACATTTGACAGTTAAATCACCCATGGTGATTTATACTACTTTATAGTGTATGCACCTTAAGATCCTAGTTCTTACTTTGAAAACCAATTAGTTCCTTAGGCAATGACACTCTTGCTCTGGGAATTGGGATTCACTACCTACAACAATGTCACTGCATAACTTGTGACATCCGAGCCTCAATGCATTTTGTATCACAACCCTTCCCATTTCTACTTTCAAGTGTTTAGAACGTGAAATACAATGTCATAAGCAAATCCGTTGTCTCCACCTATTCATCATAAACTCATTTGTCTGTCTAAAGCTCTTTTTTTTTTAAGAAAAGGAAGAAACTCCTGTTTAAAACATATAAGCCACAGCTCTGAGGCTTAGTTTTCACCTCAGTAAAGCTAAAATGTTAGATTAAATGACCTCTGAGTCCCTCGGAGCTCCAAATCCTATAATTCTACCATCTGGTCACCTCAGGCTATAGAGTTCAGTGAAGTACTTACCATGTCAACTAATTGAAAAGTATTCATGAATAGCTCAAGTAAAAGCATTTTAACAATTATGTTTTAACGAATAGAAGCCTAATTTTTAAAACCAGCAATAGTGGGATTTCCCATGCTCCTCTTTTTCAACAAAACAAGGCATATCTCAAGTTAAATAAACATACAGTTTATTCAACTAATATGTTTAAATTATAGCTGGCAAATTGTCAAAATATCCAAATCTAGGGCATGAAGAAAGAACTTGAGTTTTTTTGCACAGACTATAGAAAAATAATTGTAACTATAAATACTATACCTTCAGGTTATTAACTTGGTTAGACCACAGTTACCCAGTTATCTTTGTAATAATTATGCCAAAACATGGCAACCCTCCATCAAATAATTTTATGCTCTATTATACTGGGGTCAGGCATGTTTTAACTTAAATTTCAGAAGCATTTACAAAGTAATTCATTTATATTGCCATACCTAGAGATTCTATTACATTCATGATCATCCACTGTGCTCAGAAAATGTAACTAATTTTTCCTTAAAGTAACATGTCAAATGCAGGGAAAATTTGACTCTCTGTACCCCACCTCCACCACCTTGCTGACACCCACATTAACACAAATCACCCAAGCACCATATGTTGTAGCACAAGTGTTAATGAGATGTCAAGTTGTGCAGTTGAGACTTGTTACTTTGATGATCCCATGTTAGACTCTTAAAAATGAAACTAATTAAAGCATACCCTGAGTGTGAATTTCACTAGGTACAAGGGGGAAAGAAAATTTTACATATTGAGAACAAGTTAGACTTTATGTCCAGAGTTCTTGGAACCTATAGCCTGACCATACAAATTTACAATGCTTCACCGAGAACGAGATATAAAGCAAAAATACTATGCTTAACCAGAATACCCATAGGTGACGCTCTTCAATACCTGAACACTAGCATTGTGCTCCCCTTATCATACAGACTCATATTTCTTTCAGAGTCCCAGCTTTGTAACCTATAAGAATATACCTTCAGCCCAGCTGGTGTTGCTCAATAGTTAAGCATGGACCCATGAACCAGGAGGTCACGTTCAATTCCTGGTCAGGGCACATGCCCGAATTGCGGGCTCCATCCCCAGTAGGGGCATACAGCAGGCAGCTGATCAATGATTCCCTCTCATCATTGATGTTTCTATCCTTCTCTCCCTCTCCCTTCTTCTCTCTGAAATCAATAAAAACATTTTTTAAAAGAATGTACCTTCTATACAGCCCTTCTTACAAGCTACAAAGTAGAAAAGATTGAGGAAAAGAGAACGTATCCTCACATGTCACAGAGAATCAAGACCATTTGTTTTAAAGAAAAATTAAAGATTAACACCTGAAAAAATATAACATACCAAAAGCTTAACAGACTGTATTTGTTTAACATGTATCACTAAGTTCAGTGTATTAAATCAGAGGCAAATTAGAGAATTGTAGATTTCCAGGAGCATACATAACTTTAGTGATTCCAAATAATAATATCATCTAGTGAGAGATCCGGCATTGGGTATTAAGATGCTAGCATTTATCTTTTCAGCCACTATCCACAATCATTGCATTTGCTAATGTAAAACCAAGATGGACACACTTGGGTCATTTGAAACCTGGTATAGTCCAGACAGAAACCCTAGAGAGAATACACAGATGCCTGGGAATTTATTTGTGTCACACTGCAATCTATCCTGCTTATCTCCTTTGTTCCAATGATCAGATAACCATTGACAAAGGCTGGGTTCCAAATAACACAGATTCCCTTAGACAAAATAAATTGTTTCCCACCAAAAGAAAATAAAAAGATTAGAAAACTTACAGCTCAGATGTCTTTGTGTTCAAGGGACACAGAGAATTAGTGGATGCAAGGAGAAAGCAAGATTGTGGTGATGGTCTCACAGATGTTTACATATTTCCAAATTCATCAGATTGTATATATAAAATTTCATTTATTTGTATATCAAGTGGATCTCCATAAAGCTGTTTAGGGAAAAGTTTTTGGAAGATGGATTTATTTTATGGTATTCATTTTGGAAAACATGGAAATAATAAAAATAGACATGAAAAATTTCTTCTTGTTTGTCTAGAATCCATCACCATGGCTTTCTCTCTTGGTTTTGCAGGAGGATAAAGGAATTGCAAAGACTAAGAGAAAAAATAATATGTCTTTAAGGTTCAATAAGATTAACAACATAGTAAATTAATATTTGTATAGCATTTTAGTTTTTACAAACAATTTTTGAAGACTGGGCAATATTGGAGATGAAATGGTCAAAAAGAAACATACTCTGAGGAATGTTTAATAATTTTAGTAGAAAGTATTATGACATCCATTTTTCCCCTGATGGAAGATCATTAATTATCAGGTCGGTTTCTAAACAAGAAGTCATTATTCTTGCTGAAAGGAGTAAGATATATAGACTGAAGTGGGACGGCCAACATAAACAAGAAAACTAAGAGGAAAAATGCCATTCCTTGTTAAAAACATAGTCAGTCATTATGCAGAACTTAATTGAAAAGCCACATCTTCATCAAAGTTAAGTGATAAAGATTTGAACTTTAGCAGAATCTAAGAGTAATCTGCAAAGAGGCACCAAATTCCATTGAAATTAGAAAACAGAAAGAATCATTATTACTTGGGAAAAGATGAACCCAAACCAAAAGAGAAGCACTCCCTTAGTCTCAATCACTGAATTTTCTCACCAACTATTTCACCTTCTTTGTGAAACAAAACTAGAAAACATCAAAGCTCCGCTTCAGGGTAAGATAATGTATCTATATATAGGCTAGTTGTGTAATATATGTAGTTCCCATTATGGAGTATGGTTTTTCTTAGACTCAACTGACCCTTTCTTATCTTCAGCAGGTTTTTACTTGAAGAATTCCCTCAATTAGTTTTAGAGATGAATGCGAATTGGGTGGACCTTGGGAGATGCTTAACAGTTAAGATTTGGTGTCCTGAATGGATAATGCATCCTTGACAAAGTTTCATTCCCTCTGAATTTTTTAAATTAACACAAATACAATCACATTTGATATTCACAAAATTCATGTGAAATTGATGGGGCAGATATTAATTCTACTTTATGACAACGCTATTAAAGTCAGTTGCTTAAGCTCAGATAGTTTGTAAGCATATTATATACAGTATATCATATATATATATAGCAGCTATTGTATATTATACTATTATATTTTATATTATAGTATTCTATTCTATTTTAGCTGCTATAAATGTACAACTGGTTCTAAATCTAAAACCCTTTGCTCTAGTCAGTGGCACACTGAAAGCCTAAAACTTTCTCAGGTAAAAACAATCTAAAAGCTCTTCACTCTTTCATTTAATTTTAAACCCCATAGCTCTCAATGTCAAGCCAAATTCGTGTTGTTAGAGCTTTTTTTGTTATTTTGAACTCTAACACTTAAATTTACTAATCTTTTCTCATTTCAGACAATATTTTGCATAAAAATAAAACAACTCATAGAATTATCAGTGCAATTTATATTTTCAAATGACAGAATTCATCTATATGTTTTCCCCGCTGACATACCAGAAAAAAGCTTGGGTTAGGGATATACCACTGTAGACCCATCAAAATGGCTAGAATTTCCACAACTGAAAATTCCAAGTGTTGACAAAACCATGGAGCACCTATCTTGTGAAAATCACTTCAGAAATATGGTCAGCGTCTACTAAAACTGAACAAAGTAATTTCTTCCTTTGCTGAGTATCTAACAGAAATATATATATATATATATATATATATATATATATATATACATAGCTTTACTCGTGGTAACACCAAACTGAAAACAATCCAAGTATTCAAGGGCAGCCCACAAGCCAAATCCAGCCTGTCAATTATTTAATTATTTTCTAAATTATTGGAACACAGCCATAACTATTCATTTACACTTGTCCATGGCTGCTTTTATGATAAAGTATTGCAACAAAAGTCATATGGCCCACAAAGGCTAGAATACTTACTCTTTAGCCATTTACAGATTAGAGTCTAGTGACTTCCAATCTGCAGTATACTAGCAAACATCTTTGGGGTACATTCACACAGTGAAATATACTATACAGCAATAAAAACAAATGAACTACACCTACATGCAGCAATCGCGATAAACCTCACCACATAATGTTAAGTTAAATAATTTATTTAAATTTCAGAAATGTTGAAAACTCAAGGAGCTTCCTGGGTGAAATCTGAAACTGGTCTTTACACACAGAGAGCAAGGAGAAATTGAAGAAAGATGCAGACCACTCCAAATTTGCATTCGTCAGGTTTAATAAGAAAGGAACAAGCATGTAAGACTTGTCTTGGGTCCCAAAAGATGAGTAGATCTCCACACATACCCTCCAGAATCTTAACTGGGTTGAGTTAAGTACACCATCCAGATAGTCTCAACAATAATTCCTCTCTCAAGGCTGCCTCCCTTGCGAATGGCTCCCACTGTGTGAATGGTAGGCAGAATGTGTGTGTGTGTGTGTGTGTGTGTGTGTGTGTGTGTGTATACACATACATATATATATACATACATATATATATCCCACGTTCAAAGGCTGTTAAATTGCATTATTTACCCATATCTTCAGGAAAAAATCACTTCTACTGTCATGGTAAACAACCTGCTTCTCTATTTATAATGGTCTGGTCCTCTAGCAACGTCAGCAGGAAATTATAGCTAATTTGCCTACAAATGTCAGGTGGTCATAATAATCTGGCCACTCAGTGTACATTCCAAGGAAAGGGATGGGGGTTAGAAGCTTTTAATCCCCAGGTCCGACTCACAGGTCAACTGGCAGGCATATTCTCATGATGACCTCCTCCCACAAGAAACTAGCAAAACTTACCTTTGGTCACATCGGATACCTTTGGGGAAAGGAAGGTATTAGTGATTGAAGGTATCGTGAAGATGTTACTAATGATGGAAAGTTTCTAGTTTTAAGTGTTACTAGAAAGATATTTTTTAATCACTCATTGAGATGTCCATTTATATTATGTGTACTTTCTCAGTCTATATCATACTTGGCTGCAAAAGTAGAAGGGAAAAGGTTACATGCTAATTTACTGGGTAAGAGAAGAGGGTCTAATTCAGCTATAATAGGCAAAGATGACCAATGTTGGAAATCTAGTGTGAGCAAAATGTTGAGAAAAAGGCAGCCAGGCAAAGATCTGGGAAGAAATGTCCAAAACACCAGGAGTAGCTGGTATAAAGGCTCTGAAATAAAGACAAAATCTGAGACTTCTCTAGTCAGAAAGATTAGTGTGGCTGTTGTGAATGGTGGAAGTGAAGTCCGGGAGATGGCAAGGCCCAGATGGGAGTGAGGTCTTTTATGTCAGGGTGAGGACTGAATTTTATTCTAAATGGATTGGGATGACATTCTCCAGTTTACATTTAGAAAGATCTTCCTGACTACTGTATATCAGATGGACTAGGACAGTGGTCGGCAAACTCATTAGTCAACAGAGCCAAATATCAACAGTATGATTGAAATTTCTTTTGAGAGCCAAATTTTTAAAACTTAAACTATATAGGTAGGTACATTCAACTTTAAATTCACGGTTTTCGTCTTCCGTTTTTCTTTGCTTTTTCTTTGTAGCCATCTCAAACAGGGCACCTAAAAAAATGTTTCATTTTATAATAATAAAGCCACCAACACAAAAGAATTACAATTCTTCAATTGATGACAAAAATACCTGTAGGATTTGCAGCTGGTTGGAAAAATACAGGTAACTTTATGCTTTGAGTAGGTACTTTTGTCACCCGCGCATGATTTGCGGACGTGACTAGCACTAACCACTGCACATGAGACTGCTGACTGACTGGCTCACTCAACTGGTGCATGAATCCCGCACCTCCCTCGCACTGCCTATCCCGTGGGCACCTGTGCCACGTCTCCCATCGCCCGACCGACTGACACCCCCCATTTCTTCTAATGCCACTTCTTCAAAATAGACTCGCTCAGGCCGAAAACGGACTTCTGCGCATGGGCCACGAAGTTTCAATCATACTGTACGTGCGCGTCTGCACGTGGTATTTTGTGGAAGAGCCATACTCAAGGGGCCAAAGAGCCGCATGTGGCTCGTGAGCCACGTTTTTCCGACCACTGGATTAGAACAACAGAGGTGGGGTGAAGGGAGATGCGAGGAAAAGAAATCAACTGGTTGCATAGGTACAGGTGAGAATGATAGTATCTTGGACTAGAGGCTTAGCAATAGAAGTCATAAGAAGTGGCAGAATTTGGGGAAGGTACAGACAATAGGATTTGCTGAGAGGTTAGGTAGAGATTATACGGGGGAAGGAGAAGATCACGAATAACTCCTAGGATTTTGACTTGAGTAACTGAATGATAATGATGATACCCTTGGTGGAGCATATTTACAGACAGATACGGAGTGGAGCAAAAGCAGGTTTGTAGTGGTGAGTACATAAAACAATTTCTTCTCATATTATTATTAATTATTGTATTGTTTGCCATACTAACAACTGTAAACCTACTTTGCCCACCCTGTATATTGATGATTCAGTTTGGGTGGGATATGTTTGAAATGACCCTTGAAGAAAAGATTCCTTTATAATCCAAAATTTTATCTTACATTATCAATCATATGTTATTTAATAAGCCTTATTCGCCTTATTAATGGGTTCCCTTTGTGAACCATTAACCAAACTATTAAATGCCTGTCAGCACCAAGCTAAGCAATGGAAAATACTATAGTGACCATGCAGGAAGCTGATCATTACATCAACAAAAGCCCCAAAGCTCAAACCAAAATATAAACCACATCTAATTTTCAGGAGACTCTGCCTCAACAAATGCCACTGAGGTGAATTACCGAGCACTGTTCAGAGAAAGAGCCCATGGATTCCAAATAAGCTGACCTGCCCTGACTTGCTGAATAATTGCTCACATCCTAAATCACAGGAAGGTAGAAGCTATTGCCAAATGGGCTTGAAACATCCTTGAAGAATGATACCTATTAACTCAGTGCAGTTGTCTGGGTAAATCAAGAGTTTAGTTCATATTGTTCCCTTCTGAAGTATTCCTTGACCCTTCCCCCCATTCTTTGACAGAGTGAGATGCCCTTTTTTATCTGATCCCCTAGAATCCTCATTATAACATTTAATTCATTACCTATTTACTTTCTATTCCACTAGGCTGGAAGTCTTATGAAGGCAAGACCTGTGTCTTCTTTACCATCCAAACAGTGTCCAGAGAAGAGGATATTGGCCTCCAAGTATTAAATATTTCTATCCTTGCCGTAGGGAACAGTAACTCTAACAGCTTACCTAAGACACACCTCCTCAAACTACCCAAGTCAGCCATTTTATTCTGATTTCATGCAAACCAAACAACCTTCAAACATGACTTCCCTTGAAGTTATTTCTATTAGAAAATAATTATCTGGTCATGTTGATTTGAAAATGCAAGTTACATTTCTCATTGTTTTTTGAAATTCATGTATTAATTAATCCCTGCAAGATGGATTTATTTTGAAATAATTATCCAACCTAGTTTCTGGTTTTGCAAGCAATGTGTAGACCCTTTGGGAGGCAACCAGTTGACCTCTTCTGGTAATAATTTGACCTCATAGCATCTCATTCAGTTAAAACTTCAACCCTATGAATTCGCATTTCGTGGTTGGTTTCATTACTGATTTACTAATGGAGAGTAAAATGTTTCCTTCTTAATGGTTGGTTAGAAACAATTATTATTTTCCTTTAACTGTTTGCTTTTAAAGGATTTGCTGCCTTCGTAATTTTATTATGTATGGGGCCAAAATGTGTACAATGAAATACATTTCCAATCGTATTATAAGATTTAAGGATAAAATTCAATTTCATATACCAATTCAATTTATACAAATCTGTTTTGGAAAATGAGCATTCCATAAAATGATTAATGCTTATAATGCATTGACTGAGTTTAAAATTTGTACCTATGTTTCTGTTGTAATATAATATTAATAATAAGATACAGTACTGACAGTTAAAAACTCATTTCTTCCTTTGGCTGCGTTGCTTCACAAGTAGAGGGTTAGTGCTGATTAGACACCTCTCGTTTGATCTTGTTTTGTAGCCCGTAGAAGTGTGCCATGTCATAAAATAAGTCACAATACAACTGAGGACTTCTCCATAGCCATTGTCCCATGCTACCTTCTACCCATACCGGACTCCATCTCTCTCTCTCTCTCTCTCTCTCTCTCTCTCTCTCTCACACACACACACACACACACACACACCTCCTTACCCAGTCTGACAATCTGTACAAAAGTACATCAGGCAATGGGCATGTTTTTAAATTTATGGACATATACTTCTCACTCCCAGAATGTTTAACTGAAACAGGCTGTGATTACAAACTCCATAATTGTGATATTTTTTTATTGCCTCACAAAAATGCCTGGGCTAAGGAGAGTTGGGCATTTATTTCCACTGGATCATCTCTTGCTGCTCTTTTTCAGGAAGAAAATATTTGGAATGGATGTTAAGTCAGAAAGATTAATCTAAAATGATAGCAGCAGTTCTTTCTCCTTTAAGCGAGCTAGTTAAAAGGATTCTGGCCAGAAATTTCTCCGGAGCTTTAAAACACACTAAAGAACTTAATTTTTCATCTCCCAATAATTTTTCTTGGACTTTATTTCTCTTAATCCGTTTTGTCCATCACACATCTCCCAAATGACTGCCTGTTTTGAATGAGATTTGGGAAAAGCGAATCAGCAGAGCCTACGAAGTGCAAGAGCTCCCTCTTGTGGGCCTTGGAAGTCACTTCTGAAACTTGAAGCTCCGGCCCCTGGAGGTCCACCTTTTGGTGAATTTGTAATGAAGTCTTTGTCTTTCAGAGAAGGTGTGGTGCCTTCCTTGTCCCACCCTCACCAGTGGAACAATCCCCATTTCAAGCTTTGCTTCGTTGTTCCAGGGACTCCCTTTTATAAACTTAGTTGTGACAATGAATGCCTACCATTTGCTCTAGTAAGTTTACATTCTACAAAGTACACCCACACATTATTTCATTTGGCACAAGAACTCTGAAAATGTGGTATTATTATTCTGTTTCAGGTTTGGAGTCAGCAGGAGACAAACAAACCTGAATCTCCTGGCACCAAATGTAAGGTTCCTTCCATCTCACCCCCACCCTCCTTGCCCTTCCACATTTGCAGTCTTGCAGTTCCTTCTCCCAAGATAAGATTCTTTCCAACTTTTCAAAGTCTCAGGTCACTGTCCCAAAGTCTCTTTTTTCAAAACTTTTATGACAGATATATAATTGCAAAATTAAAACAATAATTCTGGCTTTGAAGCCAAATGTTTCTAACTCTTAAACTATGCACCAATTTACACCTCTCTCCACAGTGACAATATATTTGGTAAGTATGGGACTGCATTTGGGGATAAAGTGTTTGGAAGTCTCTCAAATATTCAAAATTTAAGGTTTCCATTCCTATATCCTTTGTTGTTGTTGTTGTCTGATTATGCAGAAACAACTAATAAATTTGTGGGAAACTAGATTGAAATGTCATTTATCCAAGCAAGGTCATTGACTTAATCTTTATCAAATGATAATACCTGCTATGTACCTGGAAATGGATTACAAGGCCTATTACAGAGAGATAAGTGAAATTTTACTTATGCCCTTATGCCCCAAGTCCAGTTCATATCCACTTACATCTAGAAAGCAGTGTTAAGTCTGAAAACCAACTCTTCCCCCTACTAACTGCGTCCTTGGGTAAGTGACTTTACCTCTCTGAGATGTAGTTTCCTCACTTGTAAAATTAAGGTAATAATAAAACTTACCTCGTAGGGGTATAGTAAGGATTAAAAGACACAATGCACACACAAAAAAATACTTACCAGTATCCAATATAGATTAAGTAGTTAACAAATAAAATTCTTAATAGTGCTATTAATACTATTAATCCATGAGCTCTATAAACGCCTCAATTCTTGCTGCTTTTGTCCCATTCCTGATAGCTAAACATCTGAGGTCTAGTTTTGACCTCTCTTTGAACACATCCATTTTCCCTGGTGTCTGACTCTTTATTCTTCACCTCTGTTGTCTTTTAATCATGTACTTTTACCCTCCACAGTGATGACAGAGAGTGCCCTGCGAACCTCCCTGCCAAGCTGACATCATTGCCTTGATCAATGGCCCTACCACATCCTCTCTGGCTTAGCTGAAATTCCTAATCCTGACTGCACATGGGCAGCCTTATGCTCCCTGGCCCTGTATAAAACGAGAACAAGAATATGGGCACCATTTCTTGAATCCTAAAGTCACTGCTTGATAAACAGCTGGTATTCATACTTTTTAAATATCAACCATCCAACTAATAAGCCTGCTCAATAGAAACTCAACAACACAAGGTGTCATTTAATCATTCACTTATTTATTCATTTGTTGCTTATCTATTTAGGCACAACTAAAGATGAAAGAGCCGACTGCAACATGAGGATGATCACCCCTACTTTCTTCCTCCTTATCACCACACTGTGGCTCATAACAGCACAAGCAGGTAGAAGAGTGAGTACCTAGAACTTAGAATGCATATGAAAGACAGGAAAATTTCAAGGATGCTGAGGACTAACCTGATACCAACAGAAAGATCAAACCTCAGACATAAAGCAGGAACAAATAAGAGCTGAGATACAAGAAAATAGGGATGGAGCTGCAAAAATAAAAAAGCTGGCATTTCTGCATAATAAACACCCATGTAAGGATGACACAGAGGTTTGGGGAGTGAGACCACACACTTTTTAGTGAATAGGAAGGGGTTCGCTAGATAAAAGCAAGTGATGACTATTTTCTCCTGCTATTACCTCCATTGCATTCTGGTTTAGATTAAATCACCCACAACCTTGAATAAATAGCTCTTTAGCAAGATCACAGAGAAATAGTTCTACAACCACTTTCATTGCATCATTATTCACAAAGCCAAAAGATGGAAGTAACCCAAATGTCCATTGATGAATAAACGTGATAAATAAAATGTAATGGAATATAGTTAGCCTTCAAAAAGAGAGAAATTTGTCACTGGCTGCAACATAGATTAACCTTGAGAACTGAACGCTAAGGGCAATAAACCAGTCTCAAAAAAATAAGCATTGTATAATTCCACTTATATGCAGTATCTTTAGTAGTCAAACTCATAAGAACAGAAGGTAGAATGGTGGTTTCCAAAGGCTGGTGGTGAGGAGGAAATGGGAAATTGTTGTTAATTGGGTATAGAGTTTTAAAGATAAATACACAAATATATTAACACGTGTTTGCATAACCATGTGAATATATAAACATGACCAAACTGTTTTAAAGTCCTTAACAATTTTAAAATGGTTAAGCCTGGACCAGCCAGTGTGGCTCAGGGGTTGAATGTTGACCTATGAACCAGGAGGACACAGTTCAATTCCTGGTTAGGGCACATGCCTGGACTGCAGGTTCAATCCCAGTTTGGAGTATGCAAGAGGCAGCTGATTGATGATTCTCTCTCATCATTGATGTTTCTGTCTCTCCCTCCCTCTTCCTCTCTGAAATCAATAAAAATATATTTTTAGAAAGATGGTAAATTTTATGTGTTTTTACCACATATTTTAAAAGATCTACATGAACCATCTTCAGCATTCTGTGTGTGTGTTGTTGTTGTTGTTTTGTCTGACAGAAGAGTAAATCACAGTGTGCAGCCACTACAACTCTCCCAAGCAATAGCAGCCTGCCATAACACCTTTGTTGTGGGTGATAAAATGGCAAGGGAGGCCACCCACAGAGAGAGAAAAACAATCCCCTCTTTCTCTTTTATAGAGAAGAACTTATAGGTACTCACTATAAATGAAAGACAGAGATCTGGTGGCCAAGTTACAAGGATTACAGCCTTGTACTATATAAGGTTACAGCCCTTGCTACTTATGATAACATGTGTGACTACTTTGTCAACGATAAAGATTATTCCTACCTGGCACTATATTCTCCATCAGGGTCCAAGCACCATTTTTTTTTTCAGTATGCCCAATAGAAACTTTTAGGCATCCATTCTCCAAAAGCCTATCTCTGTTTGTCTCTTTCTCTGTCTCATTCACACACACACACACACACACACACACACACACACGCACATGCACACGCACATGCACACACACTATCCTATCCTAGAGATTAACATCTCACAAATCCTGAAAAAATTCTATTTTTCCATTGTGATTACATTGCAGATACCTTTGTAACTTTGGGACGGTTGATCTCAGTAATGGTTCTGCTATTTTTGTTCCAAGTAATGAGACATATCCAATTTGCTCAACTTCTGTGTCTCTTCTTGAGTCAAGATGGCAAGCAAGAATGTAAGTCATTATCAGTATATATCACAAGTTGGAATCCTTGGAAATGCAAAGGTCATTTTGTAAATTTACACTAATTAATATTTTTTCTGTTTTTAAAAAGCCTCAGCTGTATATACTGATCATTTTTTACTCTCTTTTGAGACAAATTCCATTTTGGATTAATAACCTCACTACATACGGTAGCTCCATCAATTCTTAGAATTAAGTAGCAGGTATTCTACAAAGCACTTTACAGGCATTACTTTTTCATTCCTCACAATAAGCCTATGAGAAAGGTATTGTCATTATTAACCCTGATTGGTGAGTGATGACATTAAGATTTAGAGAAATTAAATAGCTTGCCCAAAGTTACCTATTAAGTACAAGAGCAAAGATTTTAACTCATCCAACCACATACTCCATGATTAATCAATTTTACTGCCCATAAACCCAATACTTAGTTTGAAGAAAACCCATGATTTATTTCCCCAAAACAAAATATCACCTCAATATATTTTAAAATGCTACATTCATTCATTTGTTCATTCACTCATTCATTCCTGAATTCACTCAATAAACATTCTTCCAAGTTTTAGGTATACAGTTATGCACACACAAAGTCCCTACTTCCGTGAAATTTATAGTCTAGTCCAAGCATGTCAAACTCGCAGCCAACGGGTCACATATTTGATATGCTTGGTCTAGTCCATGTTCAAGGGCCCTCAATGCCTGCACATATGGCTTCTCACAGAGAGAAGCAGCGTGCTCTCTCTTTCTCAGAGAGAGGTAACTATCTCTTTCACAGATAGTTAGAGAAACATTGCAGGACAGAAGTCCATATCATGTGCTATAGAAAAAGCAACCATTGCTTGTGAAGAATAACCTTTCCTCTATTTCTATTTGGATCAAGGTTTATATGTTCAACTTACCTAAGTTACATGAATTTTTCACAAATATTCTCACATATGTCTTATGATATGTACACATGTGTATGGTTCTGTCTAAACTTACCGTTTGAAAAGCACATACTCTGACTCCTCAAATATCTTCTGTGCCTGTGATTAAAATCTGCAAAACGGTCATGCAAGGATAGGGTTGGGATTCTTTCCCTCTTAGTGCTGTACTTTTCATTTTCCCACTTCATGAGCTTAAAGATGCTCCATAACGAGCAAATGGGCTTTCACAAAACATGCAATTAGAAATAAAGTCAATGTCTTGACAAAGGGAGATTTATTTTCTCATGACAACAGAGTTCTTTGACGTTACAGTCTCTAAGCAGCAAAACCTGAAGAGGCATTACTTCGAAATTCATGAGTCTTAAGACTTCGGAATTGCCAACTAGGCAACTTCCATGGCCCATTTAATGTACAGACTCAAAACTCTGGATTTACCCTTGCTTTATTTAATAGGGGTTGATTAGCTTCGCAATTATGCCATACAGTTCTTAGGCTTTGCTCTGAAAGAGTGCCCCTCTACTTACTGCCACTTAAAAAGCCTTACTTTCCCTCTCATCGCCATTTCGGTTCGTTTCAATGGGAAAGAACAGACAATATCTCACAGCACCATTTAACACCAACTCAGTCTTACAAGTTCACCAAGGAACAAGCAACCCTCTCCGTTTGCAGTTAATGCATCAGAGTTTAAGACGACAAATTGGCTCGCGGAGGCACAATAATTAACTTTTAGTCAAAAATATTCATCCTCCCCTCCTGGCGTAAGCAAGTCTCATATACTCTGTTTACTTACTCAAGTGTTTTTCTCTTCTTCTACATCCCTAGGCATCATTCAGAGCTCTTAATATATCATGTCAGAGTACCTTTATAATTTTAATCCAATTTTTTATGTTTTCAGCCTCCAAGACAAAGAGAAATGCACCACTTCATCATTAATTTCGGTATTGTAAACACTGGAGTACAAATTCAATAAAAAAATGAAAAACCTCCAACATTAAATTCTGTAACCTCCGTGACTTTGGATACTAACTGAATCAGGCTTTGTGTTTCTTAAAGTAAACACATTAATTCCAAATGCTGGGTTAACTCAGGCTGTTTAGCCTGTCGGGTAAGGCTGCAGACTAATGTTGTAGCAGTAGCTGGCCTGTCCAATTAGCAAAGAGGTTTAATGGTTACGCTCCAAACCCTCTTGCCTCTGGTACTTTATAGATGCACCATTTCCTTGAAACAACATTTTAAATATTAGCTAAAAAGAGAACTATGTCAACAGCTTTGATGAATATATACCAGGACAGCCATTACATTATATACTCCCTAACCACCCTTTCATAGTCAACTTTTGCTAATTTTTTCCCCAATTAACATCTTCCTTCTAGAGAGAACACTCATATTTTCACTGAGAATGGCAATCTGTTTGTTATCTTCTGTCATTGGCCTGTGTTTTCTAAAGGAAGACCGTCTGGTACATGAATGCTTGCATTTAACAACTGCTGACACTACTGTAAATACTGCTTACATGTTGTTCTATGCAGTATTGCCACAAAATTTACTTTTTTTTTTTTAGCTCTGTGCCAGATTTTTTAAACCTGAAGTCATCATCATTTTATGAGATGGTTTTTTCCAAAAGCAAATTACACGTTCGTGAATTAAGTAAGTGTTGGACCAGAAATGGTGCTTGTTTTTAGAAGTGACTTTTGTAGATGTGTATGAAAAGTCAGGTTCATGCCTTTCCACAGACATGGAGAGATAGACATAGTATGCTAGAGAAGGCAAGACTCAACTGAAAAATAAAGTATTTTCCAAAGGTTTATCTGTAAATTGACATAGTTTCCCATAAGCAAGTTAAACATTCTTAAAATTTGTGTAAATATTTAACTTAATATATGTCAAACATATTTTTTCATGAAACTAATCCTGAACAAGATTGATATTGTTTAGTTTCACAAAGCTGTATTGAACAAGGCAACAGGTGAGGTTCTAAGAGCAGGCGTATGAAGATGAGTAAGACAGAGTGCTGTCCTCAAGGATTTGCAAGGTAATGAGACAAAATTTACTTTTATGGAAAATTCATTTAAAGCTTTTCCTTGGAAGTCTAAATATGTATCACCCTTTAACAGTGGACTCCTCATATCCTTCCACCTACTGCCTTGAGCAAAGGTCCTGCTGTATATAATTCAATGCAATGTGGTAAGTGCATAGCATGTTAGTGAAGCAAAAAGGTACTCATTCAAGATGGAGAGGGTGATGTGGGTATAAGTGGATAGGAAGGATTCCTGAAGGAGATGATTCTTCAGCTGCATTATGAAGGATTTATTAAACCATTGATTCATGAAAACTGTGGGATTCAGACCAACAGCATCAACATGACCTGACAACTTGCTAGAAATATAAATGATTAGGCTCCATCTCAGAGAGACTGAATCGGAACCTCTGAGGCAGGGAGTCAGCAATCTCGGTTTTAACAAGCCCTCAAGAAGAACCTGATGTGCACTAAGGCTTGAACGCCACAGTATTAAAGCAAGTTTCCAGGCCCTAGAGCAGGAGGAGGGGGTGAATGATTTTTTATGGAATGAATATGTAAGCATTCACTTGGAGTAGTTGTAGTACATCTCCCGGCTGTTTTGAGTATTGGTTGCTAAGAGCTGCACTCTCCTCAGAATTGTTCTCAATCTAAGAGAGTGGTTCACCTGGGAATGCCTGGGAGGCTATGCCCTTTCCAAAAGTGGCCACAGTCAATGATGGACTGATATGGAGATATGCAGGCCTTACCTCCATGGTAGACTTCATATTCCAGAGCTTCCCATAGGACCAACTGAAACCACATCTTGTTCTGGCATCTTTCCCTGTCCTATTCTGCTTCCCTCACTCCCTTACAGGTTTCTCCTGAGAGCAGTCCCTCAGTAAATCACTGGCACAAGAATCCCCATCTCGGGCTGTTTCGAGGGAAGCCAACCTTAGGCAGTGGTACACAGCATAAGAATGCATGGAGAGCTACAGGAGGTTTGCATTGACAGAGCATAAAGTGTAAGTCAGAGAATAGTGAGAGGAGAAGCTCAAAGAGTGAGAGAAGCCAATTTATGACATACTTTGGCAACAATCCATAAAAGTAGCAAAGTTCTGAGAGAGAGAGAGAGAGAGAGAGAGAGAGAGAGAGAGAGAGAGAGGGAGAGAATTTATACCTATAAAGCATTGGCATGGGTGGGGAGAAGAAAAATCACTCAGACTACCACCTTGAAAAGGAAAGTCCCTTCCATATTGACAACAAATAATAATTTACATCCCACTTCTCACTAGACACCAGAATAAGAAGACTTCTAAATCCAAACTACAAAACTCAGAGGCTGTGTGATCATTTGTAGAGACAGAGATTTTAGGGATCTGGAAAGAAGAGACTGGCAAAGTGAAGAGCTCCAGGAAACCTCTAAGTCAGTGGTTCTCAACCTTCCTAATGCTGCGACCCTTTAATACAGTTCCTCATGTTGTGGTGACCCCCAATTTCATTGCTACAAATTGAACATAATTAAAGCATAGTGATTAATCACAAAAACAATATGTAATTATATATGTATTTTCCGATGGTCTTAGGCGACCCATGTGAAACGGTTGTTCGACCTCCAAAGGGGTCGCGACCCCCAGGTTGAGAACCGCTGCTCTAAGTGATTTTATTTTTAATGTAAGGAACAGACACTGGGATGAGGGAAATGGTGGAGACCAGAGGAATGAGATTCAGTAAGGGAAATCACGTGCTTCCTTTTTCCTTCTCCATCTTCTTCAGTTTCTCTCCATGACTCAGGGGAGTGGAGTCCTGCTAGTGGAAAGTAGTAGGGCCACATTTCTAATCTATAGGAGTTCAATGTTCATACACATTCTTTTTTAAAAAAATGTACTTTATTGATTTTTTTACAGAGAGGAAGGGAGAGGAAAAGAGATAGAGAGATGTAAACATCAATGAGAAAGATTGATCAGCTGCCTCCTGCACACTCCTACTGGGGATGTGCCCACAACCAAGGTATATGCCCTTGACTAGAATTAAACCTGGAACCCTTCGGTCCGCAGGTCGACGCTCTAGCCACTGAGCCAAATTGGTTAGGGCTTCGTACACATTCTTATCTCCTAAGAGCTTCTGCTTTCCCTTACCCGCCAGTGACTGTTTCTAACCAGGATCTCTTCCCAGTTTGAGAGTCCAGGCAACACTCCAAGCTTACCTCCTTCTCTTGTCACTCAAGTAAGCAGACATATTTAGAGAGCATCTTAAGATGTTTTATTTTCCTGTTAGCACAATTAAAAAAAATAAACCATGGAAATACATGAGATTTTTTTTTTTTTACATTCTGAATGTGTGCCTCTCCCAGCAGCCATTCCTTCTTCTTGTAACAACAATCCTCAGTTTCCTTTTAAGGGTCCACACTGCCTCCATTCTCACTTCATTTGACCTGAATAAGTCTTTACTACCAGTTCCACCAAAGATGGGGCCTCTTTCCCATTGCACTTCATCCTGAAGACATGAATGGCTGGAGAGTCTATGGCTATCAGTTGTGCTTCATGAACAGAGAGAATCATAGCAGCAGGAGAGGTGGAGTAACACATTGCTTGATCCCTGAAAATTTAGCTGTGTCTGAAGCCAAGTGTTACCTGGATTTTTTGTGAACTAATGAAGTCCCTTTTTCTGTTTCAAACTGCTTTGAAACAGTTTTTTCTATCCCTTTCATGGGCGAATCCTAATATAAGATGCCTTACATTTTTCAGAAAGTAAATATGAATGAGCCTAATCTTTCTCCAGGCTTCACTTTTAGTTGAAGAATCCTTAAATGTCTTCAATTCCTTCTTTCATTTACATACAGTATCCCAAAAAATGTGTTCCGAGGAACATAAGTTTGGGGTGTTGTGCCATTTAAAAACGTAAAAGGAAAGAGATGTTCTATGGTTGCAAAAATGTGGAAATTTTTTCTTTCAACAAAGTTAAATTGGTTTCTTTACTACAGGACATCTCAGAGTCTTTAACATGTGATTAATGTGCGAAATCTCTAAGAGAGAGTCATAATATGCTTAACTCTGCCAATGCATTTGGCTGTGGAAATCTTATTTTCATTGAGCAATTATGGGATAAGATTACATAAAGTATATTTCAGAAAATGGGGATTCAGCTAGAATTTCAGACTTTTTTCTATTCCACACTGCTTAGCATTGAGAGTTATTTTGACTTTTCCACCTGAGTGTTTTGATTATTCCATCTGGTGAAGCTCAGAGGGCTCCAATAAGAACTGTTTGTAGAACAGAGTGAAGAAGAATACTAACCAAAGGAAAAATATACATATGTGCACTTCCCCAACATGGAACAAGGTTTCGTCACCTTTAGACAGATAGTGTGTTTTCAATGTAATATAGGCATTTTATCATCATTGCTTCAAATGGTGTACATTTCTGGAACTTAAGGTGAATGAATACATCCACAAAAACTTATGAAACACAGTAACTTGGAAAAAACACCTCTACTCAGACTATGAAAACTATCATGTCAGTGAATTATCTTGAATACATCTGAACAGAAGAGATTTTGAAATCACTTATAAAGTTTTGGCTGAACTTCTTGAAATGTTTTTGATGGGATTCTAATGTTTTAAAAGTCTGACGGCTGCTTCTGAAAATGAAATACTTTTTGTCATCAAGCTACAGTTAACTCATCTAAATAAATAGGTAATCTGTTCCTTTAGAAAACAGTTGAAAGCATCCACTGACATTTGAGTATAAAGAAAAACTGGGTAATTTGGGGGATGGGAGGATCAAATCTTACCATCTTGTCTCAAGCTCTCTGAGTGTAAGCAAGGGATTGGACACAGGAGGGCAGTGGGTCTGCAGCGAAAGGGATCAAATAGCAAATGACTCTCTTTTACCACCTGACTTAGTGAAAAGAGGCCACAATATGAAAATCTGATTCCTCTGTGTGGTCTTTTAAAAGACATGCCATCTAGAGCCTCTCTCTGAGCCTCACACTTTCCTCACACTTTCATGTTCTTATTGTGGGTAACATGAAATTCAGAAATTTTCTTTCAAGAGCTTCTCCATCAAGACAATGGCTGATGCAGTTGGTTGGACCAGATCAGAGGTTGTTCTATTTTCCCCAGCATTTGGTACTCACAATAGACTGTCTATCCACTCCACAGCTCTCACACACACAGACAAGCACACACAATCCACAGCTGGTCAGGAAAACAGAAATCGCTGTAACACTTCAAAATACAAAGATTTAATACAGGCAAGTGGTTGCAATAGGTGTTGGGTGACTAAAAGAGGATAAAAGGAGCTCTGAGGTAGCCCCAAGAGAAAGCAGTTGTCAGGCTAGAAGAAGAAAAGGAAGAGGCGCAAGGAGCCTGTGGAGTTGGTGCACCATTGGCTGCGGCTGGTATCTCTCAGTGGGTCTGAAAACACTGGTGCTTACAGTGCTTAAAGTCATTAGAGGTTAGAACCAACTTTTGCTGCTGACACCCCACTGCCTCACCCTGCAGCAATAGGGTAATAGGAAGAGAAGTCCCTTCACTCCGCCTCCCATTTTCCAGTCTCTCTCTAGTGCCTCTATTGGCAGATCCTAAAATAGAAACCCCTTGTCAAAGGAGTCTTGAAAATGTAGGTTGCAGAATCCCTTGGCAGTATCACAGAGGCACATAGGAGAGTTGACTTGGAGCTGAGAGAAAATAGGTAAGTAGCCATCCCTACGTCAAACTTCCAGTCTCCTCCATAGCTAGCTCCAGCCTCTACTCTTCATTCTCCTGGCACAAACATAATCAAAAGAATAGAAATTAGTATCATTACAGCCTCCCCTAAGCCCCAAACATCAAATTACTTGTCCTGGGTCATAATGCTAGTGTCATAGCCATGACTGTTTCCCCTAAGATAAGGTGACTGACATTGGACAAGTTGCATAAACTCACTGACAGTTCCCTCTTCTGGGTTAACTACATCTATCTTGGAAGGGAAGATCAAGTATACAAGTAGAGCAGTGATTTTCAACCTTTTTCATCTTATGACACATAAACTATTTACTAAAATTCTGTGGCACACCAAAAATACGTATTTTTTTCCTGATCTGACAATAAAAGGTATAATTTTGATTCATTCATACTGGACAGCTATTGTTGTGTTGACTGCTATCATTTTTTTATTTGACAATGTAAGGGCATAGAGGCTAGTGCCCTTGACTAAATAGTCAGGTATTGCATGTTTTAAAAATTCTTGCAACACACTGATTGAAAATTGCTGAAATAGATCATCTGAATCAAGGGGCTTAGCACAGTGCTTGTCCTGTGATAGACACACAATAAATATTAGTTGACTTCCTTCTTTTCCTCCCTTATTCCTCGTCCTTCCTTGTGGAATGGAAGGCTCCGTCACTTGTTACTGGAATTTCGGGCATCAGTAAATACCTGTGAGATCACTGGGAGGGAAATGTTTCCTTTTCGCTGAAGAGGTTTTACCAGTCCAGTAGTGAGATTCTCAAGAGTTCCAAGGAAGAGACACACAAATTGCTTATAAGGATGAATCTGTTGAAAGGATACCTGGGAAACAGAAAAGGAGGTCTTACAACACTTTCCTGCTTAGGAATGTGAGGCGGACTTTGTAAGAAATCGGGAAAATCTGCCTAACTTTGCTAGGGACAAGAACTTTTGTTTAAGTGACATGCCTTTTCTTTGCTTAATTGGCATTTGTATTTCCACAAAATTGTGGATTTAAATGGGTCCTTTTGTCCTACTACTTAGGAAGCATTGCTGTTGAGCAGAGTTCAATCACCCCAAGTCATCTCACAGATTACTGGCCTTTCAAACCCAGGCTACCTGCGGTTGATTTCAGCTCACGCACCTTTCTCTGTGCAATCACTGTGCTAAGGGAGGGAGGTCCAGACTGGTCTGTGAGAGGACCTCTCCGAATTCATTCACCTCAGAACTAAAGGCCATCCAGGCATTTCCCCTCAGATCAGACCTCATTGGCTTTTCCTTCTATCCTGACATAAAGAAACGTTTTCTACTTCTCCCTTGTAACTACCCAGTCTCAGAACTACTTGTCACTGAACAAGGGCTTCATGAAGAACTCTGAGCAGAGGCCACCAATGTGAGATTTCTAGGACAGAAGATACCCTGTCTCTCGCCCATGTTGTTACATGGTTCTCCAAAGCGGGGAACAAAGGAAAGGAGAAACTATACCTACATCTCTGAACTAACAGTTAAATAAATGTGACATTATTAACACAAAAAGAGAAAACCATGATAGGGCTTGCTTGTGGTGAATTAATTGTAGGAAAGTCAGAGATGATGCTTGTGAAGTATGCAAACACATGGTATAGAGGTAATGGCTTAAAATCAGAGAATGAATGAGAGTTTTATTTTTAGTACAATTCCTAAACTTTTTTATATCATAGATTACTTTGAGCATCTAATGACAGTTATACACACTCAGAAAAAAACAAAGGAATAGATTTTCAGAACTCCAGCTCAAGTTGCACCTCTCCACCTCATCTAGTGAAAAAAAAAAAAAAAAATATATATATATATATATATATATATATATGAAAAGAGAAAAGTCTGAGCACTGAATCTGTACTGCATTAGAACTTAATCTTCCTCTTGTAGTTCACCTTCCTCACCCCAAACAAGCTAAAATTTTATGTGTGCCAAATAGCTTCTTGCCCAGAAATGCTTCTGAGGGGTAATGAGAAACAAAGCAGGACAATTCAATAATAAGAGTTCCCAACCACCGCCAGCAAGAAAATGACCCAAGGTGTCCATTTTCTCAATTACTGCAATGCTCATTTTCTCGTTGGATGGACAAGTGCCCCTGAGAAAACCTTGAGGCTAATTGTATATATACTGGCATATACAGTATGCCCCAAGCCCAGAGGCAGCAGCTAGCAATTATATTCCACTGATTAATGTGCAATCCTAAATTTACAGGCTTGATGGTCCAAAGAGGCTCCCTGCTATGTGAGATAATGAATAGGAAATTGTCAGAATAATTAGCCAAGTCAGATCTCACAGGTCTACCTTTAAAAACAAACAAAAATGTCTGTCCTTCAGCAGAATTGGACATTGAAAGATGGGATGTGGAGAAAGAATGGAATAGTCAAATATTCCTTTGTGCCATTTTTGCTTCATTCAGTTCACTGACCGTAGTGTCTCTGGTGAATACAGTGCTGCACCTCTCAGGTCCTCCTTCAGGGAACCAGGACTTATTGCTCTCACACCAGCCGCTAGAAGTACTACTATGACTATAATCAGCTGTCTCTAGAATTTGCCCTCAGCTGAAGACAGCTGCCTTGCTCAAGATCAGGCTATCCACGCAGGAAGGGATAGGGTGGTCCACATTCAATGACAGGCCAATCCCAGATTATAAAGGCCTGGCCCATCTTATCAGAACAAGATGCAAATCAGCAGGGCCAATCCATTTTCTAGCTCCCTAAGAGGGTGACTGACACTTTGGTTGAGACCACATTGCAGATCACCTTCTCCCTCTGCCCATTCCTAGTCTTTCCCTGAGGACACTCCTAGTAATATTCCTACACACTAACTGTTAACTGAATCTGCTTCCCAGAGACTACAACTTACAATAATGTCAGATCACACATTGGTGTCAGGATTACTATATAAAGAAATGACCTTGACATAAGGAATAGTCTATTTAATTCAGCCTAATGAATATTTTTGTGTGCTTACTTTCCACAAAGTGGGGGGAAGGGGGGGAAGGGGGAGAAGGTTGAAACTATGCTAAAGTAAGTTTTCCCTTGAGATTTGTCCCTTGAAAATTGTTTGATTGGTGTTTGGTTTGGTTTGGTATGGTCTTATGAATCAAATATACATAACTAATGTCTAAGGTGATTCTTCTAAATAATTTTATCTCCTTTATAGATTTTCTCATAGTTTAAACTAAAAACACAAAAACAAACAAACAATACAGGCTTTCAAAAAATACCCCAAAAGAGAAATTGCTGATATATAAGTCAATAATATTTTATATTACATTTGAAGTACATAATTATGTGTACAGCTTGACTATAAATTCAAATAGATGAAGGCATAAAAGGGCTTTATAGGTCACCTATAAAAGTGATATGTGATGTAAATGTTGTTATACATTGTCAATACAGTGAAGAACACCATGATTTATATCTATATACACTGAGTGGCCAGATTATTATGACCACCTGACATTTGTAGGCAAATTAGATATAATTTCACGCTGAAGTTGCTAGAGGGCCAGACCATAATAAATAGGGAAGCAGGTTTTTTACCACAACAGAAGTGATTTTTTCCTGAAGATATGGGTAAACAATGCGATTTAGCAGCCTTTGAACGTGGGATATATTTGAATATGAGTGGCCAGATTATTATGACCACCCCATCAGTACTTCGTTGGGCCACCTTTTGCCTTCAATACTGCGGCAATTCTTCTTGGCATTGACTCCATGAGATGTTGAAAGGTGATGCGAGGAATCTGACACCATGCCTGATGAATAGCACTGTCAAGTTCTGTGAGATTTGATGGTGTGGAACCAGCTGCCTGATGGCTCTTTTAACTTCATCCCACAAATGGCGCATTGGGTTGAGATCTGGGGATTGTGAGGGCATTTAAG
>NW_005871269.1:2015224-2064303 GCF_000147115.1 Myotis lucifugus | reverse complement strand
CATTGTTTACCCATATCTTCAGAAAAAAAATCACTTCTACTGTCGTGGTAAACAACCTGCTTCCCTATTTATAATGGTCTGGCCCTCTAGCAACTTCAGCATGAAATTATAGCTAATTTGCCTACAAATGTCAGGTGGTCAAAATAATCTGACCACTCAGGGAATATAAAAGCCTACACAACCATTACCACCAGAAAGACCAGAACGACCGGAATGACTGGAATGACCAACCGACCAGTCACTATGCTATGCACTGACCACCAGGGAGCAGATGCTCAATGCAGGAGCTACCCCCTGCATTGGTCAGTGCACTCCCACAGCAGGAGAGCCACTCGGCCAGAAACTGGACTTGGCTGACGAGCGCAGCTGCAGCGGTGGCAGGAGCCTCTCTCACCTCCATGGCAGTGCTACTGAGCAGCAGCGGTGGCAGGCACAGCAGGCTGGGATGAGTGGTGGTGCGACGCCTGGCCCCTATTCAGGGCTCCTCCCCAGCCTCCTGCCACTTTCGCACTGCTACATCCCTTGAGGGATGTCAGACTGCCAGTTTTGGCCCAATCCCCGCAGGCCACACTGCAGGGATTGGGCTGTAACTGGCAGTCCGACATCCCTCAAGGGGTCCTAGATTGCGAGAAGGCACAGGCCAGGCTGAGAGACCCCAGCCACGCATGAATCTGTGCACCGGGCCTCTAGTTAACTATAAAGACCAAGAATGGTGAACTGAACAAATTACCCATGATAAAGGATTGCCAACTGTTCAAGTGCCATATGAATATACTTTAATGCAAGTGGACCTTATTAAGTAAACCTAGTATATGAAAATATAAATGGCTATAAAGGAGAGTAATCCTATATAATAAAAGGCTAGGTGGCATCATCACAAGATAACCACCACAAGATGGCCACCACAAGATGGCCACCCTCATGTCATCACAAGATGGCCACCGCAAGCTGGCCAGCAGGGGAGGGCAGTTGGGGGCCATCAGGCCAGGAGGGGAGGGCATTTGGGGGTGATTTGGCTGGCAGGGGAGCAGTTAGGCATCAATCAGGCCAGCAGGGGAGTGGTTAAGGAGCGATCAGGCTGGCAGACAGAAATGGTTAGGGGCAATCAGGCAGGCAGGCAGGCGGGTGGTTAGGAGCCAGCAGTCCCGGATTGTGAGTGGGATCAGGCCTAAACCAGCAGTTGGACATCCCCCAAGGGGTCCCAGATTGGAGAGGGTACAGGCCGGGCTGAGGGACAGCCCCCCTCCCATGCATGAATTTTGTGCACCAGGCCTCTAGTTTTAAAAATAGTTCACTACAGGGGTTTTTAAAAATTTGATGAAAAACATCAGTAGATGAATGGATTAGAAAACTGTGGTACATCTACACGATGGAATACTATGCTGCTGTTAAAAAGAAGGAACTCCTACCATTTGCAACATCATGGATGGAACTGGAGAGCATTATGCTAAGTGAAACAAGCCAGTCAATGAAGGAAAAATACCACATGATCTCACTCATTCATGGATAATAAAGACCATCACAAACTTTTGAACAATAATAGATACAGAGGCAGAGCTGCCTCAAACTGATTGCCAAACTGCAGTGGGAAGGCCAGAGAGAGTTGGGGGGCAGGAGGGAGGGGAGTAAGAGATCAACCGAAGGACTTGTATGCATGCATATAAGCATAACTAATGGACATAAGACACTGGGGGGTAAGGGAGGGTAGGGGTGTGTCAAGGGCGGGGGGGAAAAAAAGGACACTTATGTAATACCCTTTGTAATACTTTAAGCGAAAAATAAAAAAATATTAAAAAAAAAAAAATTTGATGAAAAATATGTCCTAAATTTTAAAATACATTTATACAGTATTCAACCTTTTATCAGCATATCTTATAGATATGTTTTAGCATTTGAAATCCCCTTTTATCCCTATCTTCTATAAATATTATAACTTGTATCACTGCTTTTATTATTTATATTGTGATATTGTAATTTGTAATAAATATATAGTTGGTTTTGATCCTCTTTTCTGACAGAAAACACCTAAAACCCTTGGAATTTCTTAAGTGATGAGAGCAACAAAGTTGTCTCATTATGTTAATGAAGCGAATTTTGGAAAGCACCTAAGGAAGGGGCTGCTTCCCAGGAGAACCAACCATTGAGCAGAGGGTCAGAACTTTCAGTCTCACTCCCCTGATCTCCTGGGAGAAAAAAAGGGGCTAGAGGTTAAATCAATCACCAATGACCAATAATTTAATCAATCATGCCCTTGTAATGAAGCTGCTATTAAAACCCAAAAGGATGGGGTTCAGAGTTTCCAGGTTGGTGAACATGTAATGATTTGGGGAGAATGGTGTTCTCTGAGAGTATGGAAGCTCAGAGCCCCTTCCCACATACCTTGCCCTATGCATCTTTTTGTTCCTAAATTCAATTCTTTTGTAATAAACCAGTAACCTAGTAAATAAAACATTTCTCCAAGCTCTAGCCAATTAATTGAACCTAAGGAGAAGGTCATGGGAACTACTGATTTATAGCCAGTAGGTCAGAAGTACAGGTAACAACCTAGGCTTAGGAATAGTGTCTGAAGTGGGGGTTGCAGGGAGGAGAGAGACAGTCTTATAGGACTGAACCCTTAACCTGTGGAATGTAATGCTATTTCCAGTTAGATCACGTGAGAGCTGAATTGAGTTGTATTCTCAAGACACCCTGATGGTGTTGGAGAATTGCTTGGCAGTATGTGGGGAAGCAACCATCTCCCCAACCTCCCCCCCAACACCCCCCCCTCCACACACATTGGAATTGGGTCCAAGAAATCAAATGATAAACCTACATATAACACTCCCTCTTCTGCCCCTTACCAGCATTGTGACCTTACAAGGGTCATTTAATAATTCAAAGCCTCAATTTCCTCTTCTGTAAAATGGAGATGGAAATAGCTGAGAGCTGTTGAAATGACTAATGAGAAATATATGAGAAAATGTCTCACAATCTGCAGTGGTTATTGTTTGTTTTCCATAATGTAAAATGTTTGATAAAATTTCCCTTATAGAGATTTAAAAAGGAATATGTCCAAATGATGCAATGATTTAGGACACATTCAAATCCCTTGTAGCTTACATGGCTATATATATATATATATTTTTTTTTTTAACCCAAACAGAGTATTTTTTAAAAATAAAACTTTTTACACTTTTATAAATAATGTCCTGATACAGAACAACTTATTATCTCTTTCCAAAATGGTCAAAGATAAAAGAAACTGCTTTGAGATTAAGAATATCTGCATGAGTCTGTTCTATCTAAATACATAATGCTCTTTTTACAACTGGGGGAGGAGGGGGGAATGGAGAAGACTCAAGAGGAGAGGCAACAGCCACACTAAGCAACCCAAGCATTTTGTAATATAAGGATCTAACAAGTGTAATAGGCCTTGAATAATCCTTCTAGAAGAATCTCTGTACTGTGCTTAGTAAATAATTTTAACTACTGGGATCATTTGCTTTAACGCTGAATTTGCTGAAAAGCCTAAGGAACAATTTTAACAGTGTCCCAAACCACTGTAATTGGGCAATTAATGCTTAATGATATAGAGGAAGAGTGCAGCTCTATCCAACATAAAATTGAAAGAAAAGTATTGCTTGAGCTGTTAAGACCATGGAGGCATGCATTTCCCATTGTCAGCATTGCAGGTTTTTGTTGTTTTTGTTGTATTTTAGCAACAAAATCATATTTAATCTAAAGACAGTCAGTCAACATTTGGAAGCAAAATGTACAAATGGGAGACACTTTGATATTAATGTCTATTGAGAAGTCTAGTTGAGTTCATAGCATATTTACGGGTTTAGTAAACTTTCGTTTACTTTTCCCTAGTCCTGTTTCACGCATGACACTAGGATTAAGTATGTTTTGGAGGGCTGTTGTTTTAACACTTCTCCAGTTTAGGACTTTTCTCCTTTAAGAAGGCCAATATTTCTGTAAAAGAAACTTTGGGAAATGATTTCTTGATTCAAATTTAACTACCACAATGCCTATATTGTGACATTTTGAAATATTCAGTTATAGAGCATTTCAGTGCCAATGCACTCTGAGGCACGAGGAAATGGAAATCACATATATAGAGAGAGGGAGGAGAGAGAGAGACTACAACAATGTATACAACTAGTTTATATTAATTAAGATTATTTTTGTACATTTTAAAAATATGTTTTTATTGATTTCAGAGAGATGAAGGGAGAGGGAGAGAGAACATCAATGATGAGATAGAATCAATGATCGGCTTCCACCTACAAGACCCTCACTGGGGATCGAGCCCACAAGCCGGCATGTGCCCTGACCGAGAATCGAACCGTGACCTCCTGGTTCAAGGGTTGACACTCAACTACTGAGCAACTCTGGCTGAGCAAGATTATTCTTTTGTAAGGTTGATGTGAAATGATCTTTCATGGATGAACTGTTCTTCTGAAAAGTGATAATGAACAGAAGCAATCCTATCTAATAAAAGAGTAATATGCAAATTAACTGTCACTCCAACACAAAGATGGCGGCGCCCATAGCCACAAGATGGCGGCGCCCAGTCCTCTCAGCCCCACTGGAGTCCTCCAGTCCCGGGGGGCAGCCGCTGAGAGCAGGGTCTGCTTGGCCCTCACCCGCGGCGACCTGGGAGCGGCCAAGCAGCCCCCGCAGACAACAGAGAACCACGGGGAGCGGGCCTAAGCCGTCAGTAAGACATCCCCTGAGGGCTCCCAGATTGGAGAGGGTGCAGGTTTGGCTGAGAGACCCCACTCCCGCCCCCCTGCACAAATTTCATGCACCGGGCCTCTAGTAATTCATATAACAATCATAAAATAAAGAACAAAGAACTCCTTTTCTCATGAGAAATCTGATTTAGAAGCAGAATTCAAACTAGTTCTGGCTTAAAATCCACTCAGAAATGGATCCACGGTGATAGCAAATCACAATAAGTATTTTTAAATAGTTACATACCTAAAAAAATTATTCAATTTACCAACATAAATATACAGGAACAAAATAGTTTCTTAATACATTTGAGAACTCATGCATCCAAATAAAGGCCAGGAGGCCCAAGGTGGAATCTCAGCTCCCGTTTGCTAACTGTACATCTCAACAATTTTTAAGTTTCTGTTTCCTTACCCATGAGTTTGACATAGGAAAGCCTGCCCTTTACTCAAAATACAGAATATTAATATAAAACACTTTTATGAATTATAAATGCGGTACAAATGTGGGGAATTAAATTGGCTGCCATTCAGGGTATCTTCTTATGAAACTACATATATTTACTTTTTTTTTTTACATTTTTACGATGTTTTAATTATCATCATTTGCATCATGTTAGTCAGTTGAGTACGTAAAGCAATTAAACCAAATGACATTGCTTGAAAGTTGAAAATTGTGTAGGAAGAAACAAAGATTTTCTTTCTTTTTTTAAAAATTCTTTTTGCATTCTGCACACTGACATAGAAGTAAAAGAAAATGAATGAAACTTTAATATGAAAGAATTCCTTACAATTAAATCCACATTTTACACATTTATCTAACATGTCAGTGAAAATTCACCAACTATTATGAAATAGGACAAAGTATATAATAGCTAAACAAAAAAAATCATAAAAATATGGCCAGGCATGATGCCCTAACCAGTCTGGCTCAGTGGATAGAGCGTCGACCTGCGGACTGAAAGGTCCCAGGTTCGATTCCAGTCAAGGGCATGTACCTTGGTTGCAGGCACATCCCCAGCCTGGGGTGTGCAGGATGCAGCTGATCAATGTTTCTCATTTATGTTTCTCTCTATTCCTCTCCCTTCCTCTCTGTAAAAAATCAATAAAATATATATATATTTTTAAAAATACCCATGTCATCATCTCCTTTAAAAAAAAATGACCAGGCATGAAAAGTATTGTATTTTTGGTGTCTCCTCGAATAAATGTATCCCCATACTTATTCTTCAGTTGTTCATTTTACATATTCTTTGGTTGCTCCAAAACTATATTCATGTAGCCATCCAGACAAGCCAGGACCCCTCAATAAACCCCTCTGGAATTTAATTTTACCACCACTGGTCATCCAAGGATTTTCTTTAAGAATTTGCTTCCACTGACTCATTTTAACAATTCTGATAAGAAATATGGAAGGTAGGAAACCTGAGTTCTAATCCCAGCTCTGCTACTTAATTAGCTGTGTGCCTTGGATAATTCACCATTTCACCGCAGGTTCCTCATCTCGGGTCTGGGAGCTGGAATCCGCACGCTAGGCAACCCACAAGCCTGGCCTCCACCACCAATGGAATGGAATCAAAACCCACCTATACTTACTTTAAAATAGTACAAAAGTTTTCAGACACTTAAGTCATCTTAGGAGTGTACTCACCTGGAATTCTACTGAACCAAACTTCAGATGGTGCTGACTGTGCCTGATAAAGAAAAGAAATGTGTTAAAATATGAAAAATAAAACGAAGACATTCAATGTCTGGACCTATTTAAAGGTAAAATGTAGAAACTAAGTTCCTGAATTAGAGAGCATGTACTTAGCAACAGAACAGTGTGCCAAAGACAAAATACAGGACCCTCCACACTAACCCAAATCCTTCATGTTGTTGTTCAGGTGGAGAATTCAGACATTTATTAACCAACTGTGAGCTAGAAGGGCATTCATAGAAATATATCCCATGGCTGGCTGTATGCTTTATTTTATTTTATTTTATTTTATTTTATTAGCTATGTGCTTCTTGAACAACATTCTACTGGCAATACCCAAGACCCTACATAATCTTTTTTTCCTCATTAATTATGTTTTGTCAAAGTAATTTTAAGTTAGAAGACTGCTTTTTTTTTCTCAAAATGTCTAGGAAAAGTAAGTATAAGTGGGTAAATTCCTGTGTGAAAGCCAATGTATTGATCACACCATCCCTTGAGATTCAGACCCCTTTCAAACAGAAATGTAATATAGCTTTATGTGATATCAGGGCTCAAACGCAAGATTAAAAATTGAATTGTCCTTCACATGACTGTCTCTGGTAACTGAACACCTAAAGCAGCAGTTCATTACCTAAAATCTATGGTCTTCAGGGGAGGAAGTATATCAAGAATGCTCCAAAACCATGTGTAAAGTATTTGTAAATATGAGCACTTTCCTGGAGAGGACCTGTTTCTGTCCTTAGACCCTCAAGGATGATCCAAGGCAAATATATGGTAACAGAAGATGATGTATCATAGAAATGTACACTTGAAAACTATATGACCCTATTAATCAATATCAACCCCAATAAATTAAATTTTAAAAGAATAAATAATATTTCCTTAAAAATAAAAAATAATAAAGTATTTTTAAAAGATGATTCAAGACACAAAAGGTACCTTAGGCTGAACAAGAAAGCGAATTTCAGGTTTATCAAAGCTCCTGTCAAAACTGCATTTTTATGTCTTTTATTCTATAAAGGACAAGTTGGCAAACAATCAGCAAAAGTTGCTCTTCCTTTAAGTAAATATTTTTTTTTATTTGGCTTGGCTCTTTAACTTCAAGTGATGATGAAAAATCATGCATTAAGCTGGATCAGCCAGTAGTTTTTCAGCCAGTGTATACACTCTGGGCTCTAATTCGTAAGATTGCTCAACTAAGCTCTCACTTGTTGGCACACAAAAATAAGTATGAAGGTTTTTTTCACAGTACTTTTAGGATTGAAAGATTTTTTTAAATGACTTCTCTGATTGATGCATACTGACATTTTAATGATATTTTTAAAATATAAGCTCCTGGCTTCCCAAGCAAAGAAAGCATGACTGTAATGAAAAATTCCAATTTATAAAGCTGTCCCCATTGCTTCAGCTTAACATAGTAAAAACATTTGTGAACTAAAGTTAAAATAAAATTCTCTGGAACTGCAGCAAATGAAGTCATTTTAGATTAGGAAAAATATATTTCTCTCCCTTTTGAAGGCATTTTCTTCTTTGCCTGTACATGAAACTTTATAGAACCTCAAAATTAGTATCATAACTCAAACCGGTGAGTTTTAAAATATGTATTTTTTTTCAAATTAAAATAAGGAAAAGTAGCTCTATGATTTAATGTTTGTCTTCAGAATGACAGAGTGCTATATCAAAGGTAGTAATAACTAACATTGATACAGAACTTTCCTTTGGAAAAATCCTTTTCTAAAATTTTACCTCTGGTCAATTTTTATTCATACAATAATATAACTTATCTTTCTCCTTGACACTATTTTGTATCATGTCAACATCTTTCTAACTATTCTCACCAATCACCAATCTATGTTTCACAATATTAATGAAGTGATCACTCAAAAAAAATGTTCATGATGATGAACACATTTAAAATCTTTCAGTGTCCCCTTATTAATTTTAGGACAAAATTTCAGTCTTTAATATTATATAAAAGTTGTTGCTGCCTTTCCAAATTCATCTTTCATTATTTCCCCAACACACCTTGCAAAATAATTGTACTTTAATTCCCTTATTATATTACATTAGGCCTCACCTCTTTGACTTTGCACATGCCAATCTTTCTGCCTAAAACGTTCTTCTCCAAATACAAAAATTAATAAAATCATAAATTTACAATTCCTAGTAAAATAATTTATTCAGGCAATGGTCCACAATGGATATTAAAATCATGAAGCATAAGGTTGACCAGGAATAACACACTTTCACCATCTTAACTTGCTCATATACTAAGAGTAAGCCAACCAGGCATTATTTGCTTTCTGATGGGATGGAACATGAGATACTCAGCAATGTCTATGAAGAATTCTCTATAAAAACCTTTTCTAACTTTCAGTCTATCGAAATAGACTAATAAATTAAATGACATCTTGAGAACCATTTCATCAGATTTAGATAGTAGATATCTTAGGCTGAGTTTCCCCCAGCACTTAATCTTCACAGAAATATATGACTTTGAAAAAAAATTGTTAATTTGAATTGTTCCTGAACAAAACATAAAGAAATATAATTTTTTCTTGAGAACCCTCACCTTATTTACTTATTATTTATCTGATATAACTATTTTTCAAGAGTATAACTGCTTAGTTTCACTATCCTCAAACCACTGATACCCTTAAGATCAGAACTATCCTCTACTATCAAAGTACAAATCAGCCATTTACAACTTCATGTGCAGGGAAGGTCATGTGCTACTTTCCTGGGGATTGCTTTATATGCTTCAACTTTACCATAGGATATACTAGTAAAGTTGCCCCCTCCCCATTAAAAGAATTCAAGACATGTCTAAAACACATGCAACTGTTTTTCCTATTAGGACAAAAAGTCAGACTTATGTGGGTCAAATTTGGAAGTAAAGAGAATAAAATATGTCCAAATTCAAGAGAATGTAATTTACAGTAAGAATTTTGTGTTTTACCCTAAAAGTCCTTATATATTATTTTTCCCACAAATAGAAATATCCTATATAATAAGAGAGGAATATGCTAATTATCCAATATATGCTAATTAGTCATGACCCATATGCAAATTGACCATCACTCAAACACACAAGATGGCTGCCCCCATGTGGTCAAAGATGGCCAGCAGGGGAGGGCAGTTAGGGGTGACCGGGACGGCAGGGGAGGGCAGTTAGGGGTGACCAGGCCTGCAGGGGAGGGCAGTTGTGAGTGACCAGGCCTGCAGCAGAGGGCCATTGTGAGTGACCAGGCCTGCAGGGGTGGGCAGTTGGGGGGGACCAGGCCGGCAGGGGAGGGTAGTTGGGGGCAACCAGGCTGGCAGGGGAGTGCCGTTGTGGGGGACCAGGCCTGCAAGGGAGGGCAGTTGGGGGTGACCAGGCCAGCAGGGGAACAGTTAGGCATCAATCAGGCTGGCAGGGGAGTGGTTAGGGGGTGATCAGGCTGGCAGGCAGAAGCAGTTAGGGGCAATCAGGTAGGCAGGCAGGCAGGCTAGCGGTTGGGAGCCAGCAGTCCTTGATTGTGAGAGGGGTCCCAGATTGGAAAGGGTGCAGGCTGGACTGAGGGACACCCCAACCACCAGTGCACAAATTTCATGCACTGGGCCTCTAATGTGTATATATTATAAGAACATTTCAGTTAAAATAACAGAAAAAGGAAAACAGAAATAAGCATTAAAAAGGACAATGTGGCCCTGAAGGGCATGGCTCAATGGTTAGAGTGTCAGCCTGCACACGGGAGGGTCTTGGGTTTGATTACCATGCCTGGATTGCAGGTTCCAACCCCACCTCCGATTGGAGCATGTTCAGGAGGCAACCAATTGATGTGTCTCTCTCACATCTCTCTCTCTCTCTCTCTCCCTCTCTCTCCCTCCCTCCCTCCCTCCCTCCCTCTCCTCTCCTCTCCTCTCCTCTCCTCTCCTCTCCTCTCCTTCCTTCCCAAAGGATAATGTGAAAACATAATAAGCTTTACAAAAGCCATTGAAATGTAATCAATTCAAAACCTCCATTCTGCAATATGTGAAATCACTCTCTCTTAGGTCAATCAAGCATACACCAAGATACTTTTGTTTTGTGGTACTGCTACCCACTGTAAAAGGAAACCCAGGCAGGTAATGACTAGGCGTGCTTTCAATATTGGTTTATCATTCTAAATTTAATTCGACTCATCTGGTGCATTATCTACGTGTTTTCTCATTTTTCACTTCTGTTGAAACAGTTTGAGTCACTATTTTGATTTAAAATTTACAAAAGAAATGCTGTCTGCAGACACCCACCACTTGAGTCATTGATGTTTTTATAGCTAGATTCTTAAATAGAAATTCAATCTGTAGCTGCCCAAAACTTGAGTCAGAGATGTTCTGATACCCCATTTTCTTAAAAGGAGATTTTAGGGGTTTCCCCTTAACATTACACAAATAATTTTAAAGCATGCACTATGAAAAACATTATGCTAGATTGAAATACAGGGTTAAATAAAACAATCTCTAACCTTGAGGAGTGTGATGTCTGGTTGGGGAAATAAAACTCATTAATTTTATTGAACATGTATTGTGTTAAGGCAATGAATGCTAATGAGAAACAGGCTAAGTTCCCTTGAGAAGCGTGGTGGTGGTGGTGGTGGTGGTGGTGGTGGTAGGTGGAAATAATCTAAATTTACAGTACAGTGTAGTAATGTTAAAACAGAGTCACCCACAAGATGATCTGGGATTGCAATGGAGGTGGGGGTGGGGAGGGACAGTCATCCAGAGAGTTGCCTAGGTTAAATCTTAAAGGGCAAGTGGGAGTTAGAAGTTTACCAGGTAAAATAATTCAGAATTAAGCACGTTTTAAAAAACGGGTAAAGGCAATCCAGAAAGTAGAAACAGCACAGAAATGAGATTTGAATGAAATAGCCAGATATCCGAAAGATAGAGTCTGATCATTGCCAGAGAAAAAGTGTCACCAAGGACTATTACAGGTCAAAACCGGGTAGAAGTTACTCCTAACTAGAAGGATCTGGGAAAGATTCCCTTGCAATGTGATATTTGAGGATGGGTAAGACCATGTAAGCACAAATAAAGGGGGTGAGGGCAGCATTAGGAAGAGAATTCCAGAAAGAAATAACACAGTTAATTTCAGCAAATTACAACTTCATCTTAGGCAGGAAAAAATACTCTCGGGCTCATATACCCAGCTATTCCCACTTTATAGTAATAACAACAATAATAACAAATAATAGCCATAAAATAGTATTAATTTGTGGGATTGGTTATGGACACAGTTAGTCTACCAGCAGGGGTGTGGATAGTTAGCAGCTACCTGTGGTGTCCTGCAGCACAATCTCTCCGACCACCTCTGATTTTGGCCAAGCAGCAGTGAACAGCTCCATAGGAACCCAGACCCAACTCTCCCTAAGCATCTTCTCACTTCCTGCCTCAGAACCTTCACTGACTCTGTGCTGGGCAGCCCAGAAGTTCCCTAAAGCCCTGGGGTCAACCCTCAAATAAGTCAGGGTCATACACAGAGTGACCTAGGAATTCAAGGAAGGTGGGAAGGAATTGCCTAAACTGAACCTTTAAGGATCTCAAGCATTTTTAGGGAATCTGAGCCCCCATTCATCACAGCAGCATGTTCAGTAACACACCCTCATATTGGTTTTCCCTCATTCCTGTCTCACTCTCTTCACTCCCTCACTCTTGAAATCACTTCCCAAATACACTACTTGTACAGGAGTTTTTGTTTTAGGCTCTGCTTTCTGGGAAGCCAAACCGAGACAAACTGATTCATATTTTTTAATTATAATGTGTGCAAGTCTTAAGGTCTACTTCGATTTTGAAAAAGTATAAACTAAAATTGCTGGTGAGCTAAATATAGACCTCTCTTCAAATTGTAGGGTTAAGCAAACAATTTACAACAAGTCAAACTGAAATGACTAAGCTAAATGAACAGCAGTTTTTAATTTAAGAAAAGCAATATTAATGGGAAATGAAATGTAAAACCAATTTTAAAACTATACTATGATAACTAACAATATGTACTTATGAAATTTTTCAATTACCTGGGAGCTTTGCAATTGCCAAGATAATATGTCAGCCAGGTATGTTAACAGGAGAAATGCAAACCCTTACTGAACTTTCTTAATGCACTGGTGCTTACAAATACCAAATTTTAGAAATGCCTTAAGACCTCTCATAATAGTTCTGACAAACTGAGAAGGTAAAAAAAAAATTAAAAAAATTTTCATTACATAAAGCTATCTATTGAGATGGGAATTTGTCCCAATGGAATTTGAGTTATTATAAATTTGCACACACAAAAAACAAAATGTGTAAGAAGCATTAATCAATTTCCTGTCTTGAGGGGGGAAAGAATTTTGAAATATACAGATACTTCTGAGGAGACCTTAGGAACCAAGTTTTGTTTATTTGAAACTGTCAGTAGCCAAAAATAACCTCTGAGGCACCGGGGATTCCCCATAACGTCGCTGAACAAAGCAAAAGCTTTGTCAAGGGAAATGTAAGGCATGTTTGTAGGCGGAAATGATCCATGGACTTTTCTCATTAACTAGAGGCCTGATGCATGAAATTTGTGCAACAGTAGGCCTTCCTTCCCCCCGCTGCCAGCACCGGCTTCACTCTGGTACCCAGAACCCAGGCTTCCCTCACAGCCCCGGCTTTCGTCAGGAAGGTCGTCCGGAAAGGACGTCTGGTCTAATTAGCATATTATGCTTTTATTATTATAGATAGGGTTGGTTTCCTTCATTCAGTAATGAGCACCCTGCATAACCCATGCATCTTGCTGGGTACAGGGGATAAATCACCAAAAGAGTCATGTCCCTATCCTTTCTAGTGAGCATACTTTTCTAGTGGAGACAATAAACAAACAAGTCCACTAACACAGAACTAGAAATTAGGATAGTTGCTAGGAAGGACAAGTATAAGGAGAAGAAGGGAAGAGACCAAATTTAGATTAGGGTCAAGGAAGCAACATGTATGCTGAATGGGTCAGAGGATTTCGCCAGATGATGAGAATACTCAAGCACTAATTTCACAAAGCAGAAAGAGAGTTTAGTTAGTTCATGGAGGGTTTTTTAAATTAGCAGGTAGGAACATAATAAGTAAGGCCAATGCGGCTCAAGAGGAAGCTGGCGAGGTGGGTTGAGACTAAAGATGTGGCTCCTTGAAGGCCATACTGAAAAGCTTGGACTTTATAGTAAATTAGTAAATGCAGTGAGGATTGTAGAAACCATCTTGTCTAAACTTCAGCCAAATGCAAAATAAAAAAAAAAAGGACATCAATAGCTTCCCTGGCAAAGAGCTGATGGTGTTCTTCCTTCTCGTGCCACAACTGTCATGGAATTTCATATTAAAACAGCCAGTTTTCGTGCTGGATATCATAACTGTACCGAATTAGTGTTGTGATTTACCTCAACTTAATAGAAAAGGATTATAAGAGGGACTCAGGGCAAGCCCAGAGATCTGTGGGCTGTGCTGAGCTCCTGGGACTCCGTGGGGTGGATCAGAGTGGAACTGGCATAGTTCTGTGGAGCAGTTGCCACTTCTGCTCAGAAGACAATACAGCAGGGACCACGCCCAAGGTATAGGGCAGTGATGGCGAACCTATGACACACGTATCAGAGGTGACACGCGTGTCAGAGGTGACATGAGAACTCATTTTTTCAGTTGATTTTTCTTTGTTAAATGGCATTTAAATATATAAAATAAATATCAAAAATATACATCTTTGTTTTACTATGGTTGCAAATATCAAAAAAATTTCTGTATGTGACACGGCACCAGAGTTAAATTAGGGTTTTTGAAAATGCTGACACCTCGAGCTCAAAAGGTTCGCCATCACTGGTATAGGGTCAGGTGAGGAGGGTGGAGAGAGAAGGGTCTTAACCTTATTATTTGGTATCTACCAGATTCTAGGCACTGTGCGGGCGTGCATACAGTGCGATTGAAACTTCGTGGCCCACGCACTGAAGTCGGTTTTCGGCCTGGGCGAGTCTATTTTGAAGAAGTACTGTTGATATTTGGCTCTGTTGACTAATGAGTTTGCCGACCACTGAATTAGGCCAAGGGAATGTTTCTGATAACTGAAAGGTGGGAATTCGGCTGCAGAATCTGGCAAAGGCTTGTTTGTCCCCCGGGGCATAGCAGTTCCGTCTTCAGGGGGAAGGAAAGTTCTGGCTACAAGTGTGAAGACCCTGAGAAAAGTAGGCTCCCCCCCACCCCCACCCCTCTCACCCTTACCACATCCTTCCTGAGATTTGAGTTTGCCTTTGAAGAACACCGCCAGTAAACTGCCACTAGGTGTCCTCAAAGTAAAAACAATCACAGGAGAAAAAGTCCTTCAGACTCCAGAACTAACCTGACTTTTTTGTTCACGTTCTTTGAGTTCTGGGCTTTAAGGGACAGAGTAACATTCACGAATTAGACATGAACACTTGACCTGCTCATTGAGAGGTTAAAGGAGGACCTGTATTCTGCTTCAGGAAGGCAGGCCAGGACTTCACAGGGGCCTGGGAAACACTGTTCCCTTCCCAGGGGCCAGAGAGCCCTGCACAGCTGGGAACACCTAGGCACCAGCTCACCATGGCTCCCAGCTACTGGGAGATGTCAAATGTACAGAAACTGTGCTGGGGAGATTTTTAACGACTAAACATCTTAACCTTTAAATTGGGCAAATTGGAGCCATTATCCTTCCCTGGCAGAGCACCTGCAACAGGCTTTGTTTTCTTTACATAGTTATGGCGTGTGCAAATAAAAGTCACAATTTAGCAAAATGTGTTCCCAGTTAGTCCTTTAAACAAACACAGACTTCTCACCATTGGTCTCTGCAGGCGCAGGGCCCCTTTCCTCCTCACCTTCCTTCCGATTCCCTTCTCTCCAGTTCTTTCCCCCACCTGTGCCTCTTCTGTCTTTCTTCTTCCATTTGCTCCCTCTAGTAACCATTTTGACACAGAATATCAATTTCCCAATTGTGATCTTTTATACACTCAACTTAAATAAGTACTTGCTCTGGTTTTAGAGAATCAAAAGGGGGAAATAAATAAAAATAGACCAAAAAAAAGAATATTAGAATAAGGTATCTATCTGCACCTGTCCAAAATTTAAGAAGGAAAATTAGCCCCTCCTCCCCCTAGGAGAAGCGGGTGATAAAAGCCACAGAGGTCTGCTTCCCTGCCAAATGTTGCATGTTTTAGGAATTTCTACCCTTACCACAGCCAGGTGACTCACACACACCGGCTGACGCTTTAGGCTGCTACAGAACACCTGAGAAGATAAACCTAACCCAGAAAACAATCCCTCACTCCAGGTTAGCCTTTCAAAGGAGGTAGGGGAATTTTGAGCAATTATTTCCAAGTTGTTCACCCAGGAATCCCAGGCCGCAATCTCGATTTCAGACACTGTTGTGTCTGACAGTCAAAACAATTTCCTGTCATGGGCAGGGGCTTGCTTCTGCCTGGGGAGGGAAACTGGAATGAGTCAAAGATGACCTTATTTGGGGAATCTCAGGAAGAATTGAGATTCCCCTGAGAGGGCACCCTGTCTGCTTGCAGAAGCTGGCTCGCCGGCTCCCTCCTCAAATCCTTCTTCCTTCCATCTGTTCCCTACCCTGGAGGTTTTCGCTACTTCCTACAGTTAGTATGTCTGTAATCCTTCAGTGCCTCCTTTTTTGACCTTTTAGTTCTCTAGTACACAACTAACCATTCTTTATTAAACTTCCTTTGTGAAATAAAAAATATTATATAGAGAAAAGTAGATATTAATGATTATATTTTTATATTATGGAGAACCTGGGCACCTGCCAAAATCATTGGAAAACTCTGTAAAGTTATTAACAAATATAAAATAAAACATGTTCTTCACTATGAATCCTCAAAAATAAAAAATCCTTCCTCCCTTCATGCACCTTGCTGGTCCCAGGTTGCCTTTTGGGGACACGTTTTCTTTATCTCCCTCACGGCGGACTAAGATGATCTTTGTAAATAAAGTGTCTGTGAACACAAGCCATAGGGGAAAGAGAAAGTGGGGTCCACAGAGCCTAATTTGAAACTTAAATGTTAATTGAATCCATAGAGACCATCATATACCAGCATGCCTCTTCATGAAAATCAGAAGAAAAAAAGGAATCAGGAAACTACTCTTCTGAAAGTGTATACAGGAGTCCTGACTTTAGAACCCGGGATATAGAAGTAAGCCATACATACAATAGGCAACTCCCTGTTCAACTCTCATTTCTGAGGTAACAGATAATATTAATCAAGCACTTAAAATATTCCTGGCTCTGTGCAAGGGGCCCTATAAACATTAATGAGATCCTCTAAACAACCCTAAAGAATATATATCATTTTAAAGTGAGATATAATTGACATATAACATTGTTTACATTTAAGATGTGTGATGTGTTGCTTTGCTACATTCATATATTGCAATACGACTACCACTGTATATCATTTGCTCAGAGAGGTTTGAAACTTTCCTTGAAGTCAACAGCAATTTCCTCTGACATCATTGGACTGAGGCTATGAAGACGCCTGAGAGCCTGAGGGACCTAGGAACTAGGAAAAACTAAATTAGAATTTAAGATGGGGAATTAGACCATTTATTAAGTTTTGGATTTTCAAAAATGAAAACACCCAATATTAATATTTCTCAGTATACAAAGGAGGGAAACAGACTCCCTTACCATCCCCTAATATTATCTTTCTCTCTTGGAAGAGTATCCATATTCTTTCCCAGTAGACTTCATTCCTACTTAAGTTTCTATGAGCCCAGAATTAGTGGCAAACAGTTTAGAATTTGAACCCAGAACGATCCAGTTCAGAGCCTGGGCTCCTGTTCACTCTGCTAGACTGACTTGTCACTGTTGGCACCCTCATACCATTGCCAGTGGAGACCCAGTGTAAAGGATAGAGAGACTGCCCTAACCGGTTTGGCTCAGTGGATAGAGTGTCGGCCTGCGGACTGAAGGGTCCCGGGTTCGATTCCAGACAAGGGCGTGTGCCTTGGTTGCGGGCACATCCCCAGTGGGAGGTGTGCAGGAGGCAGCTGATCGATGTTCCTTTCTCATCAATGTTTCTAACTCTCTATCTCTCTCCCTTCCTCTCTGTGAAAAATCAATAAAATATATTTTTTAAAAAAAAAAATAAATAAAGGATAGAGAGACTGAAACTTTTAGAAATCTGAGTGCTTTTGTGTGAATGAAAGGGAACAAGTGTGAAATGCCAATGGAGTGGAGGAAAGTTAATTCCCATAACCAACTCTTATTAGAAACTGCCTGGTATTTAGTACCACACCCCATTCACAAGAGGTTCTCTAAGGTTGTTTACTTCAGTGCTACTGAGTGTGGTCCAAGGACCTCCGAACAAGGTAACAACTACTGAGAGTGCACAGATGATGTAATGCCACATCCTCAAAGCAAAATATCTTATATGTCCAAAAATATGTCTGCCATGGTTTGTAACTTTCTTTTAAATGTCCTTTAAGAGAGAAAAAGATGGCGGCTGGCAGGACGGAGGTGAGGGAGAGGAAGTGAGTGAGTGAGGGGATGAAAGGAGAGTGTGTGGATGCGTGTGGTGTGTGTGTGAGTGAGGGAGGGACAGTTAAATCCGGCAGGAGCAGCAGAGGCTGGCAGACCAGGCTCTCTGGGACAGGGAGAGACTACCACCGCTGCGGGCACTCCCTGGACTGCAGGACTCGGGCACGGAGCCCACACCATCTTAAAGGGGAGAGCGGCCTCTTCTAGGAACTCATCAGCACCACCACCCAGACAGGCCTTGGACACTGCCCGCGACCCGGCAGCCACTCCAGCCGAAATCCTGCAACCACACCTGCAGACTACAGAGTCACAGACCCTGGGATCTCAACCTCCAAAGGAGCACCGTGCCCACAGCAGTAAGTGCAGCCTCCCCCTCCCCCATGGCAGACCTCCGACATCGAGTTCAAGGTCTCCAGAGCGCAGGTCTCCGAGGCACACCACTCCATAGACTTCTCTTAGTGTCACTGTGAGCCTCAGCTGGGTGTGATTTTGTACAGACACAGGCGCACTGCCCCCCAGTAGAAATTCTGAATTCCCTCTGCCTGAATAACTGCCTCCACACACCCAGCTGAGCAACTTTAGCACCAGGGCCCCTCTGAGTGTGTCAGAGCTCAGCACCGGCACTGCCACAGTTGCTCATTCCCCCTGAGCCAATCTATCCACAGGGCACTTTGGGAAGCCACAGTGAGCCTCTGCTGGGTCTGATCTTGGACAAATAGGGATGCACTCCCCTGGGCAGTAGAAATTCTGAATTCACCCATCCTGGATACCTGCCCAAAGACGCCTCAATTAAGCGTGTCAGGGCCCTTCAGAGTGCTTCAGTGCGACTGCGCTAGCAAACTCACCGCGGGTACTCCTGTGTGCCACCACCGGGAACACGAACCTATCCACCACAGGTGCATCAGCAAAAACTGAGTTTCCCCACCCCACAGCTGCAGAACTCTGGACACTACAGTTGCATGCTTTTCCAGCGTGCAGGTCTCCCAAGACCACTGCTCCACAGGCAGCCCTGGGGCCCTGCTGTGAGCCCCGCTGGACACACACTTAAACAAACAGGGGTGCACTGCTGGGCTGTAGAAACGCTGAATTCCCTCTTCTGGGATACCTGCCCACAGACACTGCAATCCAGTGGCTTCAGTGCCAGGGCCCTTCAGAGTGTGTCAGTACACCCTGCTGGCAAACACACCACAGGTGCCTCTGTGAACTGCCACGGGGATCGCGTGTATCCAACCACGGAGACAGCAGCAAAAGCTGAGTCTGCCCACCCCACAACTACAGAACTCTGAACGCCACAGTCATGCCTTGCCAGAACGCAGGCTTCCAGAGCCCCACCACCCCAATTGACGGTCCCTGGGTGCCACTGTGAGTCCCTGCGGGGCACGCGTGATTTCAACGAAGGGCATAAGACAGCAAAAATTGGAACACCGCTTCCATGGCTGCTGACTTCTAGACACCTCAGTTGCACCTTTCCAGCTCGCAGGCCTACATCAAGAGGACCCAAATAGCTCAAGAAGGGAGCTACACTAGACTACCAAACCCAGGAGACCTGAGAGGTCACACCAGTAGCACCATGCCCTAAAGAAACTGGGTAGCAAAGCAACCGGAGCTACAATTAAAACATTACAGCAAAACATGGGAAGACAAAAAAGCAATCCACAAAGGAAAGGAAAAGAGGAATCACCAAAAAGGGAGTTAAATGAAATTGAGGCTACTAACTTATCAGAGAAAGAATTCAGAGTAATGGTTATAAGGATGGTCAACCAGCTGGATGACAAATACACACAACTCAAAGATAATTATAAGGAGCTGAATAAGAATGTCACCAACATGAAAAGGAACCAAGAGGAAATGAAGAACAACATAGCTGCAATAAAGAACACAATGGAAGGCTTAAACAGCAGACTAGAAGAGGCTGAGGACCGCATCAGCAAATTAGAAGACAAGGTAGGAAAAAACACACAAACACAGGAGCAACTGGAAAAAATACATAAAAAGCAAGAGGAGAGCCTAAGGGATCTTTGGGACAATGCAAAACGGAACAACATTTGCTTAATAGGGGTACAAGAAGGAGAGGAGGAGAAGCAAGGAATAGAAAACCTGTTTGAAGAAATAATGACAGAAAACTTCCCTGATACTGGCAAGAAAAAAACTACACAAGTCCAAGAAGCAGATAGAGTGCCAAACAAGATGAACCCCAAAAGACCAACACCAAGACACATCATAATTAAATTGGCAAACACCAACAACAAAATAAGAATCTTAAAGGTTGCCAGAGAGAGACAGAAAGTTACCTACAAGGGATCTCCTATTAGAATATCAGCTGACTTCTCAACAGAAACACACCAGGCAAGAAGAGAATGGAATGAAATATACAAAGTGATGCAAAGCAAGGGAATGAACCCAAGAATACTATACCCAGCAAGGCTATCATTCAAAATTGAAGGTGGAATCAGGAGCTTCACAGACAAAAAAGGGCTAAGAGAGTTTATTACCACCAAGCCAGCAATGCAAGAAATGCTAAAGGGACTGCTGTAAAAAGAAGAAACAGAAAGACAAGAAGAAACACAAACATTAAGAATAAAAATGACCACAAACAAGTACTTTTCAATAATAACATTAAATGTAAATGGATTAAATGCTCCAATCAAAAGACACAGGGTAGCTGAATGGATAAGAAAACATGACCCATATATTTGCTGTCTGCAAGAGACCCACCTCAGAACAAAGGATTCACACAGACTGAGAGTGAAGGAATGGAAAAAAAAATTTCAGGCAAATGGAAATGAGAAAAAAGCTGGGGTTGCGATACTTATATCTGACAAAATAGACCTCAAAGTAAAGGCCATAACAAGAGATAAAGAAGTCCACTACATAATACTAAAGGGAGCAATTCAACAAGAAGATATAACTCTGGTAAACATATATGCACCCAATACAGGAGCACCCAAATACATAAAGCAACTTCTGGAAGATATCAAGGGAGAGATCGATAGCAATACAGTCATAGTAGGGGACTTTAATACCCCACTGACACCACTGGATAAATCCTCTAAACAAAAAATCAGCAAAGAAACAGCAATCCTAAATGACTCACTAGATCAGATGGACTTAATTGACATCTTCAGAATATTTCACCCCAAAGCTACAGAATATACATTCTTCTCCAGTGCACATGGGACATTTTCAAAGATAGACCATATATTAGGACACAGGCAAAGTCTCTTCAAATTCAAGAGAATAGAAATCATAGCAAGTATCTTCTCAGGTCACAATGGCAAATTAGAAATCAACTACAATAAAAACATTGAAAAAAATCAAACACTTGGAGGCTAAATAGCATGCTATTAAACAATGACTGGGTTACCAGAGAGATCAAAGAAGAAATAAAAAGCATCCTGGAAACAAATAACAATGAAAACACAACAATCCAAAATCTATGGGACACAATGAAAGCAGTCCTGAGAGGGAAGTTCATAGCTCTAGAGGCCTACCTCAAAAAACAAGAAAAACTGGCAATAAATGATCTAACCCTACAACTCAAAGAGTTAGAAAGAGAGCAACAAGAAAAGCCCACAGTATCCAGAAGGAAAGAAATAATAAAGATCAGAGCAGAAATAAACAACATAGAGACCAAAAAAAAACAATACAAAAGATCAATGAAACCAAGAGCTGGTTCTTTGAAAGGATTTACAAGATTGATGAACCTCTCGCCAGGCTCACCCAAATAAACAAAATCAGAAATGAAAGAGGTGAAGTAACAACTGACCCTACTGATATACAAAGGATTGTCAAAAAATACTACGAACAACTCTACTCCAACAAACTGGACAACCTCAATGAAATGGACACATTCCTAGAAAAATACAAGCTTCCAAAACTCAATCAGGAAGAACCAAAAAACCTGAATAGGCCAATAACTATTGATGAAATTGAAACAGTAATCAAAAAGCTTCCAGCAAACAAAAGCCCTGGACCAGATGGCTTCACAGGGGAGTTTTACCGAACATTCAAAGGACTAAAGCCAATCCTTCTCAGACTATTCCAAAAAGTTCAAGAGGAAGGCACACTTCCAAGCTCTTTCCATGAAGCCAGCATTACCCTAATCCCAAAACCAAATAAAGACACCACAAAGAAAGAGAATTTCAGGCCAATATCCCTGATGAACATAGATGCTAAAATCCTCAAAAAAAATCTCGCAAACCGGATCCAGCATTACATTAGAAAGATCATACACTATGACCAAGTGGGATTTATTCCAGGAATGCAAGGATGGTACAATATCCGCAAATCAATAAACGTGATACATCACATAAACAAATTGAGAGACAAAAATCACATAATCATATCAATTGATGCAGAAAAGGCATTTGACAAAGTCCAACACCCTTTTCTGATAAAAACGCTCAGCAAAGTGGGAATAGAGGGATCATACCTCAACATAATAAAAGCCTTATATGAAAAACCTACAGCCAACATCATATTCAATGGGCAAAAACTAAAACCATTTCCCTTAAGAACAGAAACAAGACAGGGATGCCCACTTTCACCACTCCTGTTCGACATAGTACTGGAAGTGCTAGCCAAAGCGATCAAACAAGAAGAAGAAATAAAAGGCATCCAAATTGGAAAAGAAGAAGTAAAATTGTCATTATTCGCAGATGACATGATACTGTACTTAGAAAACCCCAAAGACTCCATCAAAAAAATTATTAGACGTAATAAATGAATTTGGCAATGTAGCAGGATACAAAATTAATGCCAAGAAATCTATGGCATTTTTATATGCCAACAGTGAACTTACAGAAAGAGAAATTAAGAAAACAATCCCATTTACGATTGTACCAAAAAAATTAAGATACCTTGGAATAAACTTAACTAAGGATGTAAAAGACCGCTACCCAGAAAACTACAGGACATTGAAAAAAGAGATAGAGGAAGACATAAACAGATGGAAGAACATACCGTGTTCATGGATTGGGAGAATCAACATCATCAAAATGTCCATACTACCCAAAGCAATCTATAGATTCAATGCACTCCCCATTAAAATACCAACAGCATATTTCACAGATCTAGAAAGAACTCTCGAAAAATTTATCTGGAATAAAAAATAAAAATAAAAATAAAAACCAAATAGCTGCTGCGATCCTGAGAAAGAAGAACAAAGTAGGAGGGATCTCAATACCAGATATCAAGCTGTATTACAAAGCCACTGTTCTCAAAACTGCCTGGTATTGGCACAAGAACAGACATATAGATCAATGGAATAGAATAGAGAGCCCAGAAATCGACCCAAACCACTATGCTCAATTAATATTTGACAAAGGAGGCAAGAACATACAATGGAGTCAAGACAGTCTCTTCAATAAATGGTGCTGGGAAATTTGGTCAGACACATGAAAAAAAATGAAACTAGACCACCAACTTACACCACACACAGAAATAAACTCAAAATGGATAATGGACTTAAATGTAAGACGGGAAACCATAAGAATATTAAAGGAATCCACAGGTAGCAAAATCTCAGATATATGCCAAAGGAATTTCTTCACTGACACAGCTCCTAGGGTAATAGAAACTAAAGGGAAAATAAACAAATGAGACTACATCAAAATAAAAACCTTCTGCACAGCAAAAGAAACCATCAATAAAACAACAAGAAAACCCACTGCATGGGAGAACATATTTGCCAATGATATCTCCGATAAAGGTTTAATCTCCAACATTTATAGGGAACTCATACAACTTAACAAAAGGAAGATAAACAACCCAATCAAAAAATGGGCAATGGACCTAAATAGACACTTTTTAAAAGAGGACATACCTAAGGATGGAAGACATATGAAAACATGCTCAAAGTCACTAATCATCTGAGAGAAGCAAATCAAAATGACAATGAGGTACCATCTCACACTTGTCAGAATGGCTATCATCAACAAATCAACAAATGACAAATGCTGGTGAGGATGCGGAGAAAAAGGAACCCACGTTCACTGCTGATGGGAATGCAAACTGGTGTAGCCACTTGGAGAACAGTATGGAGTTTCCTCAAAAAACTAAAAATGGAACTTCCATTTGACCAGTGATTCCACTTCTAGGAATATATCCCAAGAAACCAGAAACACCAATCAGAAAGGATATATGCATCCCTATGTTCATAGCAGCACAATTTACAATAGCTAAGATTTGGAATCAGCCTAAGTGCCCATTAGCAGATGAATGGATTAGAAAACTGTGGTACATCTACACAATGGAATACTACGCTGCTGTAAAAATGAAGGAACTCCTACCATTTGCAACAGCATGGATGGAGCTGGAGAGCATTATGCTAAGTGAAATAAGTCAGTCAGAGAAAGATAAATATTACATGCTCTCACTCATTTGTGGATTATAATGAACAATATAAACTGATGAACAAAAACAGATGTAGAGACAGAGAAGCATCGATCAGATGCTCAAAACTCAGAGGGAAAGTAGGGGAGGATGGAGGTGAGGGGAAGAGAACAACCAAAGGACGTGTATGCACGCATATAAGCATAGTGATGGATGTGGACAACAGGGGGTGAGGGTGAGGGCAGGATTGGGGGGATGAGGGGACATTGGGGGGATAAGGACATATTTGTAATATCTTAATCAATAAAAGGAAAAAAAATAAAATAAATAAATGCATAATCACTTCCTTAAAAAAATGTCCTTTAAGACAAACAGTTTAAGAAGAACTAATTTTTTTCATTAGGACCTTGGTAGGTGTCTCCAAGTCTCCCTTATAAGGCTTACAAATCATTCAGCAAAATCCAAATCTATTGTCTGCTTCTCCAATGAGAACCTAAGTTCCTCAAGAGTAGGACTTGGTTTTGTTCATTGCTCCATCCCTACTTCCTAGAAACATGCCTGAAACATGGTCAGTGAATATTGGCTGAATGCCTTAAACACACTGAAATGCTCAAATCTTATCCAAGAGTTGCCCAGGACCACTTTGAAAGTGGTCACGAGACCCAGGTGATAACCAGTCTTCTGCTCCCAGCCTGCCTCCCATTCTTGCTGCCATCTGTGCCCTGCACCAGCCCACACCTCCATCTCCCCAGGAGGAGAGGCAGGAGAAATTATTTCCATTTATTTTCCCAGATGAGCATCAGAGTCACTTGGGCACAATTTTTAAAAGTTCCTTTGAGATTTTGATTGACATTACTTTAAATATATAAATTAATTTGAAAAGATAACACTTTTTTAAAACAATGAGTCTTCTTATTCACAAGCATGATAGGTCTATTTACTTTTCTTGTCTTCTTGTATAACTCATAGTAAAATTTTGTGGTTTTTCATATAGTTTCTGAATATTAATAGGTAATCTTATTTTAGGATATTTTATTTTTATGCTTGCTATTATGCATGGTGGTCTTCCTACACCCTTTTATTTTCTAATCACTGGTAGAGAGGAAAAAAAGGATCATTTTGTGAATGTTTATTTTGTATCCATCCATTTTAACTAAACCTTTGCTAATTCTAAGAATTTTTCATATGATTATCTTGTGCCTAATATCATATTATCAACAACTGATCATTTTATCTTCTTCCATTTCCTTCCTCTGGTTGCACCTCTTTTTCAGTTCCTTTTCTTAATTCATTCAGCAGAGTGAATTCTCCTTAGATAAACTTTTGATTGAGAAGGCAGCTAAGATGCAACAGAATAGTCAAAGAGCAAACCATAAAAGTCCACATCTCAATGATGGATGCTGCCAATGCAGTACTTAGAGGGGATTCATTGCTCTAAATCAGCAGTTCTCAACCTGTGGGTCGCGACCCCTTTGGTGGTCGAAAGACCCTTTCACAGGGGTCGCCTAAGACCATCCTGCATATCAGATATTTACATTACGATTCATAACAGTAGCAACATTACAGTTATGAAATAGCAACGAAAATAATTTTATGGTTGGGTCACAACATGAGGAACTGTATTTAAAGGGCCAGAAGGTTGAGAACCACTGCTCTAAATGCTTATATTATGGAGAAGGAAAAAAGAGAGAGAAAAACAACCAATTGAATCAATATCTAATAATCTTTGTTCCTTTTAATTACAAACCAAGAGTAAGAGGGAAAATGAGGTAATACACCAATTTAAACAAAATGAAGGTATAAGAAAAAGAATTAGTAAAACAAAAATTATCCTTCAGTACAAGTAGTTTAAGAAATGCTAGTTTACTACACTAGGGTCCTGGTAGGACTCTCTGGGCCTCCCTTATAAAGCCTAGAACAAAAGCTACCTTATAAAGAGACATTTTCCTTCAGTCAACAGACTATTTCCTAAACTTCTCAAAGCCTGTAGGCCTTAAAAATAAAACTAATTGATAAAAGTAATAATAATTTCTGAATGTAGATTCTAATGCTGTATTTGAAATAGAGTAAAAAAGTATCACTACCTACATTTTTTTAAAGAATGGTAGATTTTTTGCACTCAGGCAGCCCAGGCACAGAGTGCTTGGTCATTTTTAATGAATCTGCCCTATAGAAAGAGAGAACCCAGTGGGCATTTCTTCATTGTTCTTTCAGAAACCAACTCCAGGAAATGCCCAGATGAAGAAGGGTCAGCCCAGTCTTTTTGGAGGTACAGAGAGTGTGGAAACAACTTTACACTCGCTTTTCTCCTAACCCTGCGTATAGTGTAAGCAATTTTAATTTATAACTTGTCTGTCTCAGGTCTTTGCTCAGTAATATAAAATATCCCCCTAAAATTTTGAAATTCTAAACTCCTCAGGAAGAATTGAAGTGGGGGGTTAATTTATAACTCTAGGAAGGCCTGGAGCAAGCAATTATATTAAATTAAATGTTCTCTGGGTTGATAACACCCCAGGATCTTGTCTAAAAGAAACACAAATCCTTTCTGAAACTTTGAGCATCTTCACCCATTTCCCTCAATAGTCCAAAAAAAATTATGGTCAGTCAAATATGAGGAATAAAAAGTTATCAAAAATGAACAAAAGTAAGTGAAAATATAAACAACTTTCAGGAATGAAAATATAATTGCCAAAATTAAGACTCACTAGATTATTAAAACAGCAGATTAAAATGAGCTGAAGAAAGAATTGGTAAGCTAAGGGCTAGACATGAATAAATTATGGTTCATAGTTCACAGAGAGACAAAGAGTTAGAAAAGATATGTTAAGAGATGTGGAAGGTAGAGTGAAATGTGCTAATAATGTCCACTTTCAGTTCTAGAAAGAAAAAAGTATCTTATATATTGCCATTTAACAAGTTACTCTAAAACTTAGCTGTTTCAAGCAACAAAAAGTTGTTTCTCACAGTTTAAGAGGGTTCAGGAATCTGCAAGCAGCTCACCTGAAGTAGTTCTGGCTTAGAGTCTCGAATGATGCTGCAGTCAAATAGAGCTTGACTAGTTCAATCAGCCAGGATGATACAAAAATACTAAACTTGTGTATACCTGTTAACATAGCCTCATAACATATTAAAAAAAATTAACGAAGTTGCAAAGAAAAGTTGATAAATTCACCACCAATAGAGGGAATTTTAACATACCTTCCACATGATGAATAAATAAAGCAAACCAATATCATCACAGGAATAAAGAATATTTGAACAACATAATAATTTATGAAATTGGCACAAATTAACCCCTACACACCTGATGATCAGAGAATATACATTCTTTTCACATACACATGGAACTTTGATGAAAACTGGACACATGTCAAGCCACAAAACAATTCTGTAAACTTCAGTCAGTAATATTCAAACTATGTTCTAGGTCTTCAATGCAATTATATTTGGAATCATTAAAAATAATCATAAGAAGTTAGATTTGGGAAAAATCATAAACATACTTTATTAAACAACTAAAGTATCAAAGAAAAATTCTAATGAAAATTAAAATAAACCTAGGCCTGGACTGAAGCTTTTATGAGGGCAAGAGCCATGTCTGTTTCTTTAATAACATCATATTCTAGCAGTTAGCAGGAACTGCATCAATAAAAGCCAAATAAATACATGAATAGGTTTGAATAATAAAAGATAAAAATATTTTCATGTTATATTTTTTCATTTTCTATTGCTACGTTTTCTGAGGTAATGGAAAAATAGTCATTTAGCTTTTGTTACATTGCAAGGTGTCACTAGCTGAGCTCTTTAAAGGGTCTGGCTGGCAGATTAGTTAGGCAATTTTGTGGGGGGGGGGTGTTCAGCTAAGCTAATGATTTTCAGCTTAATTGACAAATAAAAATAGTATATACTTAAAGTGTACAACTTGATATATTGATATACATATATATTGTGAAGTGATCACCACAATAAAGTAATTAACATATTCACCTCAAAGAGTTACTTTTTTTATTTTTTATGAGACCAGCAATTATAGGTAGAAAAGTATACAATTGTTAACTATTCTCACTATGCTATACATTATATCTCCAGAACTTACTCATCTTACATAACTGAAACTTGCCTCATTTCTCCTATCCCCAACTTCTGGCAAAAACCATTCAACCTAGTGTTTCTATGAGTTCAACTATTTTAGATTCTATATATAAGTGAGATCATGCAATATTTATCTTTCTGTGTCTGGATTATTTCACTTATCATAATGTCTTCCAAATTCACCCATATTGCTGCAACAGGATTTCCTTCTTTTGAAAGGTTGACTAACGATGCCTTTTATAATGCATGTAAATTTTTTAATTACCATGAAAGATTGAAGCAACTATTGTCATGAGATTCATGTATCATTAGAAAATATGTAAGTTATAAAATAAAGAAAAAATAGGAAGCAATTGCTTTTCACCTGGATAAAACTACACACATAAAAATGCTATTGTCTCAGAGAGTGAATCATACATCATAGTAAGTTAATGACATGGAAATGTTACATTCAGTCAGATCCCCATTCTAAACCTTAGACAAATGAAGGCAAGAGAGAATAACTGTCTTTCTTGGGTTCTTACAGCTCTGTAAGGGAAAATATCCATCACCTAATTCTACTAATTTGTAACTGTACCATGTTTACATAATGTGTCTTCCACATAATTCCTGCTTTCATATATCATGACCTCCCTCTCTACACACCTTCCCCCTTAATGATCCCAGAAGACCTAGACCTGAGAGTGTAAAATAACACTCATTTACAGGAATGTTTATGTATTCCTAAAAAATTGATAACAAAATTTCAGAAATGACAGAATTTCCTAGAAAATTCTCAGCTAACCACTGCTATAAGTTATATTTTATCACAAACTGATATTGCCCCTGAGTAGTTACTCTTCATAATTTCTACCATTATCTGCTCCCAATAAAACATTGGCACAAATATCAACTGCCTACTGTGGCCAGGAGAGGAAAGAGGATGCCAAACTAGGTAATGAACATTTATTCTAACTGAAGATTTCTGAGTCCTGGCTTGACTTTGCGTTTGTTTCTTATTTCTTTCCATAGATTTGTAGCCACACTGGGATCTGACATGCAACATACACTGAGCACTTCTCCCCAGCTCAAGTTCAACACTGTGTGCCCTGCCCTCCTGCCCAATCTAGAAGTGCCTCTGGGAACATGCAGTTGAGTTTAGGAAGACCGTTTGGGAGTTTGTTTATGGAGAAGAAATTTTCTCAGGAGCAGAAGACCTGCTGCCTTTTGAGAGAGTCTCACCTCTCAGCATGTTAGAAATGTTCCATTAGGGTTAGGAAACTAATTTCATTTCCAAGGTTTCACATTATTTTTGTAATATACCTTTTTGTCATGAGTTTCCAAAGTCTATTTATATGCAAACATCTAAACTTTAGAACTTTACTTTGAGAACTTTTAGCCATGTCTAAAAGTCCTCATTTTAGTTCTTTAAGAAATTAAGATTTTTTCTCACTACAAACTTGCAAAAGATAACATTTGGCACCAGAATTTACTCCATTATTCTAAGATCCTTACATTCTCCACATCAAATCCATTACTTTACCCATTTCAGTCCAAATATGGATACAACATAGTGAGAACAAAAGAACTTTGAAATAATTATCCTCATAAGAGGAGAAGCCTGTATCATATGACCATTATAGCGATATAGATCACAAGTTATTTCAACCTCTGGTTTTACTGCAATCAAGTAAGTTTAGAGAAAAAAATTCAGGTTTATGGGAATCAGAGCAATTTTCCTGTCTTATGTATTAATTGACTCACCCATTCATTTATCCATTCCTTCCCTCTTTTTTGTTGTTGTTGTTAATCCTCACCTGGGGATATTTTCCCAGTCATTTTTTTTTTGAGAGAGTGGAAGGGAAGGGGAGAGACAGAGAGAGAGAAACACCAATGTACACATCGATTGGTTGCCTCCCCTGCAACCAAGGTACATGCCCTTGACCAGAATCAAACCCGGGACCCTTCAGTCCGCAGGCTTACACTCTATCCACTGAGCCAAACCAGCTAGGACTATTCCTTCCTGTTTAAACATATTTAATAAGCACTCACTGGGTAGAATGCAGGTATGCACTAGGCGTTAGAGAAACAGCTTTAAAGTTCTTCCCACACCACCACCCCATCACATGGAATTTACATTCTAACAGAGAAGAAAGTTAATAAATTGGTACACAAATGAATGTGAGTACTGTCCAGTTTTATGAAGAAAACACAGCAGGGCTAGAGGGGGGGATGATACTATGCATAAGCTGTCAGGCTAGGGGCCTCTACGGAGGTGACATTTGAACAGGGATCTGAAAGAAGTGAAGGAACAAGCCACAGCAATTTCTCATACAAAGGTGTTCCAAATGGAAGGAATGACAAGTGCAAAGAGCCTGGAACAGGATTTGAAGGATGTGATAAAGAGGGGAAAAGGGCATCCTTTTATATTTTAGTCCTATTTTGCCTGTATAATCTTACATTTTTAACACAGGACTAATGCACGCACCAAAAAATACAGAGCACTTACTATGCCAATACCAGGCTGATGACCCTACAGATGCAGAGTCTGTTTGAAGGAATTTAACAGTAGTTTCTACAAGGTGAAAAAAAATCTTAGCAGTTGAGGTCAGCCACTCAAGCAGAATATCTGAAATTGGGTGAAAATGTACCCTTTTTTTACATTGTGTAACCCAAGTTTAATTTTTTAAGGGACAGCAGAGATATCACTCACAAAACAGAAATGGAGGTTTATCTTTCACAGTCTCAAGTATTCCAGTAGGTCATAAATCAACTGGTCATTTCTCTATTTAATGATTTACCAAATTATCAAAGTCATCTCCTTGTTAGCTTTTTATGAGGCTTATCATCTAGAGCCAGCCTCCAAAATTAGAGGCTAATAAATGATTAGCTACATGTCTAGATGTGCAACAGCTGACTGAGGAGCAATAAAAGATCCCTCCCCACCTGACCATTCCGCTGGGTGACTTAGTCTGTGTCCACTGGCACAATCTGCTAAAGATATGGGAATCATTCTGTTCATGTGTTCACTGCAGCCGGGGGAAAGCCTCGTCCAAGTGGCCTTGGGGAAGCTCAGTGACCTACTGCTTACACTGATCAAATTCACAAGTCTCAGTCCTCCACCTCCCTCTGTCATGTGTCTGTAGACAGAGGCAGATATTGACATTTTAATTTTTATTTATAATTTTGAAAATAGTTGGCTTTTCAAGTATGCTGTCAGACTTCACACATCTCTATTCAAATTGCACTAATTTTGGAAGCCCAAATGATAACAATGGAGGCCAAATAGTTTTAGTTAAGTCTCATGATGCAATGGTTCTCAACCTTCCTAACACCGCGACCCTTTAATACAGTTCCTCATGTTGTGGTGACCCCCAACCATAAAATTATTTTCGTTGCTACTTCATAACTGTAATTTTGCTACTGTTATGAATCGTAATGTAAATATCTGATATGCAGGATGTGTTTTCAGGGGTCGCGACCCACAGGTTGAGAACCGCTGCGACTTTTAGAGCCCTGTTACAGCATCTGTCACACCATAAATACCCAACTAACTTGTATTTTCTTCCTTCTTCCACTAATAATCAGTTTCTTTACCTGAAGAAATGAGAAAATATGTATATCCTATATAATAAAGAGCTAATATGCTAATGGCCATGACGTTCTCACACCGTAATGACCAATCAGCAGGAGGCTGCGTGCACGGCAGGGCAGAGCCGGCACCTTGCTCCGGAGACTGGGTGGAAGCAGGGAGGCGCCCAGAGGACTCGGGTCCACCCCGAGGAAACTCGTGGGACCAAGGATGGGCCTTAAAGTGGCTAGAGAAGGCCGGAGGGGGTGGGGGCAGGGCCAGGTGCACTCGATCTCTAGGTGAAGAGGTTAGGGTGTCAAGGCAGGATGGCGGGTGAGTGGGCAGGGCGAGCGCATTGGGTGGGTGGGGCCGCGCGATTTCACGCACCGGGTCACTAGTATTTAATAACAGGAATGTTCCCTTAGGCTTACTGTTGTAATGTTTTAATGATAATCCACAACTATAATATTGGTGATATTATCCACCATACCTCAGAGGTTTGGCTTGTTCTGTTTCCATAATCTACAACTCTATCCAACTTAGAGCATGACTTTGACATGAGGAAGTAGAGACTCCAAGGACAGAAGAAGAGTTGTTCCACCCCTTGTTTATTCTCTATAAATTATCCCAACTAAACACCAGAACAGGGCTTCTGTGTGCACTAGGTCAAGCTGTAAATACCCACAGTCTGAAGAATTAAATCTGTGTGATATTCCCAGAGATGTGAACAAGAGCCAAATATTTATAACAATGGAAAGATCCTTCCGCAGGCATTTCTTACCCAAAGTTGAACTTTTATCAAAGAATGTTTTTTCCAACAGGCTGTTTCAAATAAATGTTAACCATGCAGTGTCTCTTCTCTCCCTTCAGGATACACAAACCACAGAATTCCGATGACTCACCCCAAAGTAGCTTATGAATATGCCAAGAGCGGAAGGGCATGCTGTTTGGTTCTTTAAAACTTCCTGCCAAACTGAAGAAACTGAGAAACTGAACATACACAGATATTTGGGGGCTAAACTGTGACTAATAATGAGAATTTAATCCCTTTTAGTATTCTGGGTTAGCAACAGCTTGCCTAACATGTCCGGTTACATCCTGTTTGCTACACATGTGACTCCTTGAAAAAAAATAAAAATATAATATTAATAGCACAGTGTTTCATTGTTAAGACTGCTATTATCTAAGTCAATGGTTCCCATACATTTACTGCCATTTCTTGGGAGAACTATAAATTAATGGCTTTATGAAACAAACAAATCATCATTATGACTTTGAAATAAAAAAGCCAGGATTCAATGTTTGGAATTTTGAGGCTGCATAAGCCCTTAAAAAGGCAAGGTAGTGAAGTATTTTGATTAAAATCTTGGGTTTGAATCCCAGTCCTTACACCAGCTATGACACCTTTAGCAGTTACTTTCCCTCTCTAAGTCCTACTTTCCCATAGGTGAAATGAAGACAGCAATAATACTATGTGTTATGTCTATAGGGTGAGGATTAAATAAAAGTATGTATGTAAATGAGGAGTACTGCTAAGTAAATTAATTACCTACTGCACTCTCTTTTCACCAATAATGAATCTAAAGACCGAAGCCATTAAGTGAGCTAAGAAAGGTCACACACTCATCTATACAGTATGAAGACAGAGCATTATAAGGCTGATGTTAAAAACAGGCTCTAGCCCTAGCCGGCTTGGCTCAGTGGATAGAGTGTCAGCCTGCGGACTGAAGGGTCCCAGGTTCGATTCCAGTCAAGGGCACATGCCTGGGTTGGGGGCTCGATCCCCAGTAGGGGTGTGCAGGAGGCAGCTGATTAATGATTCTCTCTCATCATTGATGTTCTATCTCTTTCTCCTTCTCCCTTCCTCTCTGAAGTCAATAAAGAAATTTTTTTTAAAAGGCTCTAAAGCCAATCAGCCCAAGTTCAAGCCCCAGTGTTCCTACGTGCTAGATGTATAACCTTGGGCGAGTCACTAAATTTTTCTGTGCCTCAATCTTCTTATCTACCATATGAAGATAACACTAGTACTTTCTCACCCCTAATCAACACCACTGTATCCCTACTCCCACCCAATTGGTATCTAATTTGAAAGTTGTTGATATAGGCCCAGCCACCGATGCCCTCTGAGAGTTATATGCCTACAACTGCTAGCATCTTAATAAAAAGGTTAAAAAGGTGAGGGTATAAAGAACTTCCCACAACCCATCATTTGTTTTTCAAATAACAGACTACACTTTACACTTTGCATTGTCTTAGTAGTTCTGCAAGGGCTTTCAATCCCAAACTGAAACTAAGTGGTCAAAGAACTTTAGAAGCCATGCTTCCTAGCTTCAGTAGATAGCATTTCCAAAAATAAGAGAAAAATATCCACATGGCCTTTCCACATCATGTGTTTCTTAAAACATCATAAGAAACAAACAAGTGGGAATGTTTTATGATTTGGTAGTAGCATGGGGGCCTGGACAAGGATGGCCCCTTACACTTCCTCATCCTTTCCAAGAGAAAACTTGCTGAACAGAACTGTGCTTGAAGATTTCAGGGAGCACCGCAACCCAGAGGACTCCCTCCTGGTCATGTCACAACCAAAGATCCAATGGAGTTGATTCAGATTGCACACGTCTGCTGGCACAGCACTCGGTGCATCAGCGCCTCACCTGACACTGACTCATTACTGGATGTGACGCCAAAGCCTGATTGTGTCGGTCATATGTAACTTGCCACTTCCAGCCAAGCATTCCAAGCCCTTTTGGAAATAGGGCACCCACTTGCTTCCTCACCATGCCCTGAAACGTTGGATTTTGAGGCTGCATAAGCCCTTAAAAAGGAAAGGTAGTATATTGATTAACATCTTGGGTTTGAATCCCAGTCCTTATAACAGCTATGACACCTTTAGCAGTTACAGCTCAAACTCCTGAATTCTCTGGCCACCATGAGTCGTCCTGTCTCTTCTGATGGCCCTCCTCCTCCATCACAGCTGACCTCTGCATCAAACCTAATGCAGAAGCTGGGAGGCTCCTCTGTGTGGCCTCTCAGTCAATATTTATTCAACTCAATTCAGTCACACTCAGCGATAACAGGCAGCCAGGATTACCAGATTTCCTAAGTGCATCTGAAACTCATTGCCTGGGGTCAGGGTGATAGGGGGTTATTTCCTTACAGAAAAACCAATTTTCTCAAATGTTTTTCATTAAGCCTCAACAGAGATACCGTGTCTTACTCAGGTTTATAAAAAATTCAACATGTCTGTCACAGCAGCTTAAGGCCCTAAGGCAGGAAATCTGAATCTGTAACAAAATTCTTCCAAAGTAATAGGTGGTTCACAGACATCAAAGAAAGAGTCAAACCCATCATGAAATATGTATTGGACCAAAATCACATAGAACCAGCTCTTGTTTCTCGACATTTCAAACAGTAGGTGCTCCCATCTTTCATGGGGGATCCCATGTCTTATTAGCTCATGCATGTTCACCCTGTGCCTGCAAAATGCTAAGCACATACTACATATTTTTCCTTTTTTGTTTCAGAAATAAAGAATAAATGAATATGGGATTACAAGAGAGCAAGAAAGAAAGAAGACCAAACCTGTGGCCAGTCAACATTTATCCTATGAAGATAAGCACTTTCCTATTAATTTTTAGTGTATTAACATCTTAAATCTAAAAACAAGCCTGTGAAGCACAATTCTGTGCACAACAGCAAAAAGACACAAAAGCCATCTATCCCTTGACATAAAAAGAATAAATGGAGGTAAAAAAGTTTCACACCAATTATTTTTTAAAAATACCAAAGTTGTTCAAGATAAAAAATACTGGATATGTAGTAGGATCAAACATAGCTAATTTACCAAAGACTGGCATATGCAACACTTTTATCATTTGAAAGGCAAGGGAGACTATAATGAGCAAGAATACAAAACACACACACACACACACACACACACAATATCGTATATAATAAAATGCAAATCGACCAAACAGTGGAAGGACAGGTCAGCGGGGGGCGGGGCCAGCGAGAGGGCAGCACCAGCCCAGCCAAGACGGGTGATCAGGAGATGGTGGTGGAGGGGCAATTGGGGCGGCCAGCGCCATCCCCCGATGGGCCCTCAGATCACCTCCCGCAGAGGGAAGCCAGACTGCGGCTTAGGCCCGCTCCCCTGAGGGAGGCATCCCCTAAGGACTCCTGATCTGCGAGAGGGCACAGGCCAAGCTGAGGGACCGCCCAAGTGCATGAATTTTCATGTACCAGGCCTCTATACCTACATAAATATACAAGCAAGTAAAGTAGTTGGATCTCAAAGAATTTGGGGAGCTTGAATAAAATAGAAAAGAAAGAATTTTAGGGACAAAACTGGGAAAAAGTGTTTCTCAGGCTCATGCATGATGAATCACTTAAATTAATAAAAGCACTCACCGGGGAGTGAGAAGATAGAAGCAGAGCAGTCTCTCTTCCTGGAGGAATAAATGGCTCTTAATTACAAATTATAATTATAAATATTAATAATATATATTTTAAGAATTAACAGGTACAAATCCAAACTGGGTGGAAAAGGATACAGAAAGAGGAAAATGCTGAGAAAGAGTGAGTCTGAAAAGGCCTTTGGGGATAACCAGGGAAGGGAAGGGCAGTCTCAACTACAATACAAGTCTGCGGAGCCATCCTCGCTCACACCAGAGGGGGCAGCACTCTGCTGGGTCTCACGTAGCTCTTTGCCCATATATCAGCCATAACACGTATACTTATGTATCGCTGATTTTATGGTTTAACCCTGCAATTTAATCACCTCCTAACAGGTGTGAACTTATAGCAGGTACTTAATAAACAGTGTTGACAGAAAAACGTCCAGTGATATGGACTGACAATGACAGCCTTTTCCAGCAGCTTAGGTGGGGGGAGTAAGTTCAGCTCTGGTACATTCTTTATACAAAACCCCAGACCTGGCTCTAAATTTGAGACTACACTGGAGTAGCCCAAACAAGGAAATTCAGTAAGAATGATCTCTTAACCTCTACAAAGCTAAACTCTTATCTATTCTCTGCACCTGTAACCGCTTGACTTATAAATAGTTTGCCCTTTTACTTTGCTTCATGGTCAGCTGCCTCAGATCACGTTGCTGTTATGACTAAACTCCACAAAGAATAGTGCTGGAGTTTAAAGGGAAACCACCAGCAAAGCTCAAAACCAGGAGGAGGGAGCCCAGCAGCCCAATGTGGAATCAAAATGCAGGAGGGAGGGAGGGAGGGAAGAAGGGAGAGAGAGAGAGAGAGAGAGAGAGAGAGAGAGAGAGAGAGAGAGAGAGAGAGAGAGAATGAGAATGAATGAGAAAATAACACTGAAAAGGATTTGGGCAATATGAAAGAAATGCTACAAGAAAAGGAAGTAACTGACTAGTTCCTGAGAATTTTTATACTTATAACACAGAGGTTACAATATCTCAGTATATGTTGAAAGTACACTGCCCCAATTAATCAACTCAATGATATGTTACACAGCCTCAAAAATTAGCATTTTGAAGATAATATGGTAGCATAAAAATCCACTTATTTACTGACCTGATGAATATTTATTAACCTTATCCTATGTGCTGACTCCACTTTACTGGTAAGTGCTGGGTGTATGTGAGGGGACAAAACAGACAAAAATCTCTGCCAGAATGGACCTAATCTATAATAATAAAAGCCTATTATGCTAACTAGACCAGACATCCTTCCAGACGACCTTCCGGACAAAGCCGCAGTGGTGGGGGCCGAGGCAGAGGCAGCTGACGAATTTCGTGCATTGGGCCTCTAATATTCTAATATAATGCATATGATGCAATGCTGTCAAGGCCCAGGACAAAATCTAGGGTAGTAATAAGGAAAGAACATGAGCTTTGGGAGTCTGGCAGACATGGTTTTAAATCTCAGTTCTATCATGACTTGCTATATAATGTTGAGCAGGTTAACTGCTCTTGCTAATTCTCTCTTCTACATTTATAATAAAGGAGACATAGAACTTCTCCTAGTATTATTGTCAAGATCAAATAAGATAAAAAGTTAACCAGAACAGAATCTGACAATATTGTTCCTCAGGGGTCCAAAGAAATCCTCCCAGTAGAGAATAAAACACACACACACACACACACACACACACACACACACCTCTTCTAAAGTAGTTTTTAAAAAACTAATGCATGGCTGAGTATGCAAGAATGTCAGGGAAATTCTTAGAGTCCAGAAACACTGAGAAAACACATATGCAGAGAAGTAAGCAAGTGCTTGAGATAGAATTTGTCTTGTGTGCACCACGGGTGGGGAAACCCAGGATCAGGGAACAAATAAGGTGGTGGGGGGACCCTAAGCCAGGATTCCCAAAAGATCCCACCTTCAAAGGGGCATTGAGATACTTTCCTGTCTCATCTTTAGATATAGGAATGGGGGGGCAGGGGGCGCAGGAATAACTACCCAGAAAATTACTAGCCACAATCCTGCTCTCATACAGAATTAGAACTTTCTGTTCCCAATACTTGTGTGGACCTTAAAAACAAAATTAAAGCTGAAAATTCAGTTTAAAAGATTCCTGAGTACACGAGCCTTCCCCCACCCCAGCATCTGACAAATTAAAAGTTCTTTCTAGAGAAAAGCACTATAAACTTGGGCCTCAAAGAGTTCCTAAAGCTCAGTGGTTGGGCATCCACATATGAACCAGGAGGTCATGGTTCCATTCCAGGTCAGGGCACATGTCTGGGTTGAGGGCTTAATCAGCAGTGTGGGGCATGCAGGAGGCAGCTGATCGATGATTCTCCCTCAAAATTGATGTTTCTATCTCTCTATCCCCCTCTCCCTTCCTCTCTGAAATCAATAAAAATATATTTTTAAAAAAAGAAAAGAGTTCCCACAGATAGGGTGGCAAGGCACATGGTGTTAATACATGATAAAACCAGCCACTGTGAATGAAAGTCAGTAGAAACAATAAACTTTAATGAGTAGTTGAAATACTATATAAATGTGATAAGTATTTTTAAAAAATAAATAAGTACAAAAATATAATGAGATAAAAATTATCAGGCAGATTTTTAAAAAATAAAATTCCTAAAAATGAGACATATAATTACTAAAATTAGACATCTGTTGATAGACATGTTAGTTTTCATATCTTGGCTATTTTGAAAAACGCTGCAATGAACATGAAAGTGTGATCCATACGTTTCCTATCCTATCTAATAGACAAACATGGTAATTGACCGTACCTTTGCTATGCCTCCCATTGGCTAATCAGCGTGATATGCAAATTAACCGCCAACAAAGATGATGGCTAATTTGCATACTGCAGGCAGGGGGGGACAGCACGAGCCGCCAGCGTACCGCCATCCAGTGGGTCCCGGGCAGCAAGGCAGGCGGGACCCAGAAGCCCCAGAAGCCACCTGATATGGCAGTAACTCTATCAGTAAGCACTCTGAAAGTCAGTGGCATAAATACACCAATTAAAAGACAGATTATGAGGGTAAATCAAAAACAAAACCCACTTTAAATATAAAGACACATATAGATTAAAAGTAAATGAATTAAGCTGCAGCCTGTTTTTCTCAGTGGATAGAGCATTAGCCCATGGACTGAAGGGTCCCAGGTTCGATTCCAGTCAAGGGCATGTACCTCAGTTGCTGGCTTGATCCCCAGTCCCTATCAGAGCATGTGCAGGAGGCAACCAATCAATGTGTCTCTCCCTTTCCCTTCACTCTCTCTAAAATTCAATGGAAAAATATCCTTGGGTGAAGATTAACAAAAACAAAGTAAATGAATTAAGTAACATTAAAGAGATTATAAGAAAAATATATTCCAAATTTTGTTAGTTGTATAATGGTTATGTTTAAATTATTAACACCTAAGAAATTGGGTGAAGGGTACATATAATATGCTGTAGTATTTTATAGTTTCTTTTACATGTATGAGATTACTTCAAATTAAAATATTAAAAATTAATAAAATATTAATTGAAATGTATCTGCATTACATGAAAAATCTCCTAATTGCTTCTAGCATAATTTATTAAATTGTGCTAAAATTTACAAGGGTTCAATTAAAAAATATCTTAATTCTAAATGATATAATAGGAAATATATAATAGTGCAGTTATAAGCACTTATCTGAAAATAAAAATTTAAAGAAGTGAATTTAAAGAAGGGATTAGCTAAAGAAAATATATGCACAACTCATGGACACAGACAACAGTATGGCGATGACCAGAGAAAAGTGTGGGGCAAGAGCTGGGTAGAGGGGGCAAAAGGGGGGAAATAGGGACATCCTATATAATAATAATAAAAGGCTAATATGCACATTGACTGAATGGCAGAATGACCGGTTGCTATGATGTGCACTGGCCACCAGGGGGCAGATGCTCAATGCAGGAGCTGCCCCCTGGTGGTTAGTGCACTTCCATATGGGGAGTGCCACTCAGCCAGAAGCTGGCTCATGGCTGGCCAGCGCAGTGGTGGTGGCAGGAGCCTCTCCCATCTCTGTAGCAGCACTAAGAATGTCCAACTAACGGTTTAGACCCGATCCCTTGGGGGCCTAAGCCTTTAGTCGCACATCCCCCGAGGGCTCCCTGGCTGCCAGAAGGATGTCTGACTGCAAGCTTAGGCCTGATCCCCTGGGGGAGTGGGCCTAAGTCAACAGGTGGACATCCCCTAAGGGGTCCTGGACTGCATATGGGCACAGGCTGGGCTGAGGCACCGCTCTTCCACCCCCCACCCAGTGCACAAATTTTTGTGCACCAGGCCTCTAGTTAAGATATAAAATATAATTATTCCTTAGAGCAAGGATTCTTAAGTGGGGTCTATAACCAATAAAATTCAGGGAATCTATGAACATGAATATGAAAAATTTGCATATTTATTTTCACTGACTGCAATATACCATGCTTTTCCATTTTGAGTGTAAACAACAAAACACAGTAGTGATAACAATAACTTTGATTTTTTTCACCAATATATATCTCAGATATTGTCATATCACATCATTGTTGCAGGCATCACAAAAGGTTGTTTATATTCATCTCATCAGTATATACACTGCCAAAGTGAGTACAACACTCATCTCATCAAGATCACATTACTTATTATAATAGACCTATAATTACTTCCCTGTTATTTGATGAGAATATATATCAATATATCACAATTGTTATATTTTTGACAACTACATTTCGGTATAATTGGTTTCTTTTGTAGTCTTGTGTATTTTATTTCCTCCATTTAAAATAACTACTTAGAGCAGTTTCTAGGATTTATCTGACAGCCAAAGGTGTTCATGGAACAGGAAAGGTTAAGAATGCTACACGGAGAGGCAAAAGTAGGTTTATAGTTGTTTTATGGAAAATAATGCAATAATTAATAAATAATAATACAGGAATAAATTCTGTTACAAGTGCTCATAATTGTAAACTTCCTTTTGCCCAACCCTGTACTACAAAAACAAACTAAAAAAAAATGTTATGACTATTTAAAATTAATTCCTGTTTTATTTTTTAACGCTAAAAAAATGGTCCTTAAATATAGCCCTTTGACAAATTTTGCTAAGTATACTTTTGTTTTGGCTTGCTTTATTATAGACATTTGCCACAAATTTAATAGTGAAAGAGGAAAAAAGCAAAGAGAGGAAAAAGTAGAAGACATGTTTTGCAATTTATCAACTATAAGCTTTTATGTTCTATCTTACCCAAAAAGAAAAAAAAATTTATTTGAGTGTCTTTACTTTCTCTTAGTTATTTACAAATCACTCATCTAAGAATTTATACTGGAAACTAGACAAATTTTAACCTCTTGAGGAAGTAAATTACTTACATTTACAAACATATTTAAAGTATAATTTAGTTTCTACACAGGAAGCTGAACCTTGGTATTCTAGAATTCATTTAACAGGACTGCTTCATCACGTTCTGTTTTAGGTCTCTTTACAAAATACAAAAATGGAAATCAAATATTTTCCCTTCACACTGATATTTTGCTCACTTTAGCTCCCTCTTTGGACCTTTTCTGTGGTATTCTATCCTAGTCCTTGCATTTCTACGTGTTTGTGTCTCAGGTTCAGTAAATTCAGCTGACCCACCACACCCCCACCAGGATTTCAAAAGAAGCCATGCCCCGTGCGCAGCTCTTGTTCCGGCTGGAGGATCGTCCTGAGTCCCTCCCTGTTTACTCTTGAAATGGCCGGGCCTCCTTTCATGAGCAGTTCTCAGATTCTGGCACAGTGACCGGCTCTGATGTCAGCATCTCACCCTCTGGATCCTGGGCTGCCCCTGAAATTGCTATGCCAGTCCTGACTCTGTGGCTCTGCTCTCGCAGCTAATTTTGCTCTGCCTTCGGTGAGGAGTCTCCCAATCTAGGACATCCACCACCTCTTCTCAACTAATGCTCAGCCAGACCTGGAAGGATCTGTAACAGCAGCCACAGTTGAAACAGGACTTTTAAAAGACCCACAATGATATCACTGACCCCTTCCTATAACTCAAATAAAATCCACCTGCTTGTTATACTTTCAAACCTACTTCAGTGAAGTGACATATCTGATGCAACACAAAAGTGGCCTCTGAAAGTTTTCTTAGAGGATGGGGATATATAGTGAACTACACCTCACAACCCAGAGAAAAACTCCCCCATAATGTTTTTACTCAACTTTTCTCCTCCAAATCTCCACATCTTATAGCAGTAGCCCTCTCCCTATCCCTCTCCCTTAATCTCTAGCTCATTGCTGCTCTATAAATTCCAAGTTAGCTATAAAAGAAAAAAAATGGGGACGATCTCTATGAATTCTATGTGACGCAATTCCCCAAAGATATTGTGAAGTGACTAACAGTACAACGCGTAAAAGCAGATATAGGATGCTACTTTTTGTGTAACAAAGGACAGGGAAGTAAGAAATCTAAGAAATGTAGCTGCATAGTTTTACACAAAGGAACAAGAAAGGAGAAACCTAAAAACAGTGAATTTGGTTACCTACAAAGGGTGAGGGGAACAGGGTGAAAGGGACATTTTTCTGAGAATTCCCATTTTTTATAATTTTGACCTGAAACATATTAACATTCTACATACCCAAAGAATAAGCATAAATCAAAAAGGGACACGGGGGATAGAAACTAAAACTGAAAGCAAACTGAAACAAATGGACCCAATGTTATTTCAAAAGAAAAACATAACGTTACAGGGAGGGGTTGGCAAGAACTACTCCAAGCAACTAATGACCACAGTATTTTACTCACCCTTGGGAAAGGCAGAAAGCAGGGGTGGAACAGCAAATGCATCCTGAACTCTTTTTGATGGGCTTGTTTTTTAGTGGCATGGCAAGGAAATTCTGAAATTATTCTATATCTATCATAGGATTGAGCAAATAAAGAAATGTATCAAGGTTGTTGAGAGCCACAGTTTTCTCACTGTGAAACAGGGGACAATCTAATACGGTACAGAGAAGGCCAAAACCCTGTGAGGGTAGATCTGAATTGGTAGTATGAACATGGACTCAGGATTTCTAATATTTTTACTTATAGTAATAATGTAGTATATAATACATTATATATAATGTAGCATATGTAGTATTATATTCTCTCATATAACACTATATATTATACTATTATATTATGCATATACTATATATTATATACTATTACTCATATATTATATACATATATCATACTATCTACACTAATAAAAGGGTAATATGCTAATTAGACTGGCTCAACCAGACATCTTCCAGACGTCCAACTTCCCTCCGGACAGTTGGGGGGCAGTTAGAGGGTAGCCAGGCTGGCAGGGGGTCAGTTAGGGGGTGATCAGGCCAGCAGGGGGCAGTTAGGGGGTGACCAGGCTGGCACGGAACCAATTAGGGGGCGGCCAGGTCAGCAGGGGACCAGTTAGGGGGTGATAAAGCCAGCAAGCAGAGGCAGTTAGGGGCAATCAGGCAGGCAGGTAGGTGAGTGGTTAGGAGCTAGCAGTCCTGTATTGCGAGAGGGATGTCCAACTGCTGGTTTAGGCCCCATCCCACAGGGCCTAAACAAAGGAACAAGAAAGGAAATGGGGCCTAAACCAGCAGTCAGACATCCCCTGAGGGGTCCTGGATTGGAGAGGGTGCAGGCTGGGCTGAGGCACACACACCAACCCCCCGCCATGCGTGAATTTCATGCCCCGGGCCTCTATTCTAGTATATGCATGTATGTGCACATATATGTATTTATGAAATTTATGTATGTTTATATACATATACAGATAGCATGGATATAAATGTATGTATACATATATGTCTATATATCTAGTTTAATTCACAGAAAGGCTTAAAGGCAAAGCTATTGTAGTAGCAATAAACACCCCTAGTGCCCAGATCTTAATCTCTAATACCATTCCCCAATAAAAGGAATCAGAAATCCTAATTTCCTTGACACCAGACTTCATTTAATTGCTTAAACTAAAACTTTTGAATTAACTTTTAAAAAATGAAGTTACTATTGATTAAAGATTTCCAAATGTTCTCCATGTTCTTTTGAAAGGCATATGAGAGCTCTCAACCTTTAATATTTTTAAATCAAATCAAATTCCTAGAGTACTTTTGCAAATAACTTGTTAAAATGTCTTTAAAATGCTATTTTATAATTCAAAACAGAAATGATCTGTTGATATGAATTTACTGGGTTTTGGAATAAGAAAAATGTCAATGTGCTTAGAGGCATACTACACTGTACACACCTACCTATGTCACCAAAGAAACTATTTAGGAAATTAACTTGCAAATGGAGTAACCTTTATGTGGAGAACACATCTATCTTTTGCTTCAACAGACTTTTCCTAGATTAGGTAGACGATATTTAGGAAGATCTATGGGCTCAACCAAAGGTTTGTTGATAACACCTTTTCTGCCCTCCTTGAGAATAACTGAGTGAATATGTTTTTAATCCAAGAAAGTTAACCATATACGGAGGTTCCATTTGCGTACCTTTTGTTCACCCATGCAACCTCCTGCTTTGCATCCTATCTCACTTGATTTAACATTTTGGCACCAAACTCACAGTTTCTTTGCCAACCATAGCAGCCTTGGTATGCCAGTACATTATGAAGAGTGGCTGATCATAAAGGGAAAACAGGCTATGGTTTTGTAATGAGGTATGGCTGTGGGGTTCCTTCCTGGGACCTCAGTATTTGGTATTTACCACCACTAACCCATCAGCAAATGACTCACCCTGCTCCTTACTGATAAGATCAACGAAGAAAGGAGTCCCAAGGGAGAAAACGTCTAACTGGGAGCCAACACAGCAGCCCAGTCAGTTAAATCTACACTCAGAAGCTAAGGTCTGACAGCCAGCTTGCCAAGGAGTCAGCAAGGGTGCGTGTCCTGTAATATCAAAACAGGAAAGAGACCTGGTCTCACCCAGGTAGACTAGTTTATTCTTCAGAGATCAAAAGTGAGGTGAAAAAAAGTTGGTCAAGACAAAACAGTGGCACACGTAGGACTAAAACTTTCATCTGTGGTCCGGATTCTAGAATTTTCTCTGGAACAGAATTTGTGTGATGCTGATTTTTTATATATATAGAGAGAGAGAGAAGCTGTGAAATTCCCAATTTGGGAAAACCATTACAGGAGAAAACAGACGTGTGTTGTAAAGAAAACGAAGGAAAAAAATTTAAAGCAGAATGCGTCAGCCCTAAAGGAATATGGGAGGCTCTGGTCTGCTGCAGCGGTTTTTACAAAGGGCTTTTGTTGTTTGTTTTCATTGTAGTTTGGGAGTTTGGCGGTTGGGGGTGATGCTTTGTTTTGGTTTTGTTTGTTTAGATTGTTTTAAGCAGCGCCCCCTGAGACTCCGTTTCATTCCTAGGGACGCAAGCACAGCGCGATGCGAAGCCCTCCCCAATCTATTTCAGCCCCTCGTTTTATTTAACAGGAACTGAAAGCCAGACACCGTGGGCGTTACTTAATGAAGTAACGACATAAAAATACTTTCTCAATCCATCCCTACTATGCTGCAAAGGGAGGAAGAGGGAAGGGAGCGAAGCGGAGGAAGCCAGGGAGGGGTCCATCCCCGCGCCCCGCGCCCGGAGCCCTGTCGGGAGTGCAGCCCTGAATGAGGCCGGCGAGCCCGGGCCGAGCCTGGCGGAGACGAGACGGGCAGCCACAAAGCTCGAGGAGACAGGAGGAACCGCTCGGTGGTGGACCGAGCGGGAGGGGAAGCAGAGCAAGGCGTGGGCTCATTCCTGGAGCAAGCATCTGCACAGGGCTTGCACAACTGCAGGTAGGGGGCGCAAAAGCAAGGGAAGAGCTGGTCCCTGAGGGAATGGAGTTCACAGCGGAGTTGTGGGGTGAGTGGGTGAGTTTGTTAGAAAAGAGTCCCCAGAAGCAAATCTTAGCAGAATGTTGTTGACAGGTTCCAGGTTCCAGAACTGGTTGGTATATATGGAAACCCTGCTGGACTGACAAGACACAGTGTGATCTTCAAAGGTGTTTTTATTTTTTTGTTTCGTTTTGTTTTGTTTTTCTGCAGAAGGTGTCTGTATATTACTAGGGTTTGAGAAATAGCAGTCCTGCTGCATTACAACTGTTTTTGGGGAGAATGATGAATTAAAATGCTTGCATCCTAATACTAATCCTTAGTCTGGAGACCAGGGGCAGCTAACTTGATGCTCTGATTTGGGAAGGGACTGTATCTGAATAGTTAAGTTACAGGAAATAATCATAAACTGAAAGGGTCATTAAAGAACCCATCAGACCCAGTGCCCTTTTTTCCCAAGTTAAATATTTAAACCAGTCAAAACAGACACTTATTTATCTTAAAGTTAATACTTTCCCAGGTCTATTAATGACTCATTAATCATTTATTTAATACAACAAATTTTTATTGACTACCATGTTCAAAGCTGTGTAGGAGATACAAAAGCAGACTACAAAAGGGTCCTCTAACAGTCTACTGGGGAAAGATAATAGTAGACAGCCCATTTACTTGTAAATCAATGTACCATATGTGCCAAAGTGGACATAAAAGTGCAGTGTGTGATAAACTTACTATTAAAAAATCAGGAAAGGAAAGGTTATATCTTATATGGTATAGAAATGAAAAGACTGGAAAATGTCCTGTCAGTGCCTCCTAGCACACCATACTGCTAAAATTAAATCAACAAGAATAAAGAATTAAGTATTTTTTAAAATCATAAGTCAACGTGAAACAAAATGAAATATATATGCATTATTTCAGATTGGGATGGACTTTCTAAATGAAATATTTGAAAGAAATAATAAAAATATTGATAAGCTTGACAGTAAAAATTCAAAACTTCTTTAGGAAAAAAATAAGTGAAGTTAGAAGAAAAACTAGGAAAATATTTAACATAGATGCACAAAAGATTTATATCTTTACTATAAACAAAATTTTTACAAACCTGTACGATGAGCCCTGAAATAGAAAGTTGGTCAAAATAAATGGTAGGCAAAGAATTGTATTTAAAGGCATAAACATTTGAAAAAGAATATTCAAAAAAAGATTGAAAAATAATTTCTTCTCATAAAAAGTTAAAGGAAAAAAATGAAACACAATGTTTCATACATCAATTTATCAAAAAAGTTACATGCTAATATTTTATACTAATGAAGTTGAATTAAAATAAGTACTCATTTTCTGGAAACTGAGTTGGAAAACAACTTATAAATTGACTTTCTAAAATATGCAATTTAAAACTAATGATTTTTGCAACTTAATTGCAGAGACAATAATTATTTTTACTATAATAGATCACAGGTCTATCATCACCATCATTATCATCATCATGTTTCCCAATAATTGTATTTTATGATTTTCAATGACTGCACACACCATTTTTGCTTAACTATAGTAAATGGGATATATTGTTTAAAAACATGTGAGACAACCAAGTAAATTTAAATATGGGTTGCATATTAGATCATATTAAAGTTATTAATTTTGTGAGTTGCAGTGACATAATTGTACATAAAACATTTCAATTAGCAATGCATAATTAAGTATTTATAGATGCAATGACACAATGTCTGAAATTTGCTTAAATACTCAAACCAATATATATAGAGGGGACTAAATAAAACCAGATTGTCAAAATACTGATAATTGTCAAAATACTGAAGATAGATGATCAGTTTATAAGGATTTGTTATACTTTTTTCTCTGCTTTTTGTATATGTTTTAGATTTTTCACAATAAGAAGTGGAAGGAGACTTGACTTGGGGCAGTAAACACAACATACAATATACAGATGATGTATTGTAGAATTATAAACCTAAAACCTGTATAATTTTATTAACCAATGTCACCCCAATAATTTTTTTAATTTAAAAGAGTAATTGGAAACTTAAAATGTAGCATTTTAATACAGGGTGTCCCAAAAACATGTCTACACACTTTAACAGCTGATAGTTCAATTGATGTTTCTTTTCAGCCAAACTAAGCTTTGAACAAAGGAAATTCATCCTAAAATGCTACTGGAAGTTTGAAAACACAGTTGAAATACAAACACTGCCTTTGTAATTATTCAAAATGTGTATTTTGGGGGACAGGGTGCCCCCCCAAAAAAATGTAAACACACTTTAATAGCTGATAGCTCACTTAATTTTCACTCACTTAATTTTCACTCCTTTCCAGGTATAACTGATTTGAAATAATGGGTGAAGCCAGACTAAGCTTTGAACAATGAAAATTTACCCACTAGACTTTTTATGGGTATACATAAAAGATAAAGTTTAGCCAAAACCGGTTTGGCTCAGTGGATAGAGCGTCGGCCTGCGGACTGAAAGGTCCCAGGTTCGATTCCGGTCAAGGGCATGTACCTGGGTTGCGGCCATATCCCCAGTGGGGAGTGTGCAGGAGGCAACTGATCGATGTTTCTCTCTCATCGATGTTTCTGACTCTCTATCTCTCTCCCTTCCTCTATGTAAAAAATCAATAAAATATATTTTTAAAAAAGATAAAGTTTACAATATAGAACTGGAAACAGTTGAATTGAGGTCACACAAATATCCAATGAAATCATTATTGATGTTTGCAATTCCATTGCTTTGAATATCAGCAGTGCCTGGACCAGAATGGTCATCAGTTGGAAAACAGGTGTTGACAAAAAAATTTATTCATTTCTGTAGATTCTTTTAAATTTTGAAAATGAACTGTATGTTAACAAACACTGACTTTATAATC